>NW_026294618.1:106847817-107190317 GCF_026119805.1 Tympanuchus pallidicinctus
TCCTGTAATACCAGCCAACGGGAAGGGCCTTCATTGCTTGCTTCCATCTGAGCTGCTTCCTGAATACCTGGCTCATGAAATGCCAACATAATAATAATGAATTATTTAATATGTCAGAACATGGTAATTATTCTCCACTTGAATAAAAATTTGTCATAATTCTCCCTTCAAGGCAGTGGCCTTGGCCCTGAGGTCTGGATGCTGAAGTTTGCTTGGTGTGCTGTTGTTCGTTTCTTTTTCCTCACTGCTGCGAATAGGTGGAAGTAAATTTTAAAAATAACTTACTTATAGGCTTTCATATGAAAAAAATGAAAGAAAAAAAAGACTTTGGAAGCCATGTCCTGACTCTGGAAAGGAGGGTGTAGAGAAGGGGGATGAAAGCCTGCCCTGCTAGGGTCTGATACAGGCCAACCTGCTGCTACATTAGTGCCACAAGCAGCATAACCCACTTGCAGTATAACTCAGCTGTGTGCATGGCCCAAGAGAGACTGTGTGAGAAAGAAAGCATTTTAAAGTTTTCACTTATGATTTTTTTTTTAAATTATATATTTTTTTAAGCATTGCTCTTTCAAACTGCTAAGGGTAGGGTTTGCCCATGAACAGTGGCGTTGTCTGCGCCTGAGCACCTCAGCTGCAGAGGGATGATGGCATCTTTTTTTCAAGGAGCTTTGAAAATCCTTAGTGACATGAGGGCGTCTTGAGATGAGTGAGTGCACTGAGCGCTGTTAAACCCTAGCATCACTCATGGTTTCAAAGCAAAGGTGAGAGAGTGAAAGGAAAGCACTTGCTTTTGGTTTTGAGGTGGCTTTTCAGAACAGGACCAGGTTTCTTGGTAGGGCGATGGGAGCATCTCTCTGTGGCATGGGGATGTTGAGCTGCTCTGTTTGCACAGGCATTAGACTTCATAAGAGAGGAAACAATCTAAAAACGTTGCTGTTCTCCCACTACTGAAGGGGATGTGTTCACAGGCTGCTGCATGTTCCTACTTAAAAGGAACCAGAACTCACCCTACGCAACCTTGAAAATCCCAGGAAAAGCACACTGAGAAACGTGGAAGTGTTTCCATGGGAACTCTTGCTAATAAAATGAACCTGTAGCAGCTCTCAGTTTCTGCGCCAAACTACAAACAGTGAACACCACAAAGGGAACCAGTAAAGAGCAGAATAAACCTGCCAAATTAGGTACGTGCATGCCTGCCCACAAAAAATCAAGCATATAAACAAAGCCCTCAGGAAAATGAGGGGGAAAAAAAATAAAAAAAAAGAGATTGTTTTAATTATAGCACCATCCAGCCAACATAAACCCCATGGATTGTGTGAAATCAGTTTTGTTCTTCTGGTACGCAGCAGGAAGCTCTGTAGCAGATCAAATGTGTTCAGGGAGGCTGTCTTGCTAATTGCTGCTCCTGGCTGAGCCAAAGCAAACTATTTAGACAAAGGAGAGAATTCACTTTTTATTAAGCATGAATTATGAAGTAGCAAAGTAGCGTGTGCGGATGGGCTTCACAGTAACACTGCATTTCCTGGGGAAAAATGTGTAGCTCCAATCCTGTGAAATGAATGGAGAATTAACCCCTTGTTTCAGGCTAGAACCCCAACACATGCCTGTGTTTAAGCACAACATGAATGCTGTCTTGAATAAGGTTTTTCCTTCAATATCAGCAGACTGTGGAACTCCACTCAAAGCCAATTTTGTTTTAGTATGTTTTCACCTTATGCTGATGTTGAAGCAATGTGTTCTTTTCTTTCTGTTGTGACTTTTACACTTTCTCTTGTGTTTTGTTTTAATTTTTAAGCCTGTTATGGCCATTTCAGAGCATCACCTTGGCTTCTCACTAAAGATTCTTGGATTGGATATTTCAGGGCTGCAATATGTTGCTAGGACTGCTGGTAGCCCACTAAATGTTAACTGGAGGTTTTATTGTCCTGTGCTTTTTACCTGCAGCATGCAAGGGATGTGCTCTCACAGTAGCTTAGCTAAGGGTCAGCATGTGTAGTCATGGACAATTAAAATCTGAAGTGGCAACAGTGACTAACAGAACTGAGCTGCTCTCAAATGTGATTAACCAGTGCTGGAGCCACTGATGCTCAGGCTGAGTGATTGCATGGCTCCATAGGAAGTGGGAATGGTGCTGATGAACTTCCAGGTGTGTGTGGCCAGGTTTGTAGGAAGGGCATGAAGAAGTGGAATAGCAATTGGCTAGGGTTGAAGGTTGACTCTTACTATTGTGTAATAGTGCAGTAATTGCTCTGGGTTTGGCTTTCTTTTATCTTGTTTTGAATATGCATAATGCAAACACTGCTTCCTGGAGCCTTCTGCTCTGGATGACGCCATCTACAATGACAGATCTTCCATACCAAGGGAAGAAGACTGCTCTCCAAGGGAACAAGAAGTCACAAATAGCATAAGGACCTCTAAATCTCAGTGTTTGTGGTTCACTTTCTCTCTTGCTAAACCATAGTCCCATCTGTCCTCATTTAGCTGCCTCTCAACACTGCTGTCCATCAGCTCCTTGCAGTAGCATCTGTCTGTTGGTGCACGTGGAATCACCCCTGTGTGCCAGGGAGCAGCCAACAGACCTGTAGGTCTGGAAGGAGAGCAAAAGCTCAATGGCTGTACATCTGAATATATATTCATAATGCATGATGTAAAAAGTTCTACTGAACTTATGTACAGTATAGGAAGAGAACTGTATAAATCGTTGGCATTTTACCTGTCAGGATCAGCATGTGAAGACATGAAGACAGCTTCACTAGAGGAGCAAAGCTGCAAATTACTCTTAGCTTCCATGCAGGAAAACATTCACTCGGTTTCCAGCAGAGAACATGGAGAAGGACCAGTAATCCCCTTGTTGCACCCATGGGGAGCCTGGCCAGTCTGTCCCCAGCCTGAGGGTTTGATCATAGAATAAAATCATTAAGGTTGCCACTTCTTCCCACCTTTTCTCTACTTCCACCTTTTCCAACGTTTTCCCAAGTTTCTCCATGTTTTCCTTATTTTCCCACCTTTTCCCATGTTTTTCCATGCTTCCTAAGTTTTCCTATAATTTCCTTTCCCACAGTATCCCAGTTTTCCAGTGCTATCCCAACTTTTCTGTTCCTTTCCCAATTTCCCCCATTTTTTCATGCTTTCCCAACTGTTGTCCTACTTTTGCTTCCTTTTCCCTTGCTTTCTCACCTTTTTCTTTCCCAGTTTTTCCCAATTTTTCCCAATTTTTCTCATCCTTTCCCAATTTTTTTCTTTGCGTTCCCAACCTTTCCCATTTCTTCCCTTGCTTTCCCAACTTTCACCAAATTTTCCCATGCTTTTCCAACACCTCCCAACTTTTCTCATGCTGTCCCATCTTTTTCCATTCTATCCCACTTTCTCCCAGTTTTTAGGATCATAGAACCTATGAATTCTAGAGTCACAGAAGAGTTGGAAGGGAAGATTTGGAACATTAGTCCACTAAGATATCTAGTCCGACCATCAGCCTACTGATGATGATTGATGGATAATCTTGATTGGAGAGGGCTGTTTCCACTCGATGCATTCCACATGGTTTGCAGTCAGGCACATAACTGGGCAGACAGAGAGAAAGACAGGAAGACTCTTATATTTCTGTCATCATAAATTATGCCATATGTTACCTGGAGTTCAGTCTCTAAGTTCTGCACTGACCCCAGTCGCACGTGGCTGTAATTAAGCTGTCTGCAGAGCAGGTCTGCCCGATGGTTGCACATCAGGACCTGACTGATTGTGGTGGCAGAGGAAAGGGGGTCAGGCCCCTGAGGACCTCGACAAGTCACTTGTGTACAGTAGAGTTGCTGCCACGATTTAATTAGGCTGTGGAAGGCATGCTGAAGTGATTCATTACAAGTGCACAGGATAGGAGAGGCATGCAATAGTCTGCAGGGGAAGCTGCTGCTGTTGGTGAGTGCCAGCAGGAGAGGTGGGACTCTTGGGCTTGGCCCTATAGACGTGCAGAGGTCATCTTCATGCACTGCAGATGCTGGACTGCAGAGACAAAGGCTATGCTGGTACCTTGACAGAGTATGCAACCTTCCTAAACCTGGAGACATGCCTATGTTAAGTCATAACTTTTCTGTGTCCAGCAAAATTGAGGTTGTTGTGAAAGCAGTGTGCAATAAGCATTCTGCTCTAAGGTCATTTTGGAGAAATGTTCAGGTTCAGGAAGATGCTGTGTTTCCCTCAACAAGAACCAAAAATGACTACTTCATATTATCTGATAAGCATTCCTCGGCCCTTTGAAGTTCTTCCTCTCCTCAGATAAAAGGCCCACGTGACTGTGTGCTCGAGCTTCATCCTGCTAATATCCCCACATTAACAGGAGAAGGGAACAATGGAGAGCAGATGACCTTTGATAATGTTCCCAGTGATCTGGTCTGCTACTGAGTGATGCTGAGACAAGTGCAGATACGTTTTTTATCTTTGATCTTGATGAGATAATTGACTCTCAGCTTCCTTTAGCAGTGCTCAGCTGTCAATCGAAAAGCTCGTTGTCTGTTTTGGTCCAGTGCTTCTGGTGAAGGGATGGAGGAGTTTGTTCCTGCACTCTGGCCTGGGGATGGTGTGGAGAAACTCCAAAGACTTGTGTCTTAGGGTCAGCAATATGGGGTGAAAGTTTTGTGGTTTTGGGGCCAGATAACGAAGTCAGGACACTTGGACCACTGGTAACTCTCCCCGTAGGCTGTTGCCACAGCAGGTATTGTGACTTCTGTGCTTTCTTTACATGCCAGAATTTGGCAGGAGAGCAACGCTGGGTCCTCTCCAGCATCCCACAGCTCTTCCCTGCAAGGGGAATTTCCAGATGATTCTCATTTTATACGAGAAAGCAATTCTGTCTGAGAGATAGAATGAAAATATCTTAAAATAGCCTCTGCTTGCCTGTGTGCTGCTATTACCCACCCTAGAAGGCTTTCCAGAAATAACAGAAAGGATGTAAGCAAGGAAGCTGTGGCTCAGCAGTGAGGCAGGAGGTGTGCTGCTCAGGCTCTGCTGCTGCATCTCTGCTGCTGTGCTGCAGAGTGCTGAGGGTCTGCAGGCCCATGGGTACCAAAGATTAGAAAGAAACGTTTTGAATGCAGATTGTACAAAAACATATTCTAAATCGTGTTTTCCACATTTAAGCTTTCTGTCATCGTAGGAACAATGTAAACAGCCAAGTCTGTAAGTCGGGGTGAGTGCAAGAGTTGGAAATGTATTTTCTTTAATTATCTCGTGCTATCTGTTTGGACCTGGAGGTAGTGTTAAGCAGACAGATTGTTTTTCGTCTAGGAGTAATTAAATACGCTCCCTTACAGGTTTCTGAGTGAACTATTGGTCACATTTCTAATTTCTTCTTCTCATGTAATTACGCCCTTAATTCTGGTGGCCTCGAGAAGAGGAGCTAAAATTATATAATTAAAGCATGATATTAGAAGAGAGCTGTGCAACTGATCCAAAATAACACTGGGTTGTTTGTTCTCTGCTCACATGCCCCCTGTAGGCTTTCATTCTTTGCAGAGGAATGAAGATGACTGCAGGGCAGGAAAAGTACCACTGCAGTTCTGGAGTCTTGGCTAAGATAGAACTGCACAGCAGAACACATCTTCTATTTTAATCACCTAATTGTCTGCACAACATTTAAAGGTACTTCTGGTTTAGCTGGGTGGAGATTTACTTCAAAGAAAGGACATGATTTCTTTCACATTTCTATTGCCATTTCACAGACATAGTCTCACAAACTGGGATTTCACGGGGAGAAATGGCTGGATAATTATCTCAAAATGATGCATTTCCTATTCTGTTTGGTGTGTCTGTTGCAATTGCTTGAGGAACAGGTGAATTACATGCCAACTGTCATGCGTAGTAATTAGGTGTAAACTTTAATTTAACATATCTTGTTGTTGAAAGCAATGGGTGGCACGGTTGGTGATAAAGACGAGCAGATGCTGAAGGTGGCCAATGACATCAGCTTTGGTGGGCATTGGTGGGCATTCCGTTTTACTGACTGCTGGGAAAGACCAAAGGGCCAGAAATGGAATCAGTTTATAAAAAACCTTTAACTAAGGTAAAAATGGTAATATGTAGTGAAAGGAAGTGCCAGAGCTGTCCCAGTAAAAGCTAAACACACTAGGTAAGCTCCTGAACTAATGCCATTTGATATACTTCTGCTGTAAGTGGATTTTCTCCCTCTTTACCTCATAGCAAAGTTTGGTCAATAAACAGTAGAAATCTAATCGTCTAGGTCAGAGATAGTTGCACTTTGTAGGCACTCTCATGAATAACCGTACAGAGTGGTGCATGGTAGGACAATTAAGTATTTATCAAAAGGATGCAGCTGTTGTGCTGGTTTGAATTACAAAAAAATGCAACCGTGTTGTACCAAAAAAAAAAAAAGAGAAAAAAAGTTCTGGGTGAAGTGCAGTGATCTGTACTGCGTAATTAAAAACCAGCTTAACGGAGTTCAAAAGGAAGTTTCCCTCATTTTGAAGCTCAGATTCTCAAAGGCCTTCAGGCAGTCTGTGGGGTCGATCTGCAATCTCCCATTCCTGTTCCCTCCTGTGTAACTCATTTATCCAGCTCAGAACAAGTCGATGAGGGAGTGGGGATGTAACCGATGTCTTTACATGGGTACAGCACAGCCTGGACCAGGTTCTTCTCTGCTGATGAGAACGTGAAGTCATTTCCTGTTGGTCTGTAGCTTACTGGAGGCTTTGCTGTATTAGATGGGGAATCTATCAGATGGGAAGTGAGACTGCACTGACAGACCGTCCTGTGGATCTGCTTGGTGAAGGCAGAGAGTCTGGATGGGTTTCACTCTGGAGCTGCAGTTCATTTGTTCTTGGTTTGTGTTTCAGTACACGACACGAATTCATTTTCCATGGTACCATTTGCAAATGGCAGATGCAGATGGCAATTTGGGTGTCCCCAGTGCTCTCCCCTTGGGAATGCTGCTCACAGAAGTACTGCTTTTTGAACTGCCTTCCTGGGAAGGACTCTGATCCACTCCTGCCTTCATTCCTATTCCTTCAAAATGATTTTGGCAAAAAGCAGGTCCCAAACAGCCTCATTAACACTATTAACAACTTTTCTCTCTATTTTAAAAATTCTAACAGGCACTTTTTTTTTTTTTTTTTAAGTCAGTGCAAAATATTTCTTTCTTTACACAAAGAAATGCCTTCATCTGTTTGACAGATACACTTGCTTGGCACACAGTACTGCTGTGTCCAGGAACATTTGCTGCTGATTAAAGGTGTACAGTTCAGTTTGCAAAGCAAAGTGTCAGTACAAACGTATTTGCCTTCTGGTCTCTCTTCCTAGCCTAGTGTTTTCCAGGTGCTAAATGGTCTCCACTCAGAGAAAAGACCATCTGTGTTTTGTCGATGCTCAGACAAACAAGACTTTGCAAAGGAAAGCTTATTGCTCTCTTTCTCCTTTACTGCCTCAGTGCTGAGAGAATGGCTGTGCTGGAGGAAAGCTTCATGCCAAACCAATTGGAAACAAAGAGCTGCTCTCCGTTCCCTCCGTCCTGTAGGATGTCTGTTTTTTCGCTGTATGATTTTCAGCCTGTCAACTATTTATCCTGCTGATGGTGCTTTGACTTCACAGCTAAAGCATCGTGCAACACGACACGTTTGTCCTTACAAAGGACATCATGCAACGTGTTGTGTTGCATGATGCTTTAGCTGTGAAGTCAAAGTGACTGCTTCCCAGCCAGTGCAGCCAGTGAGGTTTCACTGCTCAAAGTAAAACTGAGGGATGAAGAGAAATAAGATACCAGTGAGGAGAATGTTCTGAATGCCTTTGCTGATGCTGCTTGAGAGGGCACTGTGAAACGCCAGGTGATGTGATTGCACAGGCAGTTTTGATCACTTTGTGCAGCGCAGCCCTCCAAACCTGAACGTATGTCCTTTGCTGGCTGTGGTGTTTGTAGCAACTGAAGGATTTCCCTTAAAACTTAGCAGTACTCATTTGTTGACTTGAGAAGTGAATGATGGCCTGGAGAGTTTGTACTAGGTAATTGTTAACTCTGTGAAATGGATTGCCAGGGTGAAAGTGGCAGTATTCTATGTTTTGGCACTTACTACCTGCCTCACAAAGGAGAGTGCTGCTATTTCTTGGCTACTGGTCTAATGCTCTGATGCCTCCTCTTAAACAGGGATGCTTCTGAAGGCTGCCACGCAGTCCCCAAAAGGAGTGGTATGCCCCAGTGTTGTCACGGCTCCAGTTTGCTGGAATGTCATCTTGGCTCTTGCAGCAAGCAAAAGTGAGTTGCAATTTCCAAAATACTTGGGCAAATTTCTTTCATCCAAATGGGGGTGCAGCAAGGAGGTCCCTGCCTCCATGGTGGCCATGGTGCATCTCAAGGGGTGGGTGGTGCAGCTGATCTGCACTTGATACCTTTAAAAGCATATGTTTTTTAATTTTAAATCATACTGATTCTTTGTGCAGTGTGACAGTTGTTTTCAGAAATATGTGTTATCTACTCCAAAAACTTGCTATTAATTTTGTAGAGGCAGAGGGTTTAATAAATTAAAGGAGACAAGAATGAAGAGGCGCGCCCAACCTTTAACCAGAGCATGAAGGAATCATGAGAATGCTGAACATACTTTTTTCCCCTTTGTAATGAACGTACAAATATTTTTCTTCATTACTAGCTGTTGTCTCTGCAAGTGAAAATACAGGCTTGTGACCCAAGGCCATAGAAATGGGGGAATATGAGTACATAAAACCATTTGTACTGAAATATTGCACTTGTCCCGAAGATAAATAATGCTGTTAGCAGCAGTAGGAGAATGATGGTTTGCTATCAGTCCTCGTGGTTTAGCCTGTGCAGTACACTGACTGTGGGCTAAGGGCTTGCTGGGCGCTCCCTGCCATCCCAGTGCAGCAGGAATAGATCAAGAGTTGCTGTTTCACATTTAAGTCCATGGATCATGAAAGAGAGGCCAAGAAGCAGCATTGATTATGAATTTGTCAAGTGGGCACATTCATACCGCTGCAAATCTGTGTAACTCAGTCAGCTTGAGGGTTGTATGGGCATCAAAGGAGCGCTGCTATATCTCAGCACTTCTGTCTCCCTGCTCCAGGGGAGCTGATACACTTTAAAATGTATATATGTACAGTTTCAAGAGTTTTACAGTGTCCTTTCTCATAACCCACAAGTGGGAAGATTGGCAGTGGCCAAACTGATGTTGTAGGGCAAAAGCTGGGTGACTTTGCTTGCAGTCAGTTTTGCATGGCTATTTGGAGCTCATGATGCAACAACCTATTCAACAATTTTATACATCTGGATGTTGTAAAAGTAACATTTAACAGGGCGTAACATGGATAACGATGAATTCTGTGCAGAGGCTTGCTTGTATTGATTGCAAGGTTCAAAGACTTTTAGTGTGGAGCTGGTAAACATCTGCAGTGCTTAGGCTGAATTGATGCTTGGCAAAAGCTAACAAGGTTGGGTAGGAAGTGTTCTTTCTGCTTTCATGTCATCTGCTGCTTTGGAGAGTCAGTCAGGAGGGCTGGGAATGGGTTGGTTGTCTAGGAGATGCTCCCAGCTCTATTTTATCTGGGTGCAAGCCCACAGTGTGGCTGCATCATGCTTTAGAATCATAGAATTGCTCAGGTTGGAAAAGACCTTGAAGATCATCAAGTCCAACCAACAGCAGTGAGCAGGGCCACATGAGATGGGCCCAGCTGCAAGTAGAGCAGGCAAGGGTATAGTCTGGCAGCATTTGGCTTTGGCATGCTGAAAGCTGGGTCCTGGCTTCACTTTGGTCCCCTGGCGAGTGGTGAACAATTTGTGCCCACTCAGGGATGCCAGCATCTGTTTCTCTGCCATGTAATGTACTCTGCGCATCCCCTCCTGCCCAGCAGAGGGGTGGAAATGGGAAGATGTATGCTCAGGCAAACGCTGCTGCAGAAAGAAAATCAATACAGATCAAGTGAAGAGTTTTAATCTTGCCTCGTGATAACTCTGTGTCTGTCCTTCCCCCCCACGTTACATGCTATATCAGTGAACACTGCTCGCCTGCAATTCAAAGTCCTGTGTTGCAATAGGATAGGTATAAATATGGGTACATGCATCATGCTGTTTGACCCCATAGCCTCTGCTTCTTTCATCGGCCTGATGGCACTTGTGCTCCGAACTGTATGCAGAGGGCTCTCCTTTCCTAAAACAGCAGCTATTTTCAGAAAAGTTAGGAAATACTACTTTTCTGAAAGCGTAGTCAAGCACTGCACTGTCCCTCAAGCACTTGAGGGACATGGATTAGTGACAACTATTGGTAATGGATGGATGGTTGGACTGGATGATCTTGTAGGTCTTTTCCAACCTTGGTGACTCTGTGATTCTGTGACTTCTCCTGCATATGTTCTGACAACAGCAATTAAGAACATTGCACTACACTAGGGAACTGCTAAATATAGTGTGGCCTGAAGTTATAAGCTTAGATTTCCTGTGCTTTTTTTTTTTTTTTTTCCTTATTTTTTTAGTGGTTGGGATTTGCTCTTTTTCCCCCTGCATATGGTGTGGGAGAACTTAAAGGTCAGGTGAGCTCCGGAGCCTTCTGCACAAAGCTGTGCCTTGGGAAACTCTTCTCCTTCAGGAAACGCAGGAAGAGGCAGAACTTTAATTCTGGGGTGTCTTGATTCATAGAATCAAAGAATGTCCTGGGTTGAAAAGGACCACACCTCGTTCCAACCCCCTGCTTTGTGCAGGGTCACCAGCGCCAGACCAGGCTGCCCAGAGCCACATCCAGGCTGGCCTTGAATGCCTGCAGGGATGGGGCATCTACAACCTCCTTGGGCAACCTGTGCCAGTGCCTCACCACCCTCTGATTCAAGGCGACTTGATGCCCCTGCTGCAATAATGCACATTTTACTCCTGCATAGCTTGTTATTTATTTTACAGACTCTGAATGACGGATGGAGCTCTCTCCTTCTCTGTGGTACACGGACACTTATGGATGGTTTGGCACTTTGTTTAGCAGCTGATGCTTTTAAAGATTTGACATCTTGTTTATATTACCTAAATAGATACGTGCTATTTCCGGGAGCTGTTGCTACTGCCGGGCTTTTAGGACCATCTTTGTATACAGTTTCATTTTTAGTGTGGGAGAGGTCACGGCATTTTGCTGGCTCAGAATACCTGACACTGACAACAAAACCCAAATTTCATTAAATAAAAAGACTGTCAGCACTGTACAGGACGATTATAAATAGTGCCACCCATCGATACCTGATGGTGTATGGAACCTAATGAACCTCCCAGTAGCCAAATGTGTATTTTAAGGAGGCATTTGACCTTGGGCATCCCTCCTGCTGGGGATGCTCTGCTGTGTCAGTGGTTCAGAATCAATAACCTCCAGCACCGTCCTGTGCTTCTGCTGCGTTGAAGGGTGATATTGTAAAAAAGTGACGATATTCTGCTGACAAATGGCTCGATACCGATATCCCTGAGGGGAAGGGTGGGCAGGGTTATGTGGTGACTCTAAAAATTCACTGATAATGAATGAGGAAAAAAAAAAGAAAACTGCTGGGGATGCCATTCTGCCCATTTAGCACTGGTACCTGCTGCCCTTGTACCAACCTTAATCATTGCCGCCCGCAGGTGCCTGAGCTAAGTGGGTAAAATGGCATTGTCTGCTGTGTTTTCCAAATTTCAGAAGACTGTTAGAGCTGTGAAATTCATTATGTGTTTACCTCCTGCTTTTAATAATTTTAGCAGCCAGAGGATCTGTGTTTGCAGAAGTGCTTTGCATCTGGCTGGTACTCGAAGTAGTACTGCAGTTCAAAAGTCATGTTAGGGCTGGCTGGATGTTGCATGCTGTTGTCTGTTGATTGACTGGGGCTAGAGAGAATCAT
The DNA here is from genome assembly GCF_026119805.1 of Tympanuchus pallidicinctus. Classification (NCBI taxonomy): domain Eukaryota; kingdom Metazoa; phylum Chordata; class Aves; order Galliformes; family Phasianidae; genus Tympanuchus; species Tympanuchus pallidicinctus. Next base: position 106,859,665 of record NW_026294618.1, read on the forward strand.
AGAACCATAGAGTCCTTAGAGTTAAAAGGGACGTCTGAGGGCCATCTAGCCCAACTTCCTGCAGTGCACAGGGACAGGACAGCTATATCAGGTTGCCCAGAACCTGATCCAGCCTGGCCTTGAAAGTCTTCAGGGACAGGACATCAACCACAACACTGGGCAACCTGTCCCAGTGCCTCACCACCCTAACTGTAAAAGGTTGTTTCCTTATATCTAAGAAGAAGAGTCGTTTGGTTCTGGAGCAGGTGGGGGTAAGCTGGGGCTGACTGCACTTTGTGTAGCAACTTGGAGAAGGCTTACGGCTAACAGGAGTGTCCTCCTATAGAGAAAGAAGGAAAAACTTGGATTTCTTTTTAAAATTAACACTCAGCTCATGAAAGAGGATTGGTAGACAGGACTGGTAGATGGGAGGATTGGTTCACTGATTTGCAAAGGACCTTTTTTGTTCTTTAAATAGTTATTACTCCAGACCAGCCAAGATATTACTTATGGAGGAGCTTCAGCACCCATCATTGTTTTGAGGAAGTTGTGATATTTGTGGCCTAGACTGAAAATAGACTTTCTGGGTTCCTAGTATTGGAATTAGGTTGCATATCAGATCTAACTGAGCTCTGAAGCACAGAATCACAGAATGGCAGGGGTTGGTATGGACCTCAAGAGATCACTGAATCCAACACCCCTGCTAAAGCAGATACCCTACAATAGGGCACACAGGTAGGCATCCAGATGGGTCTTGAATATCTCCATAGAAGAAGATTCCACCACCTCTCTGGGCAGCCTGTCCCAGTGCTCCATCACCCCCACCATAAATAAGTACTTCTGTGTGTTTATATGGAACTTCTTCATATATGGAAAAAGCATATATTTCTTTCTAACATTTGAAGAGGTGAGATACGAGCTTTCTGTGAATTAGTCTGACAAATCTAACTATGCCAAACTGCCGCTCTGTAGCTCAGAGTTTAAAATTAATTGCAGTTCAGAATAATACTGTGCTTTTTTCTTTTTTATCCAACCTTTGGTTGGATGCAAACTGTGAAGTAGGAGAAGGACTGAGTGCAAGTGTACGAATAGATGTTCAATTGCAAATGTCCAAAATAAATTTTAAAATAACACCATTTTAAGCATTTTATGTACTGAAGGGCTCAGCTTGTTTCTCTGTAATGTAGAATGTGATTAATTTAAATGAGAGAGAAGTCATGCAGGCAGACAGGCTTAACAGCTAATGAGCAGGGTGCATAAAATGTGCTCTGCCTCACCAAGGTGTTATTGTCATCTGACATTTTTGCAAACTCCCATGGAATTTGCTTTGCATTAACTTCTGTTAGTGATGATGGAGCTGTTGAATTATTGCCTTGTTGTCTTGAAGCTGAACTAATTCCCCATGCTGGTTGTTTGGAAGCTTCCATTGCACAAGTCTGAGTTATGCGCGTTGTTAAGAGCATTGCTCATAGGGAGGGCTGTTCCAGCAGCACAGGCAGTAAAGTAGACAGTAAATGGCACTCCTACATCACTGGGGGATATGTTCTCAATCATAAGCAAAGACAGTGGACTTTTTTTCTCCTAGCATATCTTATAAGTTTATTTTCTATTTCAGTCCCTTGTACATTTCTGGGCGATGTGTTTTTAGATATATAAACCCTGGACCTTGCAAAAAGAGACTTCTTGCCTGAAAGGAGCCTATCCTTGAGCCACTTTTAGGTGGAAAGCAGATGCTGATGAGCTGTCTTCTCCTAAAGGCTGAGTCCCCAAAAAGGAGACACCCAAACTGCCTGTGTACAGGAGTCTGTGTAGGAGTCTGGGTGCCTTGGTCTTCAAAATACAATCTTTCTGAATGAGGAAAAATCAAGTCTCTCCCTCTTCCTTGCGTGCATCTCTTCATGTTATTCTCTGCATCAGTGAGCATGTTTTTGCCATCTTTCTGTTAATTGTTCTGGATCTGCCTGTGTATTTCCCAGGGCTTGGGCATGCAATCACTGTCTATATAAAACAACTGCCTCTGCCCAGCCTGAATACCTGATGTTGCTGGGGAATTGTCCCAAAGGGAAATCCCCTGAGTAAATCCTAGGAGATGACTTTCTTCAATGAGCTGCCACGTTGTTTGTGCATGTGCCTGTCCCATCCTGTGTGCAGAGCATCTCCCATTACTCCACCTGAAATTTCTGTAAACTCACCCACCAGAGAACGCTTCCTTTCCCTTGCTCAATGGAAAAAACCTTTTTTGCTCTCTAGATTCTAAAGTCATCCTATCACAGGAGGGACTTGCTACCCTTAAAGAAACAGACTGAAAAAAACAGAATCGCTGCTAACAAGATAAATGGCAGAGTTGGCCTTAAACTCTGCACTTGCAATTTATTTGAAGAAAATGTTCAGAGAGTGCAAAGATAGGACATCTGTTTCATGCTATTCCCAAAGCAACCTGCTTATTCAGCTGCAGACATCCCCACCTGCTCTTCTAATGAGCTCGGATCTTTCAGAATTCCCTGTTCGCCCATTTGAACCTGGACAGAGCTAACTGGAGCAAAGGGGCACTGCCCAAAATTCAGCACAGGGTGAGAACTCTGCACCCAGGCTGCTGGAGCCTCTTTAGTTGCTGGAGTTCCGATGGCAGTATTGGGCATTGCTACGAACAGACCTAATGTAGGATGTTGTCTGTGAGACTGGAACAAGCTTGGAGCTGATAGCAGCCTGGTCAACGGGGATCAGGGCAGGGTTTTTTCAGCCTGATCCATTTCTAATGCACCACTGGTGTCTGACATTTACAATTGGCTGCTTATGCAAACTGAGGAGTAGTAGAAAGAAACTGATTTCTTTTTTTTTTCTCTCCGCGCTTTTAATTTCATAAAGTAAATATCACAAATATATGCTTTGCAGGTGCTTTTTAGCACAGTAAGCACAATGCTTGGGGAATGCAGTTGAAATCCTTGGCCGGGGCTGCAGAGTCATTGTATTTCAAAATTCATATGACTTTGGTGAAAACTCTGGACTAAGTGCTCGCAACCTGCAGTGATGCCAGTAGCAGTGGAAAAAGTGCTCCACAATGGTGCAGTCATCTGCTCAGACAGCTTTCTTTGTACCATGCAGAGAGGGAGGGGAGATGTCCTTGAAACTGTGCAGATCCTGGTCCAGCCCCTGCATCTGATGGTGTCGTTGACAATAAGGAGAGTGAAGTAAAGGAACAGGTTGCCCAGAAAGTTGGTGAATGCCCAATCCCTGGAGACATTCAAGGTCAGGCTGGATGGGGCTCTGAGCACTGATGGAGCTGCAAGGTGTTCAGTGCAGGAGGGTTGGACCAGATGGTGCCTTTAAGGGTCCCTTCCAACTGCAATGACCCTGTGGTGTCTGTGGCAGTGTGCTGCCCATGCTCCTTTGAAAACTAGTGGTTGACAGATGTGTTCTATTGCACCTGAATACTCGGAGCTGATTACTTGTGATCCATAGAGCAGAAGAGTAAATGGGTGGCAGGTCAGACAAAAAAATGCCCTTGTAGACTGCCAGGAAAAGACTGGGCAGAAATCTTCCTGAGGGCCTTTCTGTGTGCCCATCCTTGCACCGTAATACCTTTTCTCCTTGTACAGCTGTGTTTTCAAACCTGCCTCCTCTCATTCAAGCATAAGGACATTTGGTGTTTCTCTTATGCTAAAAACTGCTATTAATTTGCTTTTTACTTTGGGGCCTTTTACCAGCTGCTGTTTCCAGGGCTACTGTTGACAGGAAAGAATGTGTCTCCAGTGGATTTCCAGGAGGGTTCAGAGTGAGATCCTTAGGATGTGGGCGTTGATTCAGGGAAATAAGCAACGAAATGAAATTCCTTCTGTTGGCACCTTGCAGTAAATATTCTGAATCTAAAGAACACAGTAAACGTAATGTCCTAGGCCTTTCAACTGTATTTTCTGCAGCAAATGGTGACTTCTGCCTTGAGAACCGTAGGAATGCAGATGCATAGGGAGGGATAGGCATCCCCAGTCTGAAGCCTGGGCCTGGATTCAGGATGAAGGAGCAGAATGCTGTTGTTGTAGCATTTTGCTGTCATGCATACAGCTTTTCTAGCATAAAGATGAGCTGATGTAAGCACTGGGAAATGGAGCAGCTGTATTTGACAGCTCTGAAGTTGCTATCTGCAATCACAGACCAAAAAGAGCATTTCTGGAATAGTGAAAATGGCTTCTAAGTGTCATCTTAAATATCACCGGATGCTGTGGAGATAGATTGATCCTCCTAATCCAGTAACCTTCCTGTTTTTGTCATCCTGAGCAAACACTCTTTCTCCTTACTGGTATTTAATTTCTTTTGCCATTAGTTTCTCAGAGGGTCAGGCAAATACCAACAGCACTTTCTGTGCCAGCACAGCCCTGGCTGTTGGGCTGGGAAGAGCTGTAGGGTGGTGCAAAATACCCTGGGTGATGGCTGAAGGCTCTGAAGCTACTCTTGTTCCCCTGCTTCTCCTGCCAAGCATTCTGCATCACATCAGTGGCACTTTGTCTTGTGCCAAAAGCATGTTGCAGTGAGGTTGTCAGGTGTGTGATCAGCTGTGATGTGAAGTCTGATGGCTCCTGTGGAGAAGAGATGATTAGCAGAAAGCTTTTCTATAAATGAGGGGATTCTGTGCAACAGGGATCTTTTTTTCTGCATATTGGATCAAGCTAGATGAAACGCAGCATTGGGAAATTTATTAAGGATGTATAAAAATGTAATGTGCGCAGTGCAGTCAGCATATAATGAAAGAATCTGCATGTAAATGTTTCATTAAAGACTACCACGAGAATCTGAGTTTTCATAACAGTACAGGGTTTTGCAGTCTCCCAGGAAAAGATTCCTTCTTGGGCAAAGCCTTCTGAGAGCCCTTCTGTGTGCCCATCCTTACACCATGACATCTTTTCTCCTTGCACAACCAGATACACTTTCAGATGTGGGTCCTCTCAATCAAAAGATCTCTGCTGTGAGCTCCCAGGAGCAACAGAATCACCGACACAGCAGTGCTGGAGGGAGTGGGGGCAGGTAGCTGCCTTCTCTACAGGAAACCTGTTGGTAGTCATTGTGGAGCAGCCAGGTTTTGTGTCTCGCTGCAGCTTCTCCATTCCTAAAAAATGTCCCATAGTAATTGGTTCTGCTGGCTTTGGCCAAACACCAGGTAATGGGCTGGAAGCTGGGGCAGATAGAAGGTGGCTGTTGGCATGGTACTTCCCAGGTCCTGGTATGGTCGATTCTCAGTAAGTTTTGATGTCTTTACCAACATCACACATACCCAGTCACTGCACAAAGCTTGGTATATAGCTAACTGCATTTCCCCAATGCCCAGTGTTACCATTCATGGTTTTTCAAGTTGACCTATCTGCAGGATTGTGAATGTTGGTTGTCTCTTTGTAAACGAGGTGGGTATTTCCTGATAAGAAGAGAGGGCAATAATAGCTGGAAATTGTTTCATGGTAGAAAAAAACTGAATCCTCCCTGTAAGAATGCCTTTGCTCTTTGTAGCCAATTGCACCTATCAGTAAGTTAGTTATGCATTGATTTCTGTAGGTGGTATTTAGCTCATAGGGTGGCATTTAGCATGTTAAACCCAGTAAAGAGAAAGGCTCTGAGATTAGTGGGAAAACTTGGCACAGCACAGAAACAAGTCACTTCTTCATCAGCAAAGAACAGAGCCCAAACACCTGTCTTAAACCCAGACATGGCCACTGCAGGCTGGGACTGAGGCGTGCTTATGGGCCAGCTCAACACAGGAGGTATTTATCACTGCTCTGTGTGTCCTACCTCTTCCTGGCTGAGTGGGCACCTTTCAGAACCACTGCTGTACTTTTCTGTCCACTGAGAAAAAGCCATGCATACACAGCAGGTGCTGAGCACCAGCAGAGCATGGGTTGAGCTTCTAAATAACTGAACAGTGAGTTCACTCCTGACTTAGAAATAATAGAGGCATGTTCAAAATGATTCAATTACTGCTGAGGCTAATGGTGGACTAGGGATTTGTTCCCTGGTGTTGCTCGCAAACCTTGCCTGCAAATCTGATGTTAATAATAATATGTAGCTGTGTGATCTCGTGTGCTGATAGCTGCAGGCTCACAGCATGTGGAACAGGTTGGTGCCCTGCACTGCACAGCTGATCCCCACCATGAGCAAGCCTAGTGTGGAAGATGCAGAAGATTGGCTTATTCCTATCAACCACAGAACATACTGTAAAGTACCTTCACCTCCCTGCATGAATTCTGACCCATTTAATTGCCTCCCTCCACCACTCTCAGTACAACAATTGATAACTCTTGTTATCCCTATCTCAACCTGTCCATGCATTTGCCTGGCTTTCACCTTTTTTTAGGTAGAAGACAGTGCTTGATACATCAGCAGCTTCTTTGCAGGTACCAGTGTCGTGTATGCATTGTGATGACTGGCTTTAATGGGTTGATTTCAATCCTGTAATACTCGTGTTAATAACGATAACTTTTGAGAAACCCATTAAGACTCTGTAACAGTAATTTAAAAGAAAGGTCAGATTCGCCTTTCCCCATTCAATCATGGTCAAGTTAGGAACCTGATAGATATATTAAGCAATGCTGTCATCTCTGAGCATCTCACATAATCGAAATGAGGCTTCTACATCCTTCAGAGCGGAAGTAATACTTGCATTGAAATGCCCTTCCAGTTAAGGCAGCTGCTTTCAGCAGAGGCAAAGTTTGCTGTATTTAAATTGCATTCGGACCATTCTATGGGAGTCTGCCAATAGACAGGAACTCATAATCTATATAAAAGCTACACAAAATCCTTTCATGACAGGAACGTTATTAAAGCAGCAAAGTCAGATGCTTGGAGGCAAAGGAACACCAGCATCAAAGTTTCCTGGGTGACCTCAGTTTGTTCTCTCCTTCCACTATGGACATCCGAGGTGATGCAGGTTATAATTATAGACTCAGAAGTTGTTATTTTTTTACTCTGTCTCCTGTGTTTGGTACCTGAAACACCCCTGGGGCTTTGTGGTGCTCAGCTCTGGGAGAGTTAGCTGCAGTTGTGTTATTAGCTAAGTGAATCGTAGGATCACCAAGGTTGGCTAAGACCTTCAAAATCATCCAGCCCAATCATCTACCTATTAAGCCATGTCTCTTAGCACAACATCTGTAGGGTAATACAGATGTAAGGTAATAAGTAAGGTATTTATGTAGTAAAACAAGAACTGGATGTTTTTTTTGCCCCAGAAGGAGATGCCTTAGGGTTTCTTGTCTCCTGTGTAACTAGAGGGTGTCCCGTGTGTTGTGATCATACACCACCCAAAGCAGAGAGATCAAGGCTTGCAGGTGCCCTGCTGCTCTTGTGGAAGAGCAGTACAACAGAGATGTTTCAACATGAGAGAACTTGGCTCCAGCAAATGAGCAGAAAACCAGCTGTTCACTATTAACTCTTCATTTGCTATAATTCTATTATAGCACATCCATGGCTGTCTTCGCCTTTGAATGTTTTCACTGTAAATGCAGCAAAAGAAGAATAGAACAGTTTTATTCAATTGTGATTGTGTGATGAAGATGGTAGATGCTAGATAAAGTTTGGAACAAATATCTTCAACATAAAAAGTTCAGTTGTTTTCCTTTTAAAACTAAGTTTTTGTTTAATATGTGAGTGTACTTGTGCTTCAGAAGTCAAAGGAAATCCTGGTATGGAGCCAGGGAGTCATAACAGACATTGAACCAAAATTAGACATGAAAGATTTCTTAATCTTTTGTCTCTGGAGCCTGAGAGAGTGCTCCCTCTCAACAAGCGCATGGTGGAAAGGGAAACACAACCTCCTTGAAAAAGGCTTTGTTCTTTTGAGACAGAGAATAAAGTTTGAGCAGAACATTTTTAAGAACATCCGTCTGTCTTTCTCTGGTCACTTGGTGCCAGTCCCCCACTTCTGCTCTGATTGGGGGTCACTTGGCAGTTAGTTATAAGCATCTGGCTACAGATGGCCCAACCCTCAGCACATCCAGCTGGGGAAATTCACCCCAGGAAATGCAAGGAAGAATAGAAATGTTCGTGGAGATAGGAGCAAGCTTCCTAGGGTTGTTCAGAGAACAAATGCTTCTAGTTTTATTCAGAGAGGCAAATCTTAACCTAAAATAAAGGACAGAACTATATTGCTCGTGCAGAGGTTTGCTTCTCCAAATGGCAGTTTCATTAAAAGCAGTAGAAAAGTGCAAACACAGTGCAAGTCACATCAGCCTCATGTTGGAAAGAGTGTGTTTAAGAGACAGATGTCTAAAATGCTACAAATACGTGCAAGTCACCACTGCAGCTATAGAGCATCTTAATACTCCTGTAGCAAAGATACAATTAATAATTGTCATTACAAATGTTCACAAGCCTTCAAGGTTCATTTTCTCTGCGTTGGGCTGTTGACTGAAGTTCACTTGCTTGTGATAGCCTACCTTGCTGCCATCTGGTTGGCATTCTGGCTTTCTGCTTGCACTGAAATCTAAATGTATATTTGTGCATTCCCCAGAATACAGGAATCTGCTTGTGTGGCCAGCAGGAATTCGACTTCCCAACTCCTGCACTTTCTTTGACCTTTTGTTCATGGAGAGTCGCACATTGCACCAGTCTGCAGGGACTGTGTGCTGACTCTTAATTGTGCATTGTAATCAGCTGCTTGTTTGCAGCCCTCTGCAATGACTTAGCTTTGTCCTCCAGATGAGGGCATGGTGAGAACCAACTCCGCAAGGCAAAGGCACATAGGAAGCCAAAGTACTGCTGAAAACCTCTGCTTTGATGCTGTGATGGGGCTGTAACTTCATAAACTTTGCCTCTCAGCATATGCCTCACCTTGTATTTTATAGTATATTGGTAATGGAAGCGCCTAGTGCTGCATTAGTGGGCTTGATGGTGATGAAGTGATGGTCAGGCTAGACCATCTTAGATATCTTCTCCAACCTTAATGATTTTATATCCTACATTCCCTTTGGAAGTTTCCCTTAGCCAAGGCAAAACTGCGCCCAAAGTGCTGGGACACTGAAAGTGACACTAATTCCCCTCTAAGGTTATACATGGATTAATCTGAAGTCAGGAGAAACAGGTGCCACCCCGGATCTGACAGGAGCTTCAGGTTCACAGGAATGAGCCACTAATATATACCATGCAGGGTTTAAGTTGGATGAAGCAGGAGAAGAAATTTGCTTTGCCTAATCTGAGGTGAAGGAGTACCAAAGATATTCTGCTCTCCCTGAAAGAGGAAGAATGAAGAATGAAAGCTGTTGCCTTTGTCTGGCTTTGCATTAGTAAAACGTGCTCTGTTAAGAAACGTGGGTGCTCAGAGCTGTGGGAAAACACTTTTCACCCAGCCAACAGTGAAAGAGAACTGTTGCAGAGATGAAAAGCACTGTAAATATGAGAGGCATAACTTTATTTTTTGAAGGCCTCCTCTGCCGGGAGCACCAAAGATGTAAGCTTGGGAATGGCAAAATAAGCCCAACGTTGAATGATAATGGAACATGCTCAGAAATTAATTGAACAAGATCTTATGTGTTCACGCTCTGTAGCTGAGAAATGATGCTTTGGGAGAGGCTGAGGCAGATAAACAGCCCTGAGGCAGTTCCAGCTAATGGAGGACAGGAGCCTAGAGCTGAGAGGGCTTTCTGGGTCTTTCCAGAACCCTTCATGGAGCTTTAGCTTTTCTCTTCAAAAGCAATCATTCCCTACCTTGAGGAAATCTAATGTAGTATAATCTGCATACATACAGTTGCTGCAGCCCTGTCTGGGTTGAAATGCACGCTAATATCTTTCAGGACACTAAGTAAAAGTTGGGTGATTTTCCTCAAGCCAAAATTTCTTAAAATCTTGACAGCTTTTGGAAATGTAAGAACTGCACGTAGAGTGAAAATCTTTGATGGAGGAGTGGAAAAGTGAATAAATGGGAACTGTAGCTCAGTTCTTCCACTTTTTAAAAGCGAGATCTTAAATTTCTGATCACCTGGATGCTAGAAGTTGTAACATCTGCAGTCTATTACAGCACGTTTCCACCTTTATGTCCTTTTGCTTATTGCTCCTTATGCTCCACCTTATTGTCAATATGCTTCTGTCACAGCATGTATATACACCTCAGGTACATTTCCTTCAACCGGAATGCCACAGGGCTGTGTTTGCTTTAGTTTGTTTTACTGGTCCATGTCATGGGCAGGAATTGGAAGGAGCTTTAATAATCTGAGTTATAGTGATGGCAAAGCAGCTAGATGGTAAAAAAAGATGGTGTAATCCATGCCTTCCTGCTTTGTTTTATGGAGCTGGGCTCTAAACCAGAGCCTGCTTCCTCTGTGCTGCATTTGACCAGGAGGAAAGGGCTATGCTGCAAATGAAGTCTGGTGCCTTTTTTTGTTTATTGAAGAGGAAGCTGCATCTTGATTTTCGATGGAAGAGGGAAACTGAACAAACACAGTGAGGACAGATGAAAGAGAAATCATAGAATCACAGAACGGCCTGGGTTGCAAAGGAGCACAGTGCTCATCCAGTTCCAACCCCCTGCTGTGTGCAGGTCGCCAACCAGCAGCCCAGGCTGCCCAGAGCCACATCCAGCCTGGCCTTGAATGCCTGCAGGGATGGGGCATCCACAGCCTCCTTGGGCAACCTGTGCCAGTGCCTCACCACCCTCTGGGGGAAAAACTTCCTCCTAATACCCAACCTAAACCTCCCAGATTGAGGAGAACTTGCTCCTTCTGAAACCGCACTAGTTCCAAAATCAGACTTTAAAGGCCAATGTTCCTTGTAAGAGTACTTCAAGTCACTGCTAGTAGCTGTGGGGAAGGAGCTCAGTTTATTGTGAGCTGCTTACTCCTCACTGCAGAGCAGGTGGGCACAGACTTCAGAAGCAGATCTGTTTGTAACCCAGGCAGAGTTTTGCCAGCTGTAAATATGCTTCTTGTTTGTGTGGTAAAACGGGTCAAGCTCTGAGGAGTTCTGAATAATAATTCCCTGTGCATTTAGTAATAGTTTGTATTTTCAATAATTTCTGCTGCTTCTTTCTGGTGTCTTATGCTTTGGGAGACTGATATATTGGACTTAAGTGCCTGCAGAGTGCTATGGGAAGCAGGAAGCCTGGAAGAACGTATTTACAAGCTTGGTACCTTGACACATTGATTTTAGCTGTGTGATAAATCAGTGATTTTGTTACCTACCATAGGGGAAAGCAGTGTAACTTAGAGAGTATTGATGTTAATTCAATCTTCTTGAATTTAAACAGACATCTATATCCATCTATTTGTCCATCTATCTATGTACACTTGGATAGCTATACTTAATAGATACTTATATTCAATAAACCAGTTCTTATAACTTAATACATTAAATGCAGAAATACATAATAAATATTTGATTGATAGTCAGTAGTAGTAAAATATTGGCTATATTTGGTTTGCTACACTCCACCTTATTAACATGAGCTTTAATTAAGTCTAGTGAAAATGCTATTCGTCTCCTTTAACAGTTCAGTAGAGAAGTAGGACAAATTCCAGCAATAATTGCACTTTAATCTCTTTAGGGAAAGAAAAAAACAAGAAATACTTTCTAGTGGTGACCATTATGGAAAATATCTTCTGCAAAGATCTGATATTGGGTTAAAAAATGGCCTATTATTTTATTTCCAAATAAAGATGAATATTGGTTTATTTCTAAATAAAGATAGGCTTTTTCATCAGTATCTTGAAATGTAACAAAAAATGAGGGTAAAGTTTCATAAAAATTGAACGTATTTCTTGCTCCATCTTCCTTCCCACTTCTCTTCAGTGTTCAAAGTGCTGATTTGGCCATAAACAAATAAAAATAAATTTCATTTCACAGATTGGATCCTCTTGAACTCCTACTGCAGTATCATCATTTATATTTTGCCCTGTTTCACTCTTTTCTGCCACTCAGAAGTATCTCAGTCTAAGTCTCAGATTTGAGAACGCCTCTCCTCAAAGCTTGAGCCTTGCTTGTATTTACCATTGGAAAACCAACCTTTACTCCTAGCCCTAGACTCAGCACCAGGTGTACAAACTGGCCCTAGTGTGGTCTGGTGGCTCTGCTTTGGAGATAACTGCCAGTAATAAGGGATTTCAGATGCTTGGGAATAAATTCAGGTAAACTAAAAATATTGATACAGCCTTCTGGGGTTGGTGTTGCTTTCTTTGTGCTTACTGTTGTGGAGATAGTGGGGTATATGTTTAGTTGACTATAATGTCCTTGTTAATGAAGGCTAGGTACTTGTATTTTCAAAACTTGTAAAATAAGCAACCAAATTATGAGTTGTTCTGTAGGCCAGTGAACTATATAAACGTGTTGACATTGATTTCTATTCAAATACACAGGAGAATCTGTGGAAATGCAGGTAATAATCATAGAATCATCAAGTGCAACCGTACTATGTTTGCTGAAGAATGAATCACTTCATCAAGTAGATAATGGGGGATAAAACTCCTGGACTCTGGATGCCCTACTGATGCATAACTTGCCTAAATGCCTGCAATTCAGTGAGGCACTTCATGGTCTGCATGGGGTACTTCTGGAGCGCAGCTGGGATACGGTGACCATGTGGAAGGCATCAAAAGACTATTTCTCAAGTTGTAGATATTGTCACTGGTGTAAAAAGGAATAGCTCTGCCAAGAGAGTGGAGTAGATGTCTTGCATCTAAATTCCTTTCAGTGTAGCAAGAATTTTTTCATTGCTTTTCCTGGTATTTGATTCAGAGGCCTCTTCCTCGGACTTTGGCTGAGAGTCTTCACTAAAGCTATATGATATCTGGGGTTAGTTGATTGCTTTTTCTCTGTTTCTGCTCAAGAAAATACATGACATGGAGCGGAATATACAGGATTAGTTTATTTAAATTTCATTTATTTATTTTACAAATTCAGAGACCACATCATTCCAGTCCATGGATTTCTGCCACAACATTCATTGCTTTGGTTCAGAAATTAGGTGGCTATTTCTGTCCTTTCCATCCGGAATTTGGTTTGGGTTGGTGGTTCCCCTGATTAACTGAGCAGGGTTGCTGCATGAGTAGCAGATGAAGGGAAGAAATAGGTGCTTTGGGAGCCAAGGAAAGCCAATATGGCGTTTCCAAAATGGCGTGCTCCAAAGCCATTCCCAAGCTTCTTAGCACTGAACATTATTAATTCAAAGAAGCTGCTCTAGGACCTTTCAGGAGTTAAGGGGAGATTAAGCAAAGGAGCCTAAGTACTTGAAGATGTATCCTTAATACCCTGATGAAAGGAGGCTGCACCAGATAAGGGTTGCTCCTCTGCCTCTGTTAGATTCATGTCAGTGCCTGGTTTCCTCCAGTGTACACTGGAGCCATCTGGCTGTGGATTGCAGAGATCCCACTGCTCTGGTGTCAAGCTAGTGTCTTTTTTGGAGGTCTGCACTGAGCTAAAAAAGAGCTGCATGGGACTGGAAGGAACACTGAGTGAGATTTTCAGGATACGACAGCAAAAGAATTGTTTAAAAGGTGGTATGACTTTTATAAACAAAAAAGTGCTGGTGAAGTTGATGAATTGGAAGGAACCTCTGCTGAAGAATAGCCTTTGCTAAAGAAAGTTGCTTTCTAAAGGAAGGCATAAGTCACAGAGAGCTAAAAACTAGCAATGAAATGTGAACAATAGGCCCAGTGCTTCCACTGCACTTTGAAAAATAAGGACAGGCCTTGCTGAAATAAATGGGCTCCTGCAGTGGGCAGGAATGGTGGCCCCGTGCTGTTGGAATTCATTCTGGGGTGAACTCCTGGCTATGCCCCAGCCTCGTACATAGGGGTTTCACCTCAGGAGTTCTGCAGGGATTGGGATTTTGTAAGGAAACCAAATGGCTGTTTGTTTTTCTCTTGGATAATCCTCACAGAAACAAGAAAATACATATACACACTGCTCTTGCCTTTTATGCTGGAGCTGCTCCATGGTGGATAAGCAGATGCTAGGTGCCCTGCTGTCCAGTAAAGAAGCAGATGATCAATGCACGAGGGAAGTGCACCGAGTTTGCTCTTTTAAAAGTGTCCTGCCAGTATAACCAACTACTGAACAAAGTGACCTCTGTTCATACCCCTCTTCAAGGATACTTGCTGCTCCTTAGAAAGGATCTGATTCTGATCCCACCTGTTTTGCAGTGCTGCAGCAGCTGCTGAGCATTCAACTCTTTGGGCAAAGGCTTTAACTGTTGGATCTGCTGCCATAGGCAGCCAGGAGAGCTCTGACCACTTTGTAACTCTATTGATTGTAGCCTGGCATAAGATTTGAACAATGTTCCAGCATGGCCCTTTTCAGTGAATAGATTTTGTGTTCCTCCTAAGAAGCCAACTTCTCCAGCAAAGCTTTTGGCTGGGAGGGGGAACTTCAGCTCACCATTCCTAAGGAACTAATCTTGGTGTATTTATTTTCAGTATCCCTGGTCTTGCCCAAGCATTTTAGGGCAAGCAACTTTTTTTCTATCCTGCGAGCATTTTTAGTCTTTCACTATCAGATTTACAAGGTGATTGAACCAGCCTGCCATCTGCCCTCTGCCATCACTTTGAGGCATGCTTCACTGTGTGCCTGTGCCTTAGGTGGAGTCAGTGCCCTGTACTCCTGCATTGCTTTCTCAGAGTCACAGAATCACAGAATAGCCTGGGTTAGAAGGGACCTCAAGGATCATGAAGCTCCAATGCCCTGCCACATGCAGGGCCACCAACCTCCACATTTAATGCCAGACCAGGCTGACCAGGCCCCCATCCAACCTGGCCTTGAAGACCTCTAAGGATGGGGCATCCACAGCCTCTCTGGGCAGCTGTTCCAGCACGTCACTACTCTCATAGTAAAGAACTTAAGCTTTCCCTTGCAACATTCTTCAAGGTATCGTTAGTGGAAACGTGAGTAGTCTGTTGGATGTAATTGGGCTGTTCTTCTTGTGTTGTGGTACTTTGGTTAAGTATTGTGATACTTCAGTGGTCAAGTGGTGAGGCAGTGGCACAGCTGCCCAGGGAGGTGATGGAGTCACTGTCCCTGGAGGTGTTCAAGAACCATGGGGATGTGGCACTGAGGGCATGGTGGGGATGGATTGTGCGATAGATCTTAGAGGTCTTTTCAAACCTTTATGATTCTGGTATATTAGCAATCATTGGAAGCCAACGTATTCCAAGGAGATGGTTAACAGGCTGGGCACAAACTGCTTGGAGGAGCCGAAATCAATTGCACTGCACTCAGAAGGTTCCCAAAAGTCTGCAAGACCTGAAAGTGCATTAAGATAACATCAGCACTGTAAACCCAGAAGAGGAAGGAGTGTGGCACTTGGGGATGAAGCTCAGGTTTTAAAATGCATCTGTGTGTCTGGGTAGTGCAGGCACAGCTCCGCAGGGAGCTACCAGGGAAGTTTGTTTGAAGTGGCACAGACGGGCACAGCTGTACGTTGGGGACAGGCTCAAAGCACTGCTTCTTTGATGTCTCTCTGACTCGTGTTGTTATTGCGACTGCTGTTACTGTCAAGGCAAAACGTAGGGTATTGCGGTGGGATGAAGACACTGATCTGATTATAGTGACAGACTGTGAAAATAAACCCTTCCTTAAGAGCAGAGTTTTGACAGTTGATATATTTTTTTTAGCGCATTCTTGAAGCCTGGGATATTATGATCTTTTTTTTTTTCCAGTGTTGAAACCAAAAGGTTACACGCGTTATGCACATACAGCTATGCAAAATTAAGTCTAGTAATAAAGCAGTCCACAATTTTGAGCCTAATACATTTTAAAACCTCTTAAAAATCTATCGAGTTTCCTTTTGTCTTTATGGAGATGGTCTCTGATAGAAATTATGCTTCCTTGCGCCGCAGTGGGAGTGATAGCCTGTCTGGTGGTGTGGCAGAACAGGGAAACTAGAGATGTTCCAAAGACAGCATCAGCCATACCAGCAGAGCTGTGCTTTGCCAGCAGCTAAATGAGGAAAGTCTGCTGGAGCCAGGAGGTATGGAAGCCTAATTTCTCATGGATTTATACCTCATAGCAAACTGTGAGCTTCAGCAAAGCCTCTCCTGCAGTAGATAGGGCATGAGGCTTGTAAGAAACTCAGCTTGCAGTCGCTGGAGAAGGAAAAAAAATGTTCATTCTGTATGCAATCAGTTCTGCTGGCGAGACAGTGAGGAGCTTTCTACAGAACTGTCTATGAAAATCTTTTTTTTTCTTTTTTTGGAAAGAAAAGCTCCTGGTGAATTCTTTGGAAAAGAGTTCTTGACATTTTTGAGAAGCAAAAAAAAAAAAAAAAAAAAAGAAAGAAAATCCCGTTTCTTTTTTCCCTTACAAACACTGAATCTGCAGTGTTTAGGCTGCTTATTTCTGTCAGCCATTTTCATTCCTTTCCTGTTTTCATAGGTGAACTTTGCACATGTATGTTGCCTCCTCAGCCCTACATCTCCATCCAGCAGCTGCTGTTCCACAAAGCTTGGCTCTTGTCACAGCTTCCTGGGGTGAGAAGAGCCATCAGTGTTGTCTTCTGACTGGTTTGTTCTCTGTGAGCTGGTGTTGCAGACTGGCAAACTGGGATGGAGTTTTGCTTTGCTCTGTGAACCAGCAGCAGGCACTGCGGCTGCTCAGTGGGCTGGCTCCTGCCCTCCCAGCAGCAAGTGCACAGCTGTCGGATTGAGCACCATGAAATCTCATCCTTTGCTGTGGTGTGTGCTGAACTGCATCTTTATTTATGGAGATTGGCTCTGGAGAGGCTGTTCTTTAGCAGAAAATAAAGAACTTTGGCATTCATATTTAATATGCTTGAGGTAAACAGTAAACTGTGTCAAATCCAGCACAGACTTCCCTTTTAGATAGCACTGAGTCAACAGTGATATACAGATCCCTCACTCCCTCACCTCATCCCTTATATATTATAGAGCAAAGGAAATTTGTATGATATTCCACCGAATGACCAAATAACATTTACACGAAAGGACAGCAAATGGATGCTTTTAAAACGGCACGTACTTGTTTGAATGGAGCAGACATTGATCCTTCTTCTTGTTGTTGTGGGTTGCTAAAATGTCAGACACTTGTGGTGCTTTAGAGAGTGAAGGTGCTGTGGAGGGCCTGGTTGGGTTACTCCGAGGTGCAGCCTGCATGCCCTCCTGGGAGCACCCGGCGTGTGCAGAATTATAACATCATAGAACTGTTTGAGTTGGAAGGGATCCTTAAAGGTCATCTAGTCCAATTCCCCTGCAATCTACAGCTAGATCATGTTGCTCAGAGCCCCATCCAGCCTAACCTTGAATGACTCCGATGACGGCATCCATCACCTCTCTGGTCAACCTGTTCCAGTGCCTCACAACCCTTACTGCAAAAAAGTTCTTCCTTATATCCAATCTAAATCCACCCTGTTATAGTTTGAAACCATTTCCTCTGGTCCTGTCACACAGACCCTGCTAAAAAGTCTGTCCCCTACATACAGCTCCCCTCAAATCCTTTTCGGCAGGGCTGTGCTTCATCCTTACATCCCCAGCTTGTACTGATAGTGAGGGTTGCCACAACCCAGGTGCAAGACTTTGCAGTTGGATTTGTTGAACATCAGGAGGTTCTCCTGGGCCCACTGCTCAGCCTGTCTAGGTCTCTCTGGGTGGCATCTCATCCCTTTGGCACGTGACTGCACCACTCAGCTTGGTGTCACCTGCAAACTTGCTGAGGGTGCACTCAATCTCACTGTTGATGTCATTGATGGAGATATCACCAGTCCCAGTAGAGACCCCTGAGGGACACTACTTAGCACTGATCTCCATCCGGACACTGACCATAACCCTGACAGAAGGACAGATTTTCCCCAGGAGTTCCAGTAGGTTTGGGCCATCCTCTGCTGTGGCACTCACTGCTTGCCCTGCTGTGACTCTTGTTGCTGTTAGAACACCTACAGGATTTGAGCCCTGCATCCAGCAAATACCACACTGCTGGGTCACTGGGGTGGTCTCTGGAGTCTCAAGCAAGCCTTTTTGCTGGGCTCTCACTTTCACTCAGAGTGGAGCTTTCAACATACTCAGTTTCCAGCTGTGAAGATTGCAAATCTGCTCTGCCAAATTTTCCACATCTCTGCCAATTTTTTCTTATGGTTCAGGTGGTCATTTTTTATGGCTTGTTGTAGAACTCTTTTTTTTTTTTTTAAAGATAAATCAATGCTATCAGCCTTCCATTTAAATGAATATGTAGATATAACCAAAGCAATTGGAAAATGAAGCTAGAGATGATTATATATTAGAGGTGAGAGTGGTAGGCTGGATTTTGACTGTCTGCTTGCCGTGCTTTGAAGGGGAAATTATGACAATTAAAGCATTTTTCCAATCTGACAGTCAGCATGGAGATTTTAGGAGGTGCTGTGGTGCTCGCACAAGATGCTTGGCACTGGAACACATGGAGGGGACTGGACACATACTCCTGGGGCTGGGGAGCCAGAGAGCATTGCCTGTATGGCTGGCATTGAGAAGGGCCTCACTGATGTTTGTTCTTTGCTACTCTGATGGCTGTTTCACAGAAGAGATTACTGCAATTATCTCCTTCCAATTTGCAGGAAGGGGCTGATGTGAAATACGTCTGTAAACAAGAAATGTGGTATCTCTACATTATAAAAGCTTTTGTCTTATTATTCCTCCCTTCTTGCAAAACTCAAGAGAAATCATAAGAGCTTTATGACAGCAGAAGTGTGTTGGTTTTTTTGTCTTTTTTTTTTTTCCAGTGGCTTCAAATTTTGTTTCTTTCACTGCTCTTGAGGGTTATTTTTGATTGAGGCAGCAACGCACCTGAGAGAAATTCCCCACTACAACCAATACCCTTCATTGACATTTTTTTTTTAACAAGCCTACTAATTGATTTCAAGAACTGTTTATGAAGTCAGAAACAGTTGTATGATGGAAATGCAAAACAAACAAACAAACAAAAAACACAACAAGGCCACCACAGATGCTTGACAGGAGCCTGGGACAGTGTTGACAGAGCACATCTTCTTCAGCACAAGAAGATGTGCATGTGGGGACTCACTCTGTGCTTTGTATTATGGCTGTGTTTTTGAGGAATGGGAGGTTTTTTGGACTCTCTGGTGCCCTGGATGGCCAGATGACTTAGTACCAGAAGACAGCATGTCTGGATGGCTCAAACATAGGTCACTTGCAAAAGTTCTATAGGTGATGGGTTGTACGCTGACACTTCATGTCTTCTAGTCCAGATTTGAGATTTTTGCACCAAAACCTTTTTGCAAAAAGCAGATGAAGTATGGCTTCTTTTTGCTCAAAAAGCCCAAAGGTTGGAAGAAAATAATTTATGTGACAGACTTGGCAAGGAGAGCCCTCAGCTGGTGGCTGGCCTCTGTCCAAGCTCTCTTCCTTACAGGGACAGACAGGATAATGTACCAGATATTGTTATAAAACAGTGAGATGACATATTTGTGAATGTCTAAGTGACTGGAGAGCTTAATGCTTAAGCACTTGGGAGCAAAAATCTGTTTGGTGCTTGCTTTTTCCTTCTGCTTATCAAAGGGAGCGCGTTTGACCCCGTTCTGTGATAGACACTGTTCAAAGTCACTTTAAAAGTGTCAAGGAAAAGCATGGAAATGACTCACAAATGTCTCAGCATTATGATTTCGCAGAGGCCCAAAGATTTTTCTTAGTCCAGGGGTATACAGCTGACTTGTTTTATCAACAAATGGTCAAATGGGTCATTTTTCACCATCTCTATTCTCACTGCTTCAACTTCTTTAACTTCTTATCACTTCTAACTGACTGTGGTTTCAGAAGCACTATTCTTCCAGAAAAATATTACTGTTACTTTAACAGCTTGAAGGCAGTCAGATATTGCTATTGTAATACAGCAGTGTAAGAATATGACATTACTTCCCTCTTTATCTCTGCTTGTTCTTATTATCATTTTAGATCTGTCTGGGATTTCCAATCATAGAATCATAGCATGGCTTGGCCTGGAGGGGACCTTAAAGATCATTGAGTTTCAACCCTTGCCATGGGCTGGTTGCTCCCCATTATCTCAGGCTGCCCAGGGCCCATCCAACCTGGCCTCGGGCACCTCCAGGGATGTGGCACCCACAGCTTTGGACAGCAGTGCCAGAGCCTCATAGCTCTCTGAGTAAATTTCTTCCTATCATTGAACTTAAATCTCCCCCCTTTTAGTTTAAAGCCATTCCCCTTGTCCTATTAGATCTATCTAGGGTAAAAAAGGCGATCCCCTTCCAGCTTGTAAGCTCCCTCCAAGTACTGGAAGGAGGTCTCCCCAGAGTCTTCTCTTTTCCAAGCTGAAGAAGCCCAGCTCCCTCAGCCTTTCTTCATAGAAGTGGTGCTCCAGCCATTTGATCATCTTTTTGGCCTTCCTCTGGATCTGTTCCAACATCTCCACATCTTTCCTGGGCTGGGAGCACAGTACTCCAGATGGAGCCTCACAAGGGTGGAACAGAAGGGGACAATCCCTTTCCTTTCCCTGCTGCCACCCCTCTTTTGATGCATCCCAGGACACTTTTGGCCTTCTGGACTGCACTTGTGTCAACTGCATTACTCAGATTAATGTCATCAGCAAACTTGCTGAGGATGCACTCAATCCCACTGTCTATAATGTTGGTAAAGATGCTGCAGAGCCTCAACCCCAAGACAGACTCCTGGGGAACACCACTTGTCAATGGCCTCCACCTGGACATAGAGACATTGATCACAACTCTCTAGCTATGACCATCCAACCAATTCTTTATCCACCTAGCAGTCCAGCATTCAAATTCATATCTCTCTAACTCAGAGAAAAGGATGTAGTGTGGGACCATGTCAAAAGCCTTGCATAAATCCTGGTAGCTTACATCAGTTGTCATTCCTTTGTTCACTGATGCTGTCACTTCATGATAAAAAGCAGTGAGATTGTTCAGGCACAGTCTGGCCTTGGTGAAGCTGTGCCAGTTGTCTTGGATCACCTCCTCATCTTTTTGCATGTGCCTTAACATCTTTTCCAGGAGGATCTGCTCCATGATCTTTGCAGGCACAGAGGTGGGGCTCACCAGCCTGTAGTTTCCTGGGTCTTCCTTTCTCCCTTTCTTGAATATGGCAGTGATGTTTCCCTCGTTCCAGTCACCAGGGACTTTGCCTGACAGCCATGACTTTTCAAATATGACGGAGAATGGCTTGGCAGCCACAACAGCCAGTTCCTTCAGGCTCTGGGATGTTTGTCATTGGGTCCCAAGGACTTGTACACATTCAGCCTCATGAGGTGGTCTCAGACTTGCTCCACTCTTACAGTGGGATAGATTTGGTTTCCTCGTCCCCTGTGTAGAATTTCATGGACATGAGTGGCATGTGAAGACCAAGGCAAAGAACTCTTTAAGATCCTCAGCCTTCTCTATGTCGGAGAGGGCCAGTTCTCCCTTTTCATTTATCAGGAGGAGTATACTCTATTTGGTCTATCTTTTCTGCCCCATGTATCTAAAAGATCTCTTGTTATTTTTCACATCCTTCACCAAGTTCAATTCCATCTGCCCTCTACCTTTCCCAATCCTATCCCTATATTTTTCTCAGGCCATTCATGGTCTGCTTCCAGTACTTATACTTATCCTCCTTTTCCATCAGCCTGACCAGCAAGTACTTGTTCATCCATGCTGGTTTCTTGCCTTGTCTGTCTGATTTCTTATGCTTGGAGGTGGAGAGCTCCTATCCTCTCAGAAAGGCATCCTTAAAATGCTGTCAGCTCTGTTCTACTCCACTGTCCCCAAGGGCAGTTTCCCATTGTAATCCCATCCAACAATTCCTTAAACAGCCTCGGGTTCAGTCTCCTGAAGCTCAGGGTCCTGACTCCACTCTTTAACAGACCCATGTTCCTGGAGATCACGAATTCAACCAACTGAGCAACCCATGGTTGCTGCAGCCCAGGATGCTTCCAATCACAACACCTATAACCATCTCCTTCACACTGATGAGTACCAGGTCCAGCAAAGCTTCTCCTCCAGTCAGTCTGTCCAATATCTGAACAAGAAAGTTGTCATCCACAGACTCCAGGAGTCTCCTGGAGTGTTTGCAGCTTGCTGTATTGCTTTCCCAGGAGATATCTGCTGGGTGGTTGAAATCCCATTTAAGGATGTCAGAAGGCCTGACATGAGTGCAGCCACCTCTAGTCTCCATTGATCTGATGTGGGGGAAAAATGAATTCTTGAGTTCTTTCTGTATGGAGGAAGTAGCTGCAATGGAAAATGGGGAAAGATTGGCATGTACTTCTAACTTCTCCTGCATGTGAGTCCCTGCCTTCAGCTTTGTGATGTAAGCACATTTGGTTTTATCATGGCAGTGTCACATGAAGAAAAAACATTTGTTGCTGTGAATATACCTGGTGGTATTTTACATGAATCTATGTTTTATGTTTGCTGTTGTAGGATGGAAGCTGGTTTAAATTCAGTAGGCTTTCATTAGGAGTATTCCATGGGGTTTTCTTTTACTGTTGCCTTTGAGCTGTGAGGGACTGAAATAAATGAGAATCCTGGAATATCAAAAGAGAGTTAATGCAAGGATTAAGCACTTTCTTGTTTAGCAGAGAAATGATGAAATCATTGTGAGAGCACAGCAAGAAAACTTCAGAATGCAAACTGTAGATCCTAAATGTCCAGCTTCATTTCCAGCCCGGGGAGACGTGTTGTCAGCCTGTTCTGAAGTCCAAAGCACCTCAAAACTACTGCTGCGAGGGGACCCTGCCACCCTGCTCAACTGTCACTGAGCTGAACAGTGAGTGGCTGGGAGAGGTATGAAGGACAAGACTCTGGCCTTGCCCATGTAAGGTTTGCTGTTCAGTTTTTCAGAGCGTTTTAGAGAAATAATGTCAGGATTGATTTAGCAGAGCTGTCCTGCCTTGGGGAAGGGAAGGGATTAACTGACCTTGCAAGATCTCTTCCTTCTCTCTTTAGTACTGTTGTATGATTATTACTTGGTCCTCTGGAACCTGAAATTGGGTGGCATTTTGAATCTCAAAGTCTTCGTGAGAGAAGGCTGCTAGGCAAAATGGATCCAGCTGAGAGTACTGGAGATGCACTTGCAGAAGGTATTGACATGTTGTATCACTTGCAGAAGGTATCAATCTGACATGGTTAACCTGTGCTGTTGACTATGCAGAATGTACCTGAAAAACTGCACAATCCTTCTCTGCTAGCTGTTCAGCAATAGCTTTGGGGTGCATAAGGAAAGCAGCTAAGCAGAGCCCTTTCTGCCCCATCTTGTAAGGGGTGCAGGGTAAGGGGTTCACAAGGTGACCCAGAGTGTCCCTCTGCTCCCTGCTGGCTGCCATGTGTTCCCCTGTCCTGCTGTGACACGGAGAGGACGCCCTGAGCTGCAACCTCTCTGCTGCTACCAGAGCTGTGCCAATTAAATAGGCTTTTCTGTATTTATTACGGAGGAGCTGCTTATACCTGGTGACATTTCTGCTGACTGCTGTTAAGTTCCCCTCTGCTTTAAAGTCAGCATCTGCAAGTTAGAGGAGCAAACAAACTGCTACTGAAGAAAGCGTCTCCTGAAGGTGTTGAAAACAAAATTTGTTTGGAGGTAAATAATACAGACTGCGAAGGTACTCAGGGAAAGCAGACCAAAAGGAGAAATCAGGTTCAGTGTCCTCTGCCTTCACGTTTAGAAGCATTGGTAATGCAACCTGGTGGGAGTCAGTGAGAAGGGAAAGAGAACTCAGGGGAGATGCAAACCCCAGCGTGTCCATCTCAGAAATGGGAGAGCCAGAGGGCTGCAGAGCAATGCTATGTTGTATCTGCTCTTACTGGCTGTTGTTTTTTTTCACTTTTGTTTTTAGAAGCATTTCATTTTCTTATCTCCTTTTTCATCTTCTTTCTTAAATTTCTCATTAGCTTCAGCTATGAAATTTTGCAAGATCAAATATAGCCAGCCTCCACTGACGATCATTTGTCTGCAAGCATTACATAATTCATCCCAGCTCCAGATCAGGTTGGTGCATCTTTGAAGTGCCAGTCATGCAGCAGAAAGCAGCCGCTGGCACCACATGCCATGCTGGGGTCTGCTAGCACTGCCAGGACTTAGCCTAAAAGGCAATGATCTTTAAATGGACACAGAGGGTTTTGACTCATTGGCAGCTTTATTGACTCTGAATCCATTGAAACTGTAATCTTTTTTTTTTTTTTCTAATCAGCAACTTGTTAGAATAAATCAGCAATTGAAATCTGTAAGCAAAGCAGAAGTACTGTGCTGTTTGTAGGGCAGGTACATGTGGCTCTTGCTCCAGTGATGCTGCCAGGCCCCTTCATGACAGAGGAGCATGAGCTCTCAGCCCAGTTCACTCCAGACACTCCTCTGCTCTCAACCTCTCATGAACTTCTGATGACTACGGTAGATTTCCCCATGAATCAGAGCTAAATTATGACTCTTTCTGACAGTCTAGAGCTAAACTGGGCAATTTCATTTCAGAGTGTCAAAGAACAGACCAAATAATTAGTCTAATTTGTCTAGCACTCCATTGAGTCTGTCATTCTTTTCCTGCCTAGCACTGGGATGTAGTGGAGAAACTTAACAGGCACAGATAGGTAATCCCATCAGTTACAATGGGATTTTCACTGACACCATCAGACATACAGATACACACGTCAGGAACAGGTTGTGCTTGCAGTGGTGTAGTGTGCATCCAAGTCTGACTATGGAGATGCTCATCCCATGTGTTACATGCATCAAATAAAGTTAGCGCGTTCAAAACAGTCCTGCAACATTCAGCTTTTTACATAATTCATGGGTCTGCTGATGATTGCTGTTTCAGTATTTCTGTCTCATTTCTTCTACAAGAAAGGCTGACAGAGCTGCAGCTTGATTTTTCTTGGTCAGACAAAAAAAGCATTTGCTGGTTGTATAGCATCCCCAGGGAATCCCTCAGAAGCAGACAGTGATGCTCATTATTTTCTTCTGGCCACGACCACTGATCTGTGTTAAGACAATTTATTGTTCTCATGTTTACTGTTGGAGAAGAATGAGTTTGTTTTGTCTTATTTTAAACCTCCTTGAAGCCTGTGTATAAAGATCGCCTGTTGCTCGGTGGTACCTAAATCAGAATTGAGCCTTTTGTGTGCTCTGGGAATAAGGTGGAAACACTACGCTGAGAACACTGGCAAACAACACTGATTACTGATCTCTTGAAAAATGTCTGCTTGTATCTACTGGGCCTCCTACTGCAAAATGGGGAAACCTGAGTCAATGTACACACCTCAGTCTGTCCCTTTTGACACTTTGATAATTTGATTCCTAATATATTAAGGTAGCAGCCTCTGAATGAGTTAGAAAACCAAAATACAGGGAAGGGCTACTGTGAATAAAAGACTTTTGAAGAGGACATCATGGGCAGAGTCAAATGTGTCCATTTCCCAGAACGAGAGCAAGGTTGCAACTGAGACTGAGAAAATAAAAAATGATTTACACAGAAGGAATGCAGGGAAATGACATGCTACAATTTATGTGCAAGCTAGGCGTTAATCTAATCACAGGATGAACATTCCTCCTATTTCACTATAGGACATGGAAAGAATACTGGTCCTTCTATTTGAGAGTTTAAATGTATAGGTGTAGAACACACTTCCTTTTTCTCATGCTTCCAACAATCAGGATATGTGCACTTGATGCACGCTGCAGGCCTGAAGATGGTACAGGGAATAAGAAACATGACATGAGCATTGTTTTATGAGGTACTCAACACCTCCTTAGGGCAGAAAATGCAAGGAAGCTGATGGAAACCGTTGGGCTGCTCAGAAGTCAAAACCCAAAGTCAAGTATTTAAGATGTAGCAGTGCTAATTGGAGGCAGAAGAAAAGAGAAACAGAGTAAACGTGACTGATACCTTGGTGCTGATCTTCCTCAGGTATCGTGAAAGAGTTACAGTGAAATTCAGCCACTTGAAGATGAAATTTCAAATAGAAAGATTACCAAAGGCTGTTTGGGAGGCAGATGAAAGAAAGTGGGAAGAGCAGAGCAGTGTCCAGGCTCCATTCAAGGGTATGCTGATGTATCTCTCAGCTATTCGGAACCTAACGAGTGATGGACGAGTAGGCTCTTTGCCCTGGGGAGGGATCTTGATGAAAAGAGGAAAACATCTCTATGCCACACATTAAACCAGTGAGTCTTTGCAATTTATTCAAGCAAATGGCATAAATGGAAGAAATGGAAAATTCGAATAAGCAGTCATAGAGAGCCAAGAACAGATCAAACCTATTTTTAGCTTCCAGAAAATTTTGGTTCTATTTAGTGGAAGAAAAAGTGGAGAATTCCTCCTTGCTATCAGGCAGGGATGAAGCAAAGCTCAGATCTTTTTCTCTTTCTTTTTGTTTTATGATGAAAATCTATTTTCTCTTCCTTTGTTTTTCCATTGAAATCTAATCAAAGGCTCTGATAGGAGTGCTTGCAGGCTTTCTTGTTCCACACTAGCTATGTTTTCTGTAATGTTTATACAAAGAAGTAGAAGTGATCTCTGCAGCAGGCACCTTGCAGTCCAGGGGATGCAGCACCTGTCTGGAATTACTTGGGAACTCATTTCTTCTTTTTATTCCTCATTATTTGTGGTTTATTGCAGCTCTTAGGATATAAGACTATTTTTAAGATGTGGGTAAGGTGCAGACTAACATAAACGCCATGGTGAGGAAGGCACACAGCAGGAAATAGGACTCTGGGAAAAATGGGAAGACACCTGAAATCTGGATAGGGTATTTAGCAGGAGGAGGTAGAAGGGGGAGGTCTGCAAGGCAGGGCTGTGCTGCTGCCTCCCTGGACATGAGAAGAGCTGGGATGTCCTCAGCTGGCTCCATGCTGCCTTGGGGTCCCTGCAGCACCTCCTCACAGTGGATTACCTGACCCCTCTCCTGTGTGTATGCGATTATCTCTTACCACTAAGCTGTTGTGGTTGGCTTTTCAGCAGAACAACCTCGCCATTTCTACAGTTTTTCATGAGAAAATCAGTTCGTCTGACTCAAATGCCTGTTTCCCAAAGACTGTGTCAAAATCTCATTAAGAATAATTACCCTATCAAATGTCTGCATTGTTCGTCGTAATTCAGTTAGCAAGGTGCAAAGATTTCTACTGAAAGACGTGTAAAGTGATCTGACTTTGATATTTGCCTTCAAAATCTTTACCCTGATGTTCTGACTGCAGAATGGCTGCAGTGAGCATCTATAATGATAACTGCCTCTGAACTGCTGTACTGCTGGTCCCACCATTTCTGTGACAGAGGCTGTGCCCTATCATGGGACCTCCCATGTGAGACACCTAAAGGAAGGCTGATGAGGAGCTCTGCAGGAACCTGTGTGTCCAGCATGACAGTAGATCAGATGGGGCCAATCCCCTGCACTGGGGCAAGGGGAGCTCAGCACACACAGCAGCATAGGATACCCTCTTTTGCTGCTTTTCATCACCATTTCAAAGTTGAATTCCTGCCAAACCCCTGAGTCTTTTTGCTTGAACACATCTGGGTCAGCTTCTGCCCTCAATTAGATGTTGGTTCAGTTCTTGATTTAAGCAGGTTTTCATGAGAACAGCTAAGGGCAGGAGCTGGCCCTGGAAAGCCACTGCAAGTAAGAACATGTGCAAATCTTCTGTGTTGTGTGAGCAGAAGGGACATAAAGGACAGCAATCACAGAGCAGCTCTTACCAGCCTTGTTGAGACAAACACCTTTTATTCTAGGACAAACCCATTACTTTTTATGTAGCAAAACTGGCTGTTTTGTTGTTTAATGGATTTATAAATTGAATTTGTTATTAGCAGTGACTCCACTATTCTGATATTAAATGGCAGGAAATTGGCCTGCTGTGTTGCAGCCACCTCTTAGTAGGAGTACCTTTCTCCCCCTATTCTAAGAGGCTGGGTTTTGAAAACCCGTCAGCAAAGACATCATAGAGAACTAGATTCTGTTTGGCTAAAAAGCAAAATTAGAGCAATTGATCATTTCATTCTGGTGATCAGAGACTCCTAGAGGAGAATGCTGAAACATCTGTAATAGCCAGAGTTGCAGAAGGACAACAACAGAATCAGAGTTTTTTTGGAGACTTTTTTTTCAGCTCACTGGAGGTTCAGAATATAATAATTAATAGAAATGACTTCACAAGTTCTCAAAAACAGCCTCACATCAAACTATAATGTAATATCCCTGTTTGATTGCAAGAACGAGTTTTGAAAACTAAGAGCAAATGGACATTTCTAAGTGAAAAGCCACATGAAATTGAAGGAAGAATTTAAGTACCTTGTTTATGAACACTGGTAGAGCTACTTAAGCTTGTCAAAAGAAATCTTTTCTTGTATTTTTCCATGTGGCATTCGGTGCTATAATCATACCTCTGTGACGCCATTTGATGAAGAAAAGAAGAAAAGAAGAAAAAAGAAGAAAACTTGCCCACTTCTGTTTCCTCAAGACAGTATGTTCCCTGCTGCCCAGCAGAGGCTACTGGTTATTATTAGTCATTATTTTTTAAAGGGAAACCGTTGCATTTGTGACTGGATGTATGCTCTGCGCAGGCTAAATCATCTAGGCTTTGCTTAAACAAAGTTTCCCCTAAATTACCCCACTGCAGAAGAGATGTGCATTCACTGAGCCAATCTACTTAATGGCATCGGCAGAGCAACGGGCTCCGCTGTGAGAGACACAAGGACAGCACTAAGGTCAGCCCGGGAAACTGTGAGCCAAAAGCTCCTTAGGCAAGGCACTTACTGCAGGAAAATCAGAGGCAAGCTTAATGAAAATGGCTGTAGCACAGTTAAAAACAAAGCAAAACAAAATAAAGAAATCATCCGGAATGGATTCATCTGGATTTGCCACTCAGGCGTCATTTTGATACTTATTAAAAGAAACCCTAGCTTTATATTTATTATATTTTCCCTAGTTTGTGTGCTTTTCATGGCTGCTGGAATGCAAGTATGCAAGCCTATAACTCCTCCATACATAAAGTTTTTTTTCAAGTAGGTAATCGTATTAATTAATTTTATTATTAATCTTATTTCTGGGAGTTTTAAGTGTTTGTGTTGAAATGTTTTCTGATTAAAGCCACAAAAAGACTCTACTACACCAAGCTTTCAATCCAACACACTTTGCGGGAGTTACACCTGCAATTAGAATTAATTTACCAAATGAAATCACCTCTTAAGCAAGCAGGGCTCTCACAGCCATAGGCCATTCATCTCAAGTGCAAAATGCAGCTATACAGTCATTATAATGTGGTGCAGACTGGGAGAGAAAAATATTTACTAAGGAGAAGGGAAATTATAGCACTTCTCCGAATTAAAACAAATGTATGTAAATAAAGATACCCTCTGCTTCCATAACCCAATTATAATACTGATGTGCGTGATCTGAAAATTATATGCTGTGAAAGTAACACGCTGCTATAGAGAGGCATCTGGCTGGCTCTCCTTGATTTCAGGCACATGTAGGGTAATTGCATGCTCCAGCATAGATCCTGGTTTGAAACGTTCCAGAAAAAAAGCCTTTCTTTCTATAAAGCTTTTTTTTTTTTTAATTCTAGGGCACTGAAATCTTTGAGGGAGTGGTGGCAGCAGCTCTGCTGAGACAACATGGATGTGCCCAATGCAGTACCGGCCCATTTCTCATGTCCTTGTCTGGTAGAGCTGCTCTGGGTGAGAAAAACCTGGGGAGGAATGGTCTGTGTCAGTCTTACAACAGCTTGCAAGGTGAATGTGGGACTGTAAGTGAGGGGATGGTGACATGTGCTCAGAGATGTGGCGATGGAGGGGGTGAGGACTGAACCCAACTGCTGCATACTCTCCCACTCGAAACAATGGGGCGTTCTGATTCCTGACCACCTTCTGATGCTCGAATGGTAACTGTCAGGCTGCATTTCACTCTTAGCAGTATTGATTGTGCAAGCTTTCCAGGGATGAAGAGTGTTTTTAATAGAAAAGTAAGATGAAATTAATTGAAGCTGTTACTATCAGCCATTGCAGAGAAGCTGGGAAAGCATCTTCTGTAGGCTTTATTACATTTTGGCCATAGCTTTGCGGGCAGATTTATGTGAGCATATCTGATGTGCTACATTATTTGTGAGCTGGGTGGGACTGTATATCAAGGCAAAGAAAGCCTTGAGAAATTCAGTGTGTTATTCTGACGTTTCAGAATATTACTGATACCATCAAATTGTGCCTTTTGGTGAACAAACTGAAAGTTCAGCACGTCCCCTGAGTTCTTCTAAAGCTCTTTCAAAGCACCATCTCTCTGTTTCCCAACGGAGATCGGCTGTGAAGTTAGTGCATGACAGATCTGGAAGTGACTCATCAGCTGTTTGTTATTGGGCATATACTGTATATTAATTACCCTTGGTTTGCAGATCTAGCGTGAGGTTGTGAGTCAAGCTGATGCTTTGAAACGAGGGTATTTAGTGGGGAAAATGGGCTTGCGGTGAGCTGACAAAAGGCTTTGTTTCTTCTGTGGTTCGGGGAAAAGCTGCAGCACAGTACGTTGAACTCACATGGAAAAAAAGCATCCCAAGAACCCAATAAGAATATTCAACTAACTGCCTTTATAGACAGGCCTGACTCAGAATGAATTTTCAAGCCTTAAAAAGAGTGGGTTGAGCAGCGCTATTGGAAAGATTCTT
This sequence comes from Tympanuchus pallidicinctus, assembly GCF_026119805.1. Taxonomy (NCBI): domain Eukaryota; kingdom Metazoa; phylum Chordata; class Aves; order Galliformes; family Phasianidae; genus Tympanuchus; species Tympanuchus pallidicinctus. The sequence continues at coordinate 106,890,180 of NW_026294618.1, forward strand.
TTAATGTGACTCGCAGTTGAATAATTTGAATTAATGACTCAAAAGCTGCTGCCTGTACAAGCAGGATGCGCCACTGCCTGAATCTCCCTCTGTGGGATGCATCTTCCCATCTCCTCTTCCCACCCTCCAAGCATTTTACTTCTTTCCTGTGTGGAAGACCATGCAATGGTTAGTGTACTAGTGGCTAAGAGCATTGATCTGTGCAGATTGCTCTGCAACAAACCAGAGGGACCTCATGGAGGAGAGGGAGTCCTCCTTCCTGGGGGAGTTACGGGCTTGTGCAAGAGTAAGAAGATGGGAGCTATTTCTGAGCCATTCTGAGTATTCCAGAGGTGGCTGGAAGGGCTGAGCAACCCGTGTGGCCCCAGAAGGTGATGAATGATGCCACCAGGAGGGGATGGGGAAATGGAACAGAGCTTCTGTTTCAGGACATAAATTTGTAGCCTGTGCTTTCTGGTGTGTCACCTTAGCTTGGAGTTTAACTGATCTGCTGGAAAAGTAGCATGGCAAACTGTAGGCAATCCAGAAGGCTCCTGGAACAAATTGAGGATATCTTCCTGAACCAAGTGATAGACAGCCCCAGCAGAGGGGATGCAGTGCTGGAGTTGTTGCTCAGCTGTGTGAGCAAACTGATTGGTGACATCAGGATTGTAGGCTGCCTGGGCTGTAGTGATCATGCAAATGATTAAGTTCAAAGTCCTGAGAGATATTGGACCAGCAAAGAGTAAAAGCAGGAAGCTTGATTTTAGGAAAGCCAACTTGCATCTCCTCAGGCAATTAATCAACAAAACCCCCTGGGAATCTGTACTCAAGGTCAAGAGAGCAGAGCAGAGCTGGCTTCTTTAGAGAAGGTTTCCTTAGGACACAAGATCTCTTCACCCCAGGTGGAGGAGGTGAGGAAAGGAAAGGAAGAGACTGGCATGGCTGAACTGGGATCTGATGGCCAAACTAGAGAGCAAGAAGAAAATGCAAGACGGTGGAAGCAGTGACAGGTACCGTGGGAGGAGTAAGGGATGCAGCTAGGCTGTGTAGGGATGGGGTGGTGGGCTCAAGAAAGCCAACTGGAAATGGGCTTGGCAAGAGGTGCAAAGAAGGATAAGAGAAGCTTCTACAAGTACATCAACCAGAAGAGCACCTTCATGGTGAAGACAGGATGAGATAGCTGGGTCAGTTCAGCCTGGGGAAGAGAAGGCTCTGGGGAGTCCCAAGCTACCTTTCAGTATACAAAGGGGGACTGTAAGAAGGAAGGGGCAGACTATTTAGTTGTGTCTGTGGTGATAGGACAAGGGGAAATGGTTTCTAACTAAAAGAGAGGAGATTTAGACAGGATATAAGGAAGAAGTGCTTTACAATAAGGTTGCCCAGAGAGCTGGTAGCTGCCCCATCCTTGGAGACACCTAACATCAGGCTGGATGAGGCTCTGAGTGCCAGATGGAGCTGTAGATGTCCCTGTTCATTGCAGGAGGATTAAACTAGATGACATTTAAGGGTTCCTTCCAACTCAAAACAGTTCTATGCTTCTATGATTCTGTGTCCTAACTTTTCTTGCCCAAGAAAAAACACTGTGATCAAGGTTGGACTGAAATGCTGAAGACCTCTTTGAACTCAAGCCTCTTTGAACTGGGTGACCTCTAATGAAAGCTGGGAAAGTTTAGAGAGGAAAATAGCTTATCTTTTCCTTCTTGCTGGATGAATGCCCTTATTTTGTTATAGATCGTTCAGCTTTATTTTTGCTAGGGAAATGTTATTTATTCAGCTTTCAAATGTTTGGTTAGCTTATTAATTTTTCATATGCAAGAGCTTTGAATATGTCTCTTTGAAATGCCACAGCTAACCTCCTTTTTCCTTTGGGCGATGTACTTGGATCTCCACTTTTGACCTTCTTCCAAAAAGTTGCCTGGAAAATTAGCCAAGGGGACGTTTTCCAGCTCATGGCTATGAGGTGGCACTGCTGCTGATTTATGAAGTTCCCATTACACAGCGTTAATGAAGAGGAAAACATGTGACAGCCACCAGAATGTCTGCACACCCTCTTGTTAGTGTGTGAAGGATATGTACTTGATGGAGCATGCATGACCACCGTGCTCAGCAGGGGAAAGCCAAACCATCTTCTCTTTCTCCACTGTACTATCTGCTGTGATTTCCAGCCTTGCTGTCTTGCAAATCCACCCTCAACTGCATTCTTCTTGGGGGAATGTCCCCCACTTGGAGGACTCATGAAGACACAGTTTTCATAATGTAAAGGATGAACTGTCTCTGCTGTCATTTTATTGTTCAAATTTTTTTTTCTGCTGTTAAGTCTTGTTTTACTCTCTGATGTTGCTTTGGCAGGTGCAGGCATTTCGTCCTATAGGAGAAATACTCTGTGATGTTGAAATGAACTAAATGCAGAGGTTTTTTCCTTTGTTTCAATTAGATAGTATTTTTTCTTGTTCTGCTTTTAATAACTTCAAGATTACTTCTGCTTTTAAATGTGGAAATAGCATCAGCATGGACTTGTTGCCCTTGCTTTCACCAGATCACATGCTGCCCATTCTTTACAAACCTTTTCATTGCATTTGCCCTTTCCCACTTCTCCAGGCTTCATTTAATATTCTTAATTTTTCTTTTCTTTGATTATTCTCTAGCAGTAATTCCAGCTCACCCTGCAATCACCATCACAACTTTGTTTTCCAAGGCTCATCTCCTCCTGTTCGACTCCAGACTGCTGGCTGCAGGTCCAGCTGCCTCGTACAGTCAATAAATGAAAGTTTTCTCATTACATGGCACAAATCACCACTTTCTTCACTCCTCATACTTTGCTCCTCCAGGCAGTTCATTTCACACATCTTTATGTTAGAAGCTGGGCACTGTATAGAGATGAGCATGTATTTATTGACTTGTATCCTGTTATTATTCTCATAGGCATGTATGGCTGTGTTGTGCTCCCACCTCAGGTATTTCCTCTGTCTGGTTTATTAGCTCTGTGAGCCTTCTCTTCAGCATTTTACAGTTCTTCCCTGCAGGTGTGTGTGGGGAGCCCATGCAATAGGATATTGGCTGTTGGTGGTAAGGCTGCAAAGCACCAAGGGCATCTTTTGTACAAGAACAGGATGGCAAATAAGCTTTTTGAAAGTCCTTGTGTGACTCATGCCTTATGCTTGTGTGCAAACACACAGAAGCCTGAAGTCAACCCTTCTTTAAACTGTGTTTATAATTAATTTATGTGCTTTGTTAGCTTTTACCTGGATATTCTTAAAAATCAGACAAGAGCAGACGCTCACGCTCTGTGCTTGGAGGAGCTGATGTACACCTGAAACCTTCGCTGATTTTACTATTAACTCCTTTTCACATCTATACAGGCAAAGCAGAGGGTGTCAGAGCTGGCAGCTCCACTGGGGCCATGAGCACTGGGGATGGCCAACCCTACAAAAATGCTCTTGGTATTTTAGTTTGAAGGTTCTGTGCTTCCTGTATGGAATGAAGGGAAGGGAGGGGGCCAGCTTCCTCCTCCAAGGCTCCAGCAGACTGCAAGAACATGGTTTTGTCACCGTGCCACAATTTATAGCTAATATCTGCAAATTCTGGGAAAATACTGTTAACCTTAATACCATTCCACCCCAACAGAAATTTTGTATGCAGACACGGACTGGAGGAGGATATAATTGGTACCTATTGCTCTACTTTCAGAATGCTGCATTCCTGTGGAAAAAGAAACTGATGAATCTTCAATACCTGGAGAGGCTGAGATCATCTACAGACTTCTAATGAGCATCGAACTGCAGTGCCTTCCTCCAGCACTGCTGAGACACAGTCTTACTTGGGGGGCACTCAGAAGCCAACACAGCCAGTTGCTGGGGCTTTATGGTATTTTTCCATTTGTACATATGTTTGGAAGTGTTGGAAGTGTTGGAAAAATTCCTTAGCACAGAAATGTTCTGAGCAGCTTTCAAGGTTGTTTCTCTCATGCCTACAATGCGCACTTCAACATCTTTTAGCTATCTGGATGCTGCAGTATTCTTGCAGTTCAATCTGTACATTTGTTTACAGCCTGAAAAAAAAAACAAAAACATCCATGCTTGCTCTTTTCTTTTTTTTTTTTTGCAACCTGAGACATCCTGGTGGCATGAAGCTTGATTAGCCTCTACAGATGGATGACGTGAGGGAACTCAGCACAGTGCTGTTCTTCCCTGAGTGTCCATGTAAAGCTGCTCTGTCTGACAGCAGACATGCCTTGAACCTCCGTAAATTGCACCAGTGTTCAAAGAAAAATAACCTGCATCCTTTTGCTGCCTTTTTTTTTATTAATTCAAATGTCGTACCTCTTTTAATTCACATATTCCCAACCAGATTTAATTACAACAGGTATTTTGGGATAGCTGTTTTTAATTTTCCTCTAGCTGTGTTTCAATTTCCTTTGTTGCTTCACTGCTGATTTTACTTTCACAATTGATTGGAAAGGTTTATTCTTCCTTTAACGTTAATCTTTAAATACTTCCTCGCAACAGGGGCTCTCAGATGATTATTACATTGTGCTCTGTGATGAGAAGCAGTCTGCAGTGCTGGATCTGGTGGCTGTTCTCCTCCCACTACAGCTATCTCCCCACAGGGACATATGCTTCCCATATTTTTGTGACGTCTTACGTTATCATTTTTCAATTGTTTTCTGATTTCATTGCAATTGCACTACCAGATATCACAAGGCACCATATATAGTCATCAAGAACAGATTGTTTTCTTTATTGCTGTATCAAATGGTCGTGTGTCTTTGGCATAGTGAGTTACTGAACAATACAACACTCAAGGCTTTTTTTTCCCCTGTGAATATATATTAGGACCAAACTTAGGCACGTGAGAGCTGTGTTATTAACCTGCTGTGTCATCATTTTCCAGTGATTTCCTATTTCCCATCAGGAAATTCAACATGCATCGCGCTGACTCCAACACAACTTACACACAGTTACCTGGAACTAGTTAAAAAATGGAAGAAGGAATGAGTGCTGTCAGTAAAACTACAGTAATATTGTTCACTCAAGATAATATGGCAGATTTTTCATTTTGTTTTCATCAGGATGACATCTACCACAACTTACTAAGAATATCACAATGAATTGGATGAGAAAACAAGGGAGATTCATTGGAATGTATTTTTGTCTCTCAAACCACTTGGTTTAGTAACACATGCATCTAAACCACCCACAGCTTGGACCAGAAATGCCCTCGTCCTGCTGAGAGACAAGTAATGGTGCCTGCCCATTCCTGCAGGAGGATGTGGCTCCTGCTCAGGACCAGGTCTGCACCACAGCGTTTCTGTGAGGCAGAGACAGTGCAGCATCTGTCAGTAAAACTGGGAAAAAACACATTTCTCGTAGTTATCATGGCTTTGTGTTTTTCTTTAATAGAACGTGTGGTAGAAAAAGTAAGATATTTATTAAGAATTGTTGTCTTTGCATTCAGTGGAGGTTGGAACTAGATGATCTCTAAAAGTTCCTTGCAACTCAAGCTTGTCTTTGATTCTGTGATTTAGCCTTTTCCCTTCATTATGTTGTCTTAAATGGCAAATTCAAAGGCAAAATGTCATTTGGTATTAAAACCTCGGTCAGCCAACAGTCCAAACTCTTCCCTGGGGTGACTTTTATAGAGTTGTGCCAGGAATTAATTTGATTGAGTCAGGAAAGGATTAGAAAAAACACGCCCAACAGCCAAAGGTCTGAGGTCTCTTACTTCACAGTTATCCTCATTTGCAACTCGTTCAAGATCTATCCTTCCTTAAAAGGGCTTTGGAAAGTTCAGACCTGGCATGAAGGTGACACTCCCTGCTCTGAGAATGGCTTTTGGTTTGTTTTGCTGATGGCTGCTCCCTTCTGCTTATGTGTGAGCCCTCCAAGTGAAAGTTAAAAGCTTCATTTCCCCTTTAATCCCCGTAGCACTGTATGGATGTGAGCTTTTCCCATCCTTTGTTTGAAAAACGGATAGCTTTGACACGTGAGTCTGAATGGCACTAACTGTGGAAGTGATATGCTAACTATGGAAGTGATACAGCAATCTTGTTTAACAACGCTTAGATCACTCACAGAAAAGTCAATAGTCTCTCCAAGGCTTCCCCTTCAGAAGGATAAAAATGGTTCTGATTAAATAACTCCCCAGCTCCCCCTAACATCGCATAACAGCCACAGCAGAGCTGTCTTGATGACTTTTTGTGTGCTTGTGCGTCCCAAACCAACCGCAACAGAAACATGGCCCTTGCTGGACTGCTGTTCCCTCTGCCAGGTTGTCATGAAAGGAACCATTTTTGGAAATGGATTGGCCAAAGGTGCCATAAGGGAGCTGTAAGACTGTGGAACAAACATGTAAAAGAACTCCTTAATGGTAAGGGTAATAGAGCACTGGAAAAAGCTGCCCAGAGAGGTGGTGGAATCTCTTTCCATGGAGATATTCAAGACCTGTCTGGACACCTACCTGTGTGTCCTATTGTAGGGTACCTCCTTCAGCAGAGGGCTTGGACTCAGTGATCTCTCGAGGTCCTTTCCAACCCCTGCTGTTCTGTGATTCTGTGTGAATATTCATGAATACTTGAGCATAGTCTCTCCAGAGTCTGAGTTCTTTTCCATTTGCATTGTCAATTGTAAAGAGCCCAGAGACAGCAATTGTTAGCTGGACATTGGTTAGAAAGAAGAAAATTGTAGGGGAGAAATGTAAAGCGGAAGGATTTTTTTAATATTCATTAAATAATGGAATAAATTCTAACATGTTACCTATGTGCTCAGTACAATGCAAATTCTGCAAGGTCATGCATGCAGTCCTCCTTGTTACTGACAAGTGCAAGGAATGGATGGAAGGAGAGCGACTTATAGCTCCCCACCAGAGACATGAGATACCAATGCCAGTCATCCCACTAAAGCCCATGTTGGTCTGGATGTAGGATAACCATGAAGAACTGAAAAACAGCTTCATTTCTCACATGAGTTTTTTCTTAAGATTTTATTAGTGGATGGGTTATTGCAGGTTGCTTACCCAAACCAGCCAGGTACAAGCAGTGTACCAAGGCAAATAGGAAAGCATTTATCTCATAACTGGACCTTCACTAAACACCACAGGAACTCAAAAGCTTGTTTTTCCCAATTACTGAAGAAGAATTTGTCCACAAGCAAGAATGAAAAAGTAATTTTTGCAAAATTCTGGTCCCAAATCCTACATGACCACAGATTCAGTAAACTCAATCTTTATAGCAAAGGTCATGGAACCATCCAACAGGAACAGACCTGAGGATGTTTCCAAGCTCCAGGGAAGCAGTGTTGTATTATGTCACCCTAACAGACAGCTGTCTGACTTGTTAAATACACATAAAGACCTTACATTTCTCTGTAGTGCTTCTCTCTGAGTGTTTCACTGTTCTACCATAAAAAAGATTTTTTTTTTCCCCTAAAACCTCATCTTTCTGCAGTTTCTGTTGTTGTTTTTCAGCCTCTGGGCTGACCAGTGATGATGCATACAGACTGCTTCCTGGAGGGCTTGCTGGTAGTCTTGCCTTTGACTAAAGCATGCAATAGAACAGTTGGCAATTGGCTTCTACCACTCTTCGGGTGTGTGATGCACACTGGGAAAAAGAGCTATTTAAAGCAGAATAAGAATTTGTCTGTTTGTTATTTAAATGTTCCCAGGAAAATTATTGGTTTCGGTAAAGACTAAAAGCTCCAGCACAGTTAATACAAGGTCTGGTGAACGCTGTCAGAATGAACATCACTCTCTGCAAATATTTCAGCTTCTTTGAGCAGCGTGAGGTAGTTCAACTGTCTTTCATCCCTGCAGAGACATTTTAACTTATTACGTGTTAAAAGGTTGAACTTCCCTTTTGTTTGTCATTATGCAGGGCCTTGTAGTTCTTTCGTTTTGTGAATGCAACAATCTAAATAATTCACAGGAGCCGAGGCGCCAGCTGTCAGTGCCACAAGCAGGTGGGTCCTGATTCCTGATAGCCTCATCTTTCCCAAAGACCACAAAGCAGTGGCTGTGCTCCGACGGCGCCGCGTTGTGGTGTGTTGCTGGAGGCTTGTTTGACTTTCAGAGCACATCTGGCAGTTGAGAATAAAATAGGCAGAGAAACAGTATTGATCAAAGAGAGTTTTGCTCTTGACATAACCAGGAAAGTGCCTAATTAGCATCAAACCATGCAGAAATTATATTGGGGAAAAAAAAAAATATTGACTGTATATCTAAAAATAGGAAGCCTGCACCTCTTGTAGGAGCAAGTTTGAGGGATGTCAGGTGTAGCAGAAATCAATGAGGTGATGTGATGGACTGATGGTGTGTCAGAAGAGCTGCTGTTACTCACCATCTCGCAGAACCCGAAGGCACGTAGCTGAGAGTGTCAGCTGGTCCCAGTGTTACACATATTTTTATTTGAAGTGCATGTTAAGCAGGTGAAGTGTGAGGGGAGCTTGGCCTCCATCTCAGGCACGCTGTCAGGTGGCTGGGTTTTCCTCTTGGGCTGTCCCTGGTGTTCATTTTTGATGAAGCTGCTGTGGCAGAGTGCATTTGGTGGAAGTCAGCCTCATGTTATGGGAACATGGAACTGCCTCTGCCTTTTGGAAGAGTTTTGGACCCCTCCTCTGTAACGCAGTACGGTGGCAAAAAAAGGCTGCAAATCTGAAATTCTGGCAGCCTTTGGCAGTCTCTCCCTGCTTACAGAAAGGCCAATAGGCAGTTTAGCTAGAAGAGTTTTGTCCCAGCATGTTGAAAGAAATAATACCGCTGTGTGAGCTAATTGACTGGGGGCTCATCAGGCTCTCTTTGATTTCCCCCTGCTTTCTCAAGTCTGTGAAGGTCCAACTATTAAGGAATACAGGATGGCAATAGGAATAATAAGTAATATCCAGCTGCCAGGATTGTTTAGCACAGTTTGACTGCAAACTTATAGCAGCTGGTAACATTATCCATGTTTTGCATACTTCGTGTCTATTTGCATACAGATTTGACAGTGTAATTGTGTACTGGCATAAGGCACACTGAAAGCAAAAAGTGAGTAAATTCAGAGAAAAGAGTTCTTACAATCTGCTACTGTATTTCAATCAAAGCTAACAGCATACCGTTTTGCAGCAGGAGCTGACTTTTTCTATTCCTTAGAGTGTACCAGGCCAGCTAGAAGCCATGGAGCAAAATTTAAACTGACACCATGTAGACCCCAAACAAACCCCAAACTAAACTGCATGAAGGGCAACTCTGCGATTGATCAGCACTTAGCAGTGACGTATGCACAAAGAAAATGAACATGATGATGTCGACTGTTGGTGTGATTTTAGGCAGATTGTAATGACTCATTACGTTTTTCAAGCTGCCCCATTAGACATGGGTATGACAACAACCCCTCTGTTAGGAGAGCAGCCCACTTCTGCTGGCGGTGGCAGTGAGGTGTGTTTCAATGCTGATTGCAGCGGAATCGGGATTTATGGCAATCGTGATCGTGTCTGAAAAATTTCCTCTGCCTGCCTGCCCTACTTTTCTCTTGAATCATAATTTTAAAGCCTCTGCGTCAGGCTGATTTTGGAGACGTTTACCAACCCAGGAGCTGAGTTTAATAGGAAAATTTGGTGGGGTGAGAAAAAAAAATTGTTTGGGGTTTGACTGTTGACTATTTTTATCAAATTTCTGTCCTAAGTTATGTTTGCTTTTAGAATTATAGTAAGAAACAGTTCAGTAATAATCTTTTGCAAAGATTAATACATCTGGAAGCATGCAACTTCTTTTCTGTTTCATTTACAGCCACCTGATTTAGAACTAAGCACACACACACACCCTCCCAAACAGCATCCTTCTGGTATACACCTCAGGGCTCATATTTTGTTATGCAGTTTGGTGGTCAATACTTCTTGTTCATTGGCACAGACTGCCAAGGGAGGTGGTGGAGTCACTGTCTCTGGAGGTGTTGTACTCAGGGACACGGTTTAGGGGCAAGTATTGGTGATATGTGGATGGTTGGACTGGATGACCACAGAGGTCTTTTCAACTTTGGAGATTCTATGATTCTATGACTCCTAGTAAAGTTTCTTATGGTTAGTGGTGAGGTGTACCCAGCAAGGAGACTCTGTAGGACTACTGGTATGGTCCTGTCTTTGCTGAGGTCAGCGACTGAGTGGTGGTAAATCAGGGGTCAGAATCTCCTGGTAGCACCACGTTTCTTGGGGAGGACAGAAGGAAAGAGATTTCAGAAACTGTGCCATTAGCAACAGCTTTCCATGGAAAAAGTGCTGAGATCCAAAGTCAGTGATGCTTTGCACCTGTCTCTTATGGAAAGCTAATGACTCAGCTGTTCCTTGGCAACACCCTGATGAGTATTCTGACCAACTACAAGATGAACATAGTGATATGAATCAGCAGAATCTCTCAAATCAAACAGAGAAATGGTTCTTTTGTGGTGTTCCCTTTTCATTTTAAGTATCACTTCCATTGCACTGGAGACATCAAATAAATGACATGCAGGAGATGAAAAGCAAATATAAAGCCAGACTAGGAGTGAGTGTTAATTAAAACAGGATTTGGAATAAATCAGGAAGTTTTCCTTTTCTATCCATTACATATAAAGCCTCATTTAAGTCCCATTTTGCATTGATTTACATGGCTCTTTGTAATGATTTCTGGTGGCTATTTCACTGTGAGGCACCATCTGAAGCTCATCTATCTGTGATAAAACTTCAACACATGTCATAAGTCACTGGGTGCTCAGTTGTGCTGTCATTGACAACCTGATCTCACAAACTTGACACTAACATATATCTGATTAAAATCATGGCCTGTAACTTGGAAAAAAAGTCCACGTGGTACAATAGCTATGTATCAGCACTCATGGGAATGGGCATAGCTCATGCACCCCAAACCATGTTTGAATTAGCTAGTAGTAGAAATGATTGATTGTATTTACTTTTAGGAAAAAGAATCACATTAATAATTACAGTATTGCGCAGGAGAAAATGTCTGATTGGATGCTGAGTACCACTGGATTTCAAATTGATGTGACTTTTACATAGTCAGCTATATAGAGAAATACAGCTATAGGTATTTTGGAGTGATGCACAGGTGTACGTGTAGGTATCTGTGTGTTTTTGTCATTGTATATGTATACATCCAACATTCATTCCCCCTTACTCCATCAATATTTAATAGGAGCTTTATGCAATTTCACATCAGCCTTCAGGCTTCCTTTGATGTGAGATAGTTACTGCTACTTGTTGCAAATTATTTGGGAAGCTTTTTGAGCTAGGCATACCAAACTATGGTAACCCTAGTTTTTTCTCTTTTAATATCCTTAATATGTTTAAGTCCTCAAGATCTGCTAAGATGGTGTTTTGCTTTGCAGAATTTAAATCCCCCATCCCCCCCAAATCTAATTTAGCAGCCAAAGCGAATAACCATACAAAGCATGAAGACCACAACCAGTAGTAGCAAACAATAAAGTTAAGATGTATTCCCTCATTTCCCTTGTGACTTATTTTTAGTGCTTCTGCATAACTTCATTTCACCCAAGACAACCTTGCAAAGCATCATATTTAACTCCTCACTGGCATCTGCTGGGGCAGCAGCCACAACAGAGAAGACAAAGTTGTCTTCTCTTCCATCGTCCTCCCTTCAGTGAATGGTGCAGGCTGGAGTCTGCCAGCCAGAAGCAGCTTCTCACAAGAATCAATTTTTTGGTGTCTTTTTTTGATTCTCTCTAAAATCTTCCCAGGCCTTTCCCAATGTGGGTTTCAAGTGGACATCCAGAACCAAAATATAGTGACAATTTTTTTTCTTGTTCAGCTTCAGTTCTACAACTACTGCTATGGCTTAACAGCAAGCTGGGAGCTAGAATATAAGTATTGGCTTTTTCTTCCTGGAATATGTGTATCCTGGTATGGTAATTTATTTTTATAGGACTCCAGTTAGACATATTCCTTTACAGAGAAATTAACTGATTAAATGATTCTCTTTCTTTCATAGAATCATAGGATTTGGAGGGGATCTCTGGAGGTCGTGGAGTTCAACCCCCTGCTATAGCAGGTTCCCTACAGTAGGTTCAGCAGGAAAGCATCCAGGTAAGTCTTGAGTATCTCCAGAAAAGGAGACTCCACCACCTCTCTGAACAGCCTGTTCCAGTGCTCCAGTGCTTGAACTCTCACAGTAAAGTTCTTCCTCATGTTAGTAAGGAACTTCCTACGTTCCAGTTGGTGCCTGTTACCCCTTGTCTTGTTGCACGCTGCCGAAAGGAGCCTGGCCTCATCCACTTGACACCTGCACTTTAAATGCTTATAAGCACTGATGAGACCCCCCTCAGCCTTCTCTTCTCTAGGCTGAGCAAGCCCAGGTCTCTCAGCCTGTGCTCATACAGGAGATGCTCCAGGCTTCTCACATCTTTGTGTCCCTCAGGTGGATTCTCTCCAGGAGATCCCTGTCTTTTTTAAACTGGGAAGCCCAGAACTGGGCGCAGTGCTCCAGGTATGGCCTCACCAGGGCAGAGTAGAGTCAGAGGATCACCTCCCTCATCCTTCTGGCCATGCTTTTTGTAATGCACCCCAGAGTACCATTGGCCTTCTTTGCCACCGGGGCACACTTCTGGCTCATGGCCAACCTGTTGCATGCAGTTGTTCCTCCCCAGGTGCAGGACACTACATTTGCACTTGCTGACCTTCATCAGTTTCCTCTCTGCTCAAGTCTCCATCCTGTCCAGGTCTTGTTAAATGGCAGCGCAGCCTTTTTGTCGTGTCAGGAAGGTCTCACAGTACCCAGTCTGGCTCAAACATCGTGCTCCTGTGAGCAGCATCCCAGCACAGGCATGTCTGGAGTGAGAATCTTTACCTGGTAGGAATAAAAACAAAATTATCCTTTTAACCTAGGTTGGGAAGGGAAGGGAGACTTCAGTACATAAATCTGAGTTTGCCAGGCATTCAGCCAGGAAAGGAGCTGCAGGAAGCAACCAGAAATGAAACACAGGAAACAGCATTTCCTAATCAAAATGTTGAGGATTTGTGGGAAAAATACTACAGAATTTTACCAGAAGACTCTCCAAAGTGTTTGCTGGGAGGAAATAGCAGATTATATTCTTTGGTGATCTTAGTACTGGGAGGACTGAAACAAAGGCGTGTGAGATTCATGGCAGTTAAATTTCCTGAGTTATATAAAAAAAATGCATCTCATTTGTGAGCATTTCTATTTGAATGCATTTTTTGGAAAAACGTAGTTGGAAAAACACTGCATTGGCTCTTTACCTGCAGGATGACAATGTTGCCATTCACTTACTTCAGGTACATCAGCAACAGCAAATGGGAAAATTCACAACTTTTGGGATAGGCTAGTGCAGAGCGAGGCACAATGCTATTATTAAACAGCAGAAGCATTAAGATGCAACCAGTAACCATTTCTGTAATACAAACTCTGTATGTTGTGCTAGAATGTCAGGAATGGGCGGAATTAATACAGTGGCTTTTCTTTGTTAAAACAGTCACTGATGATGGTGTGGAATTCCTAACTCAGTTCCCAAACACAGACAAATAAAAAAATAAAGCCAATCATATTTTAGATATGTTCTGCCATCAAACACTGTGGTCAATTTCATCCTGGTTTTCTCAGTTGAAGAATTAGAAGAACACTGTCCTTCCAACATATCTGAGATCTCAGTCTTGCTGGAGTTCCATTTTGCCGCTGTTCTCAAGGAGAGATTTGGCCCCATGTTTCAGCTGCTCTGCAGCATTGCTTTGGTGTCTGGTGCAAGTGATTTTTGTTGTCAAAGGAGAGGAAATCATACTTGTTTAACAGACTGTGATGGTGCCCTGTGCTGTTCCCTGATTTCTGAAACACAAAGAGCACAGATGTGCCCCTCCTCACTGTCCTGACCCAGGGATGACTGACAGTAAGGTAAATGCAGGGTAAGTGAAGGCATGTTTAACTGATCCCACATGTCTGTTTTTTTCTGCAGCACTTGGGAAATGCATATTTATCTAGATCTACTTACTCATATGGAAACAAAAACTATGAATTCTGCTTCAACCCAGCACAGCTCTAAAAACACACATTTGGGTTTTGAGAAAGCCCTGCATGTCATTTTGAAATCTTTTCCTGTTTAACATATTCCAGAGTAGTTCTAGAAAGTACCTTTACAATATTTCCTATATCTTTTTGGAAGCCAACCCTTTTAAAGTAAGGCTCTGAGGTTCAAGTGGAAGAGAACATCAGTTAGTGATGTCTGGAAGATAAATTCTTAGCTACAGTGAAGCCAGTGAAATTTCTATTCACAATTGTCATGGAATTGAAGCATTGCTTCAAATTTATTTTTGTTGCCTTCAATCTTTGTTATTGCACCAAATTTATAATCTCACGTGCAAGCACTCCATCATAACAATTCCTCTTGGAACTGAAATTTTCCTGTTCAAACCCACGTCTGGAATAAATTCAGTGTTAGACTGGATTTTGTCCTGCAAATGCTGATGTAACCATGCTGAAATGCACAGCAGGAGGTGGAGTGGAGCATCTCTCTCACTTTCTCCTCATTAATATTCTGAATAGTGCAGGTTTCTGCAGCCTGTTCCTGGCAGTTTGTTTCTTAATATCCCCAGCCTAATCAGCTTCCTGCTTTCTAAACTCCACTTCTACATTTGAGCTCAAAATAAGCAATACTCCAGTTTTCAGAGCACAGTAGTTTTACACTGCACTTGGACAGTACAAGTGGTTTTTAGGAGGGCAAGAAAAAAGAAAAATCTGCCAGTTCTGGGCTGAAGGAAGGTTCTTTTTACAAAAAATTCCCAAACCAAGGAAACTTCCATCAGCAACCATCCTACTTTATCCTTCCTAGAACCTTGCATTTCATGAAAGGTTTTCATCAGAAAATATCTTTCTTGCTTCCAGAAATCAAGTGGCTTTGGGGTATCTCCCAATATATGCTGCTTAAAATACCTAAACCAAAGCAAAACTCAAAGCAGTGACTAAAGGGCTGCTTTTATTGGTGTCCAGGCAATGTTAAAGCCATTATTTCTAAAATCATCAGCTAAACATTTTTTGGGAATAAGTCAAGGAACTCTTCACTATGAAAAAAAGATTGACATCTTGATCCACTTACCAAACTGCAATACATTCCTCTTGCATTCCTCTTTTCTAAGCCAAATTATATCTTTGTGTACAAGCACACTAACACATTTACTAAAATAATAATAACAATAGCAACAATAATAACAATAATAGTAAAGCAGACAACTTTCATGCATATACCATAAAAGCTCTTTGAAAGCTGTAGGGTGAGGAATATAAATCAAATATGATTTCTACTAAAGGACATAATTAAAAATACATATGCATTAGCAAGACTTGTCTGGCTCTTTTTCATAAAGCAACTCACCTCCCCCAGAATGTTTAATTTAATTGAAAGAAGTGAAAAACAATGGTGCAACCAACTCCAGAAAACACTACACATGGACTGATGGCACAGAGACGAGCTTGGATGTTAAGACAGTAATCAGACAACTAAGCAGGGAAAAGGTAATCTTGGAACAGTGGAAATGTAAAATGTACACTGGTAGTGCTTTCACCTCCAAATGCATACAACAGTGGCAGGTAAGAAGTTGGAGTCATCATGCAATCCATTACTCTGGAATTATCACTTATTTCCCACCAATGGATTCATTGCACTCCACTCAGGCTCTCTGCAAGAAAGTAGGTGGTGTCACAGTTGCATCAAGTCTTGGTGTTTCCTGTTTGTATAAGCCCTAGATGTAACACTATCAAACAATACTAAAAACAGAAGAAAAAGAACCTTCCTGTTTGTAATGTATAGTGGGTAAATCAGAAGATTAAGTGGATGCAAAATGTAACAGCACCTTGAATATATCTATTTCGTAGTATTTATCTTCTGTAGGCCTTTGTTTTGAATGTAAATGTGTATTTTTGATGGGTCTTATTCTGATATTCCAGCCATGCAAACTCACTAATTGCGATAGCCATCTCTCTAACAAAAATAGTGCAATTAGATGAAGGCCTGATAGCCAAAGAAGTGTTAAAATCTTCTGAGAATGAATAAATGATCCATTAAGTTTGGCAACTGCAAACTCATTTCCTACCTGCTGTTCGTTTTGTGGCTGCTATGAACCAATTATTTCAGATAATGTGGGAAACAGTCCACTTATGAGAATCCATCAAGAAATCATTATTCCACCAGAAACAGTGTGCTGTTTTTTAAACAGAACGGGAGGGTAAGGATTCAAAATATTTTCTGTTTCTCCAGTTTTTTTGTTTGTTTGTTTGTTTTTGTTTTTGTTTTTTTTTTGTTTGTCTTTGAGGGGAGGACTGGATAGGAAGGGGCTGGGTTGGAGGGCTAGAACCACATTATCTGGAGTTTTTATTAACCAGTTTTGTTGGCTACAATGCACTAGATGTGGGTGTTAATGGTGCTCACCATTTTGCACCACCTCCAGGTGTAAGGTACCACAGCAAGGTGTAGCAGCTTGAGCTGTTATTTTTGATACTCACCTGTTGCAGCTTGAGAGCTGGCTGAAGGTAGCACATTGTCCAGCCTTGGATGTGTGCAGGCTGTTGGGCACAGCTGAACAACAGAGTGGCTTTGAGACTTTGGGATTTAGCTGTGTGCTGCTTCATGCTAGTGCAAGCCCTACATAAAAGCAAGTACAGTGTAATGTCTCTGGATGGTCACACAGGAAACCAAATAATTATAAAATAAGCAATAGGCTGGAATATATGTATGTACATATTTTCTAGAGAATGCAATTGCTTGGCATAAACAGCCTTAATGAGTCTCAGAACAGGGTTATGTTGTTCAGTGTCCTAGAAGAAGGGCAACAGCCAGGCTGAGAACAAGAAAAGAAAAATTCAACAATGAATGCACATAATCCTCAATGCCTTTCTCAAAGAAGACAAATGACAGTCAGGTACATACCACAGCAAACAGCCCCCCGTGGACAACATGTAGCCCCTCAAAGGGCTCCTCTTGTGCACGGAATTGAGGACTGCAAAACCAAGGCTGTGCCTGTAGCCTTGTGCTAACTCAGAAGGTACTAACCCCAACTCCTGGAATGCAGTGTGTCCTCATGCATTTGTTTCTCCTTCTAATAAATTGCTTCTTTGACAGAAGATGAACCTGCACCTTCTTCTGCTTTTGTCTGTCATTTGCTGTCAATTATTTTCAGAAAAAAACCAACAACCAAGCAACCCAACTCTAAATTTCTTTATATTGGCTTCTTTGAGCTGCATCATCAAATAGTCTATCCTAGAGATGATTTGCCATTCCAAAGCAAGTGGACAACCCAGCTGTACTTTGGCATGAAGAGAGAGAATTGACTCCAGCACAGCATGGCTCAGGCCAGGACACAGGGGCAGGGGTCTGGACTGCACCCAGGAAGGACACAAGAGCCCTCTGTGCCCCACATCATCCTGTTACACTGAGCTTTCCTCCAAAACCTCACCCAGTTCTTGACAGGGATATCCTGCCAAACCCAGTGATTTCACATGTCATATACAAATGAGACAAGTTAAACTTTGCTTAGGACATTTCCCTCTTCCATTTTAATAGTTTTAAGTTCCTTACTACCTCAGCTTTCAGCAGGAAAACTTCATTTTCTGCGGGTACAAATGACATCCTTTTGAAAATAAAGCTTCCTTACCAAAGATGGTCGTTTAAAGGACACAGTTATCACTGAAGAAATTCTAAAGAATGTAAATTTATACATATTAAGTATTTCCAAAAGAAAAGGGCTACAGCTCCAAATGGCTGGAATGGCTTTGGGTGCTTCTATATTTCAGAGCACCAGAACCAATTCTTCTATCTGCAGAAGCAGGTGAGGAAAACAAGAGTGGCAAGGCACATATGCCATCAGCACTCTGTGATACATTCAGTACAAGATTTATAGCACTTGCAAGCTGTGAATGCAACCTGGGCCAGAGACAACAAAAATTTTCCCAAATCTCTTTGGTTTGAAAACTCTCTATGCTTTTGTGAACAAGTGAGCAGTCCGGGTATGCAGCCCCTTAGGAAGGAGAGCTCTGCAAGCAGAATATATTACAGAAATGTCATGCAGAGAACAGATGCTAAAAGGGATCACAAGACAGATGGTTCAAGACTTCATTTGGAGTTGGCCAGATCGTACTTAACAAGAAGACATTCTTCTCAAGGCTGAAATGTCACACTCAACATTCCCAGTTTTGGGGGCCAGGCTGCTTTGATGTAGCTAGCAGGATACTGGAGATTTTCCTGATGCTCTCTGCAAGGCAGTTCTAGCTCAAGTCTCTACCAGATTCTGGATAGTGTTTCTCAGCTTGAGTCACTTTCCTATGGCAAGACAGTGACTGCTTGGCACTCCAGTCACTGCAGAAGAAAATCTGGGTCAGTCAGATCCCCCCATTAATTGCTCTCATGCTTTCCAACCATTGCTTGACCTGAACAGCACTTCCCAAATCTGGATGGTGACACTGCTACCTGAGAGCAGACATTGGAACATTCTTTGTCAGTCCAATGCAGAACAAAACAAATTGTTGGCATCAACAATACCTGCAAAATTAGAAAAGTCCTTTGTGGTTCTACTCTGTAATCTCTGAGCATATACTGAATGTTTTCCCCTTTTGGTGTTGGAAGCTGAGTATGTGTCTTCCTGTAGAAGCACTACATTTTCTTGCTAGTGGGGTGAGGGCAGCGTCCTCATTTTCCAGGACATCGTAACCCCAGACTTATCTGGAGCACGACAGAGGCAATGCAACATCTGGAGCACAAAGGTCTTCAGCCCTGCCATGAGACAGCTTCTACTGAGGCACCTCTGAGCATGTGATGGGTGCCCAGCTCACCTAAACACTACTGTTTTGGGAACACTACTGTGAGCTTGGTTAGGTCTCACAGATGAGCCACCAGCATGCAGAGGTGAACGCAATGACTTGTTAAGCCAGAGTATAAAGCAATCTCTGATTTTAGCCTATGCTGCAAGGACTTCATATGCCAGTGTCTTTTTATTTCAGGAAGAACATTCCTCATAAATCAGTTCTCTCCTAAAGGACTTGGGGAAAACACAATATTATCTCAATTAAACAAAAGTGTTTTTTCTGCAGATCTATCACTCCAAATGGAACAGAATGACAGCCAGATCAATGTGCGTCCTGTAATTCAGAAAACACATTCAAAAATGTTTCATCTAGATTAAAACCCTATTCCTCCTGCCAGCATCATTTTCAATTTATGGCTGGGGAAAAGCAGGGGGCTACAGCTAGCTGTTGCTGATTAGTCGCCCACGTTCACTTCCCTTTGTTTATCTCTCACTAACAATGTTGGGCATCTGATCCAAATGCTCACTGGAATGCCACACAAAACATTGGTGCATTGATAAATGCCTGCTTTTTTTAACTTCTTGGCAAGTTGGTCTAATACAAAGACGGGTGAAGGAAAGGATAGACATATATAGCGCGATTTCAGAGAGCAGGTGGATGGATAATTCACAACACAGATTGTAAACCCTTGTGCCATTTTAATGTGTCATTACAGTAATGGGAGATTTATGCTAGCAATACTTTGCAGGTTTTTTTTTTTTTTTTTTTGCCAAAAGCACACATTGCCTAAATTGAGACTATTGATGTAGTGCTCTCATCATTTAAGGTGCATTAGAGACACTACAAGATGAGAAATGTGGAGAGGGACATTGGGATGCTATTAGTGTGTTGCATATAAAATTAAATGGGAAATGAGCAAAACTCCATCTCATCGTGGCACAAAACTTCTGTCTCTGCATGAAAATAAAATCATTCTTATTCCACTTGCACTCTGTATGCTGGTAATTTGCACCGAGTGGTATTATTCATCCAGCATAGCTAATATTATTTATAGCATTTTGAAAATGGCAATTTAATTGCCCATGGATAGCATTATCTCTAGTAAATTTCTCCCAAATGGAGACTTGGACAGCATGACCAGAGCAGTACTCTGCTGATGGCCTGCACTATGAATGCCCTGCAGTTTCTCTCAGCAGCCAACTTGGATCTTGAAGAGGGGAAAAAATCTTAAAGATTTCATGTTTCTTACAAAAAGAAATAAACAAACTGAAGGAAAGAGAGAGAAGAAAAGAGAAGTGAAGAAAAAATATGAGATCAAGTGTCATCCCTGTGCATCCCAGCAACACTCTAATCTGAGAACACAGGGATGCCTCCAGTTTCATGACCTGAGAGGAGCACATGCCCTTAGCTACAGGCAGGCAAGAATACTTTTAAGTTTTATTGTCCTTTTCTGCATTGTATTCACATACACTGCTTTAAACAAATAAACAAAACCACACTGTTATCGGAAGAGGTTGTGCAAAGTGCTTTCCCTGAGCACTGAGTAGTTTCAGTACCATATATGTCAAATGAGAGGCATTTCCTCATGCATGCTGCTGCATACAGAAAGTTTTCCATAAGCCAAGAAAAAAAAAAAGATTGTTGTCAGTATGAAAATCACTACTTCCCCCTTAAAATAAAGTAACTTTGGGAATCGTTTTAACAGGTCAAATCTACCCATGAGAGCTGGTGTTAGAGTAATAAAGGCAAATTTTGAAGAAGAAAATTTGGATTCTGGTCTAAACATGTTGAAGATGAGTTTTAAAGGAACACTGTAATTCATTTGATGGATGGCCCAGTGAGAGCAGCAAAGAGCTCGCTGCTTCTGCACTGAGCTTGGCTCTGGAGAGCTGGGTTTAGTTCACAGCTCAGCCACACTAAAATACTGGATGTGGCATGTGCCATCTTATCCCCTCTGTAACAAGAGATTATTACTGCAGTACTTCACACTGGTGAGAAAAGACAGAATTCATTACCTTCTGTATGTTCTCAAGTACTCTGATCATGAAGGTCATACAAAAATTACCCTGTAAGAGTAACTAGTTTTTTAGTGGGTCTGTGTAAGTCTTAACACGCCATGAAATACAGATGTTCAAATCAGCACCTCGTATAGAATCTGATATTACTAGTTAGAAGAGATTTTTAAAATCCCCTTTTTCATTTGCAAACTCCTTCATTTAACATGTGCAAGATTTTTCCTGTGTTTTTTTTTTTTTTTCAAATACCACAGGGACAAAAGGCGAGGAAAGGACTAACATTAAAGAATGCTTTTAAACTGTTTTGTTATTATTATTATTATTAATTTTCACAATATCTTTATAATGATATGCAGTGTATTTCTTTTTATTTTTTTTGCTCCCAGTAGTGACCTGCCTTCTAATTCTACCCCTTTTGAGAAAGTAAGAATGAGCCCAACTGCTCCCAAGTAAAACAAAAAGAGAAAAAGATCCACTGGAATGGTCCTTGAAGCTCTTTCTGCTCATTGCTATGGCTCATGACAGAGAGCTGAGACTATTACAGACTTCATTTTTCATGAAGGTTTGCACTGAATCAAACATAACCGTACCCTTCGTGTGTACAGATATCAATCTTCGGTACAGAAAACCAGGATAGTGCTTCTCAAACCCCAGAGAAGTTCTAAAGAGTTCTGAGAGTTGCTGGGGAAATTTGAAAAGGCGTATGAGGGAAAATTGTAGTGGAGAGAATAAAAGGATATGTGCTTTTCACATGCATGTGGAAGAGAAAAAGATAATCAGCATGGGATTCACCAAAGTGAAATGATGCTGAGCTGACCTGATCACCTTCTACGGTGGCACAGCTACCTGGATAGATGAGAGAAGAGCAGTGGATGTCTACATGCATTCCAGCAAGGCCTTTGACATAGGCTCCAAAGATATCCTCATAGGCAATCTCAGGAAATATGGGCTGAATGAGTGGGTAGTGAGGTGGATTGAGACCTGGCTGACTGGCAGAGCTCAGAGGGCTGTGGCCAGTGGCACAGTCTAGTTGGAGGCCTGTGACTAGCAGTATCATCCAAGGGTGGCTACTGGTCCAGTCTTGTTTAACTTATTAATCTGTACCTTCAAAGAAGGCACGGAGTACCTCCACAGCAAGTTTGCTGATGATGTAAAACTGGGAGCAGTGGCTGATTCTCTAGAGTGCTGTGCTGCCATTCATGTGCATGCCATTCATCTCAGCAGGCTGGAGAGATGGGCAGAGAGGAACCTCTCGAAATTCAATGATGGTAGGTGAGGAGTCTTGCACCTGAGAAGGAATAATGCGATGCACCAGTGCAGGTAAGGGGCTGATTGCTGGGAAAGAGATCTGTGAAGAAGGACCTGGATATCTTGGTGGCCAACAGGTTGACCCTGAGCCAGCAGTGTGCCCTTGTGGCAAAGAAGGCCAATGGTATCCTGGAGTGCATTGGGAAGAGTTAAAGGTTGACAGAGGGTCTTCTTCCTCTCTGCTCAGCCAGCCAGTGCTGGGTTCAGTGCCGGGTTCCTCGGAGACACCTGGAGCTCCTGGTCCTCTGAGGAGCTACTGAAATGCTGACAGTACTGGAGTATCTCTCACATGAGGAAAGATTGAGGGAGCTGTGCCAGCTGAGCCTTGAGAAGAGAAAGTTCAGAGAGATCTGACTGATGTGTACAATAATCTGATGGGAGGGTGTCAAGAGGATGGGTCAGATTCTTCTCACTGGTGCCCAGCAATAGATTCGAGAGGCAATGAGCACAAATTGGAATACAGGAAGTTCTGACTGGCCATGAGGAAAAACATCTTTTCTGTGAGGGTAGATGAACACTGGCACAGATTGTCCAGAGAGACTGTGCAGCTCCTGGAAATACTCAATAACCAACTGCACACATTATTGTGTGATGTGTTCTAGGGACTCTGCTTGAGCAGAGGGGGTTGGGTGTGTGATCTACAGAGGTCCCTTCTAACCTCAACCAGCCTGTAGTCCTGTAGTTCAATTTTCAGCAGAATTGCAGCTTTCAATTAAAGACCCCCCACTGTCGTCCTGATCTTGGTTATAACCATCAGCCGTTCTCCTCCTGATGCTCCATGTGACATGCAGTATGTTTAGGACATTTGAGTTTTCAAACAGATGATTTGTTAATTAAAGCCAGTGAAGCCTCTAACCTGATTTACTGCTGTCAGTCTTGAGATTTTTAATGCATTGCAATTATTTATTACTTTTTAAAAGGAAATGTGAGACCATTTTTTAATAAAGAAAATCTTTGAAGGTACCGTGGAAATGATGGAAAGATAGAAATAATGAGTGCAAAAGCTGAACATCCCAATAAGTATTATTTCTTAAAACCCCATGAGTTTGTGATGCTTCTGCTATGCAGCTTCTGTGCTTGGAGCTATATCCCACATACCAGTGCTGCTGCTCAGCCATCAGTCCTGCTTTCCTCAGACCAGGAGGAGTTAAAGCATAATACTGAGCTGCAGCTGAAGGCCCAGCAGCAGCACCCTGTGAGCCATTAACATGGCTGTGATTTCCTCTAGGACTCACAAGCAGCAGATTGCACTTAGGTAGGTGTACAATACCTACCCCATAGCAGTGAAAAGAATGACATACAAGCATCCAATGCTAAGAACAACAATATATGTATAAAAGAGATTTGATGAAAAGTTTCTCACTGGCCTTAATCACAAGTATTTCCATCTCAAGTAAGCACCCACTGTTCACTTGCACACTTAAAATTCTCAGTAAAACACAGACCACACAATACAAGTAGCAAAGGAAACTGGATTCACTTGTGATGCCATGTGCAGATTATTGCTATCTGCATATTTCTCTCCACCCACCTATGCCTTAAAATTAGTGTTGTCTTTCATGGTCAACTTACTATGATGACGTTGCCATTGGAGACATGAAAATTGATTTGCTGCCTGCATCAAAGACAGACAGAAAGACAAACAGACAGAAAGGCTGAGGTTCAAAGGACCTCTTGAGATCAGGTATTCCATCCATCCCTGCTCAAGCAGGGTCACCTGGAGCACATTGCACAGGAGAAGCGTTAGCCACCCCCTTTGGTAAATCAAGAGATGAACAAATCTTCAAAATGACTTTGTCAGTAGGTTACTTCAATTATTCTTTCACACTGATAGCCAAAATATTCAGTGGCAGATCTAGACAAAATGCATAAATTCCTCAGTAGAGCACACTCTGTAAAACGGAGAGTATGCAATGAAACATTTTGAAAGTAATTCCCTTTGCTGTTTTCTTGATTCATGAGTCTTAACATATTGGGCACTGGTTACAAAATCCTAGTCTTTTTAAAATTCATCGGTAGCTTTTATTTTTGACCTCAGTAAAGATGAGATTTCAATTGCCTTTTATGGAGGTCACCAGTTCCCTATTTAAAGTCAACAGGAGTTGGACTTCACTGTCCCAGGGTAGCAGAACAGCTGAGCTGCCTTCAGTTCACACTAGCTGAATGACAGCTCATGTTTTCGGATAGGTCTCCAGCTTACAGAAAATACAATTGCTTCATGGTTTGCATATGAGCAGCTTTTGAATCTTGGTTTTTGTCTGTGTTATGGCACTTCAGATTTGAATCTCATTCCTGATTCCTTATTTTTTTTCTAGTTTGGACACAGCTCTATGCATAATTTGCAGAGAGATTCAAAGTGCTGACCTTCAAATGAAATAGTCAAATGAACTAACACAGCTGAAACTGATGATTTTCCCTATCACAATAGTTGTCAGAAGAGTTTTAGTGATCTCTGGGTTTATTTTCATTTCTCCACTTGTTTTCAAAACGATAGGAAAAATGAACCACATGAAAGAATGACGAAGGAAATAGGTAAAAACATGAAAAGCATGAGGAGACCACCATGCAACTCAGGCATGTGTCTTATGTGAAATTAGAAGTGCATGATTGTGACGGGTTGATCATAGAATCGTATGAATCATAGAATAGCCTGGGTTGGACCACAATGGTCATCTAGTCCCAACTCCTCTGCTATGTGCTAGATGGTTGGACTTGTTAATCCTTGAGGTCTTTTCCAACCTTAACAATTCTGTACTTCTATGAAACACTCCCTACTCCCTGCTTTCTTTGGAAAAAAATTAAATCTAGGAAATCTTCAAGATCTGATCTACCTGTAAAACTTGAGATGTGCTCAGAAGAATAACTTGGGTATGAGCAAACCTGAACTTTCTGATGGAATTCTACATTCTACCCTGCACCTGAGCTGAACTGTAGGTTGGTTCTTGCAAACTTGGAGAGAGGCTGAACTTTACAGCAAATGTGATATGTCTTAGCTGAGATGGACTCACAGTGAAAGGCCATGGCAACAGAGGCTGACAGAACTTGATTACATTTGTGGCCTCTCTTTGCATTTTAAGTTGAGAGTAACTGGATATTTACTCCATCCCTAGAATCTGTATCTGCACCTCATGACAGCCAATGGCAATAATCCTAATGCTGTACTGGAATGGGACCAAATAGACACAAAAAAAGGTAGAGTATTCTTTTCTGACAATCTGGGGAGCAGAGAATCCCACTGCTGCAACAGGGTTGTACATCTGATAATAACGATCATGAGAGCTCTCAAATAAAGGAAGCTTAAGGCTAGTCTCATGCTGGCACAGCATACACCCAACAAAACCAGTCTAGACCTGAGGAGCACAGGCACTGCTGAAAATAGCACACACACAAGTACATCTGCAAAGAAAAAGTGTATTTTTTTTGGTCTCCAGGTCCTCCCAGGCTCAAAAACAGCTCAACCGAAAGGTAAAATTATACAGAGTAGCTTGAATTCTACGGGAGAGTGAGAGACAAAAATGGAAAGAAATACAAGGATCACTTTCACAACACAACCTATGAAACTAGCAAAACCTCCTCTATTTTACATGCAGAAATCAATAGTCTGGGCAGAAAAAAAAATCAAATGTAACTGAACGTGGTGCTACAGTCTGTCCTGGAGGTTTATTTCCTGCCGTCCCTCTGAGCCTCTGTGGACATATTGAGGAATAATGGCGGAGAGCTGCAGGTTGCTTGGCCTGCTGCATTGATTCCAGCAGCTGGAGAGAAGCGCAAGGATTCAAAGAATGAATTCTGTACCAGTAAGACACAGCTATCTGAACTGGGTAGTTCTGTGGGACTGAGCTTGTTCGTACGAAGTGCTTGAATCACGCCATGTGGTATGGTAACAGGAGATTAATAAATATTATGGGGTAGGTCTGTTCCCCTTCCCTGCTACAGTAGCAGAAAGTCAAAATTCATTTAAACCAGAACTGCGGTGCAGCGATCGATATTCTGAGGTGTTTTCAAAGCCAAATATTTATTTCAGTGTCTTCTCCCTCCTGAATGGTTCCCATGGCTTTCTCAGATATTGGCTAAGTTCCAAGCCAAGTAAAGAACTTACCCCCAAATCCTTTTTTTTTTTTTTTAAATCTCATAGGAAAGTCTTAATCAATGTCTTCCAAAAGCCCTTATGAGCTCGCTCTGTCAACTCTCTCCAGCAGCCTTCCAGAAATATTGGAACACGCATCCACATGTATCCTTCAAAACTCAGTTTGATTAAAAGAAGAGAAAAACAGGGGTTTGCTGAGAAAGAAAGAACATCTGTGTTGACAGCAATAAAATGTAACTTGTCACCAGAGCTGATATGCTGTATTAATGGCCCTTTTGTGAGCTGAATGCTATAAATATTGATGTGAGCATGCTGCTTTTGGATGTGTGTGATGAAACTTTTTAAGGTGAATATAAAATTGTCTTCAGTGTTTCTACAACTTGGATTTCAAATATCCTCTTTAATTGCAAGTGATTACACTCACCACCAGGAACAATTTATGCTGATGATGCTGCAGATGGGGCAGGGAAAAATACTTACATCTGACAACCACGGCTGTCAGCATCTGTAAGGAGTAAAACTGAGAGGCAGATCTCCAAGTGAGCTGGAGTGATAATGTATGTTGTTGGGCTTTTTTACTTTTTGGCACACAACATCCCGGTGCTCACAATGATTGTGTGGTTGCCACGGTTACTCAGGAGCCAAACTCTGCTCCCATCTGAGGAACCAGGTACATTTTCTCCTCTAGATTGGATCTGCCCACATGGACATTCAACGTTCCACGTAACAACTCAGCAGGGACTGGGTGGACCAAGTGTCACAAATCAGCATCCAACACCTGATACGTGATTACAGGGAAAAGGATGTAGCTGTATTCCTGATTCTTCTACAGAAATGAAAAAAAAAGTACCATCCAACTCTCATCAGGCTTTAAAAATGCTTAAAATTTCCTTCTGCAGGGCAAACGTTCAGTTATTTTGAGGATGGTAGGAACAGAGAGACTCTCTTTGATGTAAATGCTGAAGTCTCCCTTAACATCTCCCAAGCCTATGTGCCACTTCATGTGTCCTTTACATACTCCCGTATTCAAGGAGCTGAAATTGGTTCCATCTCAACACACACTGTGGGGTGACAAGTAAATAGGGCTTGCTGAAGAAATGTATGTGCCAAAAGGAAGACAATTTAAATCTGGGGCAGACAGAGCTAAAAATGTGATGCATGTACATGGATAGCACCAGCTGCTGACATAAAGGGACTAAATTAAAAAATAAAGAAAATTAATTTTAGATGAGATCTTAAGCAATATGGGATTTTCAACACCTCATTGTGCAGTGACTCCATTAAGAAAGGGTAAGAAAATCCTTTTCCTACAGTCCAGAACAGGCATAAGCCTCTCCCAGGTCAGTGGCACAGTTTGAAGCAAATAAATAAATAAACAAATAAAAATCCCAGAAAACAAACTGAAGACGCTCACTCAACTGCAAACGTTTTCAGGACTGTCAAACAATAGGAGAGAAGGAGAGAAGCAGCAATTTTCTGCTCATCTTGCAGATGGCACAGATAGATGGTCATGACTTACCTTTCTTCCTACAAACAATCCATTCTGTTCAACACACCAGAGAATACCCAAACAGCAGAAAGAGACGCACAGCATCGTCCAGCAGAGCTTCAGCATGGCAGCTGGGGAAGCAAGACTGAGCTCCAAATGCCCTGATGTGATGTGTGTTAGTCTTGTCATTGATGAGAAACAGAAGGAAATAAAAATAATAATAAAGTGATGACAATAAGAATCAATCTTAGAAGAATTTCTACAAAACTAGTGAGTGGTTTTGACCTGTCTCCTTGCACTGTATTTGAAGGTCACAACCAATTTTAGGGGCAATGATTACTGCATTTAAACACATAAACTCTAGCATATCCAGTAAAGACAATACATTAAAAAGATAAAAGGCATAGTGATAATAAGGAGACTTCCATTTGTGTGATGCTGAGACACAATTTCCCAGCGCACAAGTGGGACACTGAAAGTTCATAGAATTATAGAATCATAGAAAGGCTTCTGTTAGAAGGGACTGTAAAGCTCATCCAGCCCCAACCCCTGCCACGGGCTGGCTGCCCCCCACCAGCTCAGGCTGCCCAGGGCCCATCCAACCTGGCCTTGGGCACCTCCAGGGATGGGGACCCACAACTCTCTGGGCAGCACTGCCAGGGTCTCACTGCCCCCTGAGTGAAGAATTTCACCTAACATCTAGTCTAAATCTCCCCTATTTTAGTTTAGAGCCATTTCCCCATTTCTTATTACTACATGCATCTGTTGATGGTTGATTTCTCTCCTGTTAATAATCTCCCGTTAAATACTTGAAGACTGCAATGAGGTCTTCTCTTCTCCATACTGAACAAGTCCAACTCCACCATCCCTTCTTCATAGGAGAGGTGCTCCAGCCCTCTGAGCATCTTCATGGACCTCCTCTAGATCTCCTCCAACAGCTCCACATCTTTCCTGATCTGGGGGCTCCAGGCCTGGATGAAGTATTCCAGGTGGAATCTCACAAGGATAGAGTAGAGGGTGACAATCCCCTCCCTCTCCATGCTGTCACCTCCCTGTTGATGCAGCTTCTTGTCCACCAGAACCCCCTAGTCCTTCTCTGCAGGGCTGCTCTCAGTGAGTCCATCTCTCAGTCTGTACTCATATCTGGGCTTATCTCAACCCAAGTGCAAGAGATAAGGATGTGGTGTGGAACCATATCAAAGGCATTGCTCAAGTGCAGATAGATGATATCAGTTGCCCTTACTTTGTCCACTGATAACATCACTTCATCATAGAAAGCAATGAGATTGTTTGGGCACAATCTGCCTTGGTGAAGCTGTGCTGACCGACTTGTATCACTGCCTCATCTTCTCTCACATGCCTTAGCATCTCTTCCAGCAGTCCTGGATCTGCTCCATGATCTTCCCAGGCAAAGGTGTGAGGCTTACCTATCTGTAGATCATAGAGAAGTTTGTAACGGAGGTGGAGACAGACCACAGTGTCTGATTGCTTTGCTACTTGAGCTGCAAGAGCTAAAGCTCCAGCTGAAGTGACTGGTGGAAGAGGGGGGATAGCAGATCTGTAGCATGCATAGAGAACCAATGAAATATGCCCAGTAATATTTATAACATAAGGAATAAATTTCAGGTGTTTTCAGGCATTGGCTGAAATGGAAAAAGAAAAAGAAAAAGGAAAAAGAAGTTATCAACAATTTATTTTGTGTAGTAAAGCTAACAAAATTAACAGATTACGTTGAGTGAACGTGCTTGCTACATAAGTGGATTGAACACTGAACAAAAGGAAAGGCAGTGAACTTAATCCTGACGTACCCAAATGACAGGAAAGACTGCATACAAAAAGTTTTGGCTTTCCTACACTTGAAACAGAGGAATAAGGAGTTAAATTTTGGCTACTTCTTTTCATGCTTTAGCTATAGTAATTTACATGATTTGCATTTAACGCTGATATAATGCTCTAAACACTAGAGATGGAGAATGTCATGGCCTGAAAGAGATATGGAAAATAAAACAAATCACAGAAGAAGTTGGAGACCATGACCAAGATTACAAACCATGGTCTAGAGTCTTAGTTAGCAACAAGAGTGGCTGTAAAGTGGTGTCAAGTAGGTTTGGAAGAGCCAGTGTCATAATTATTCACATCTAGAGCAGATATGAGATTCTCTCTGTAAGGAAAATATACTTTGAAGACTGTGAGGAAAAAGCCAGCCTCAGTATCACTGGAAAAATA
Organism: Tympanuchus pallidicinctus; assembly: GCF_026119805.1. Lineage (NCBI taxonomy): Eukaryota > Metazoa > Chordata > Aves > Galliformes > Phasianidae > Tympanuchus > Tympanuchus pallidicinctus. Next base: position 106,920,061 of record NW_026294618.1, read on the forward strand.
CAGTCATTTTGTCCTCTGTGGGTATGACAAAATGTTTGTTGGCTAAGTTGGATGAATTTTTTCTAGGAAGCTGCTAGTACCTGTATAAACAATAAGGTCTTATTTAACCGCACCAAAAAAAAAAAAAAAAAAAGAAAAAAAAAAAGTGGCATTTACAGCATAGCATCAGTAAAGAAAAAGGTGCTCCAGATGCAGAAAAATATGAGTTTACTGAAGTTTGGTGTCAAGAAGCATTTCTAAAATACATATGCAGGACATATCCCAAAACGTCATTCTCCAAATGTTCGTGTATACTAAGAACAAAAGACCTGAATTGCTAATAGACGTGCGCTTTAAAGAAGAACTTGATGGCAAAGATGTAATGGAAAACTACAGAGGGAAAAATCCCAGAATACAAACTCTTTGACCTACTTCCAAAACAGAGAAAGCAGGCACAATGCAGTATTTCAAAACTTCAGGAATATTCTGACAAGGGCCCAGCAGTTGAGCTCCGTACATTAAATCTTGGCCGCGTTGTATTGTTCAGTTCTACAGTATTTGCATGAAGAAATCAATACGTGTTATTCAGACAAAAGCCACGCCACACATTTATAGGAACGTTGTGGATTTGAGAATCACAGAAGCAAATAAATACAATAGACCCTGAGTTCTTTGCACAGCACAGCTCCACGAGCAGACAAACCCACACTTTTAAGCAAGGATGGGAAGCCAGAAATGAATGCATCTTTATTTCATGGATTTTCTCCGCCTTCCAGGCTGAAACCACAACTAGGAGCTCAAGTAAACTGTACAAGGCAATCCCAGCTGCCCCAGGATTTTATGGCTTGGTTTGTCTGATCCTGGGATGTGGATTAATCAGATTCATGATAAGCAAGGACTGAGCTTACTAAGTGGTAGAGTAAAATGGAACTTCCAGAGCTGGAACCACTAATTCAGCTGTACCCAGTTATTTAAAACTTAAACATTTGCTTCCCATAGATTCGGCAGTTAGGAAGATAGAATGATACTAGGAAATGCTCACTAGGAGACAGTAAGCTCAGTGCAGCAATGGCTCCCTCCACTGTCCTCCTTTCCACTCTCTGAGTCAAGTACTGTTTCTTGTGAATTCCCACAGCTCTTCTCTCAGCCATCACTTCCTTTGCTCAGCCTGGACCACAGACAGTAGGTTTCTCTAAAAGCATTCTTCCTAGCAGCTGGACATGCCAAGCCATGTTGCACAGGCTCACAAGCAAGAAGATCCTGCCTTCCTGTGGTTTGGCTGCTTGCTCTAACAACCGGTCTCTGCAAAAAATGCTGGGTACCCTCAGCCTCTTCCCAGCCCATCGCATTTTGAAAACAAAACTCAAAAGTGTTTCTAAAAAATGAAGCAGAATTCCTATTGTGCCATGCAGAGCAATTTGGCAGAAGGAAGCAAGCGAGCACGCGAACCAAGCTCAGATTGTTACAGGTTCAACCTCTTCAGCTTTGAAATTTATGGCTATAGACCTCATAAAGATCCTTGTGACCATCATTCTGCAAACTTCTTGTTCAGTTCTGATTTATAGTTTTTGTAAATCCAAGCAAAACAGAGCAGTAAAAGAAATTTGTGGGATAATTTACGGCCTCAGTTTAGGTTAGGCTTTTAGTAGTTATTTACCTTTATACTTCAGATAAAGATTTGTGAGTAGCCAATTACCTGAAGCAGCATGAGAGGCTTTGACAGCTGACTTCAATGCAGGAGCTACCCTTAGAAAGTACTGCTTTATTTCCTAATAGAAAATGATACAGTTAAATACAGAAGCCAGAGTCTATACCCTAAATATTAAAATGGTGGGGGGAAGAATATCATGATCATTCACATGGAACAAAGTGTTTGAGGATAAAAGCTCCAGAAAAGGAGATGGAGAGATCATTACTGTATACTTACATAAAGCCAGGGATACTCTTTTAGGTGTTCTTTGAATTTTGTTTTATTTTTTTTTAGCTGTACCAATTTACACCAGCTGAAAAAAACAACCCTAAAGAGTTCATTAAACTCTGTCTCATTACTGCTTTGCTTTGGAACTTGAACATTTGTTGATGTGAAAGATTCACTATTTTCTTCATGCAAAATGGTACCTGGGATTTTAAACCCGTGTGTGTCGTGTTGGTGTTACCTTCACTGGGTCTGTTCCCCACATCTGACAGCCGTGTGGCTGGAGCAGACATGAAGGGAGAAGGCTGCTTGGCCACAGTTCCTACAGCCCTGCTTACAGCCTCGGCTTCTGAGCAGGACTTTGCTACCTCTTGCAATGAAGGGCCTTTTGTTGCCTTTTTTAAGTCATTGTAAAGTCAGATGGATAATCCACATTGAGTTTTGATTGATTTTGTGTCTTTTTCTTTGGTTTGAAAGGGAACGAGGAACCAACTGCAGTTCCCATTAGAATTCATTTCTGCTTAATTCCTGCAACTCTGAAAGCAGTTCAGACTCAGAATGCTAGATCTCAAACACAAGCCTTGTTGATCAGATGCTTCAGTCACATATGTATCCAGCTGGGTGAGCATGGCTTGCTCAGCTCCTTGTGGCTGATGATGCCTGAGCAGCAATGAACTAAGAAGTAGCTTCTAAATAATCTGCTAAATAAACTTCTAAGTAATCTGGAAGTAGCAATCTAAATAATCTGCAGAACTCCAATATTACTTCTAGGTCACCGATGGAAAAGGGTTTGGCATCACAATTTGACAGACTTCACAAATCGAACAGAAAAGGGACACGAGACCCTACTCCTAGAAAGACATGATTTAGAATCACAGAATCACAGAATGGCCAGGATTGGAAGGGACCTCAAGGATCATGAATCTCCAACCCCCTGCCACATGCAGGGCCACCAACCTCCACATTTCATACCAACCCAGGCTGTCCAGGGCCCCATCCAACCTGACCTTGAACACCTCCAGGGATGGACGGGGCATCACAGCCTCTCTGGGCAGCTGTTCCAGCACCTCACCACTCTCATAGTAAAGAACTTCCCCCTGACATCCAACCTCAATCTCCCCTCCCTCAACTTCAAACCATTTCCCTTGTCCTGCTGTCATCTCCCCTTTCAAAGAGTTGACTCCCCTCCTGTTTGTAGGCTCCCTTTAGGTACTGCAGGTTGCAATGAGGTCACCCCACAGCCTTCTTTTCTCCAGGCTGAACAAGCCCAGCTCCCTCAGCCTGTCTTAACAGGGGAGGTGCTCCAGTCCCCTGATCATCTCTGTGGCTCTCCTCTGGACCCCCTCCAACATCTCTCTGTTTTTCTTGTATTGGCCGCTCCAGACCTGGACACAGCACTGCAGATGGGACTTCATAAGAGCAGAGTCATCACCTTCCTCCAGTTCCACTCCCTCTCCCTTTGGACTGATGCCCAACATGTTGCTGCCATGGAGAGCCATCTCAGCATGCAGTAGTCAAAGAAAATAAAAGGTTCAAAGTCTTTCAAGATCAGGTGTTAGGCATTCAAGATTAGGAATCAAGCATATGTGACTAATGACATGGAAACTTCCAGAAGTTGCACAGAAATGATGTTCAATTCTTTGGCTAATCATCATGACAATATATGTTGGCTGAGTGGACAGTCACAGTTTCATGGGCTAGCACTCACAATGCACATCTTGCTTGAAGACCCACAGCCACACAAATGCATTATTGGTGGATATTTACAGTCATACCTAAGGTTATACTTCCACATCCACAATCTGAGTTTTTATCCACACTACGAAGGAATTTTTCTATTTTTGCTTTCCCCTCCTCACATGAGAAGTTTCAGAGATTGCCCTGGTCCTTAGCATAAATGTTAACCTGAGATTTGACAAACTTTACTGAGTGTATGAATAGTATCCACAATGCACACTGAAAAATTGGACTCTTACTTATTTCAAGCCTTCCTACCAAAATCTGAATGCTTATGGCAGTCACCATCATCTTTAACCCAAAATTCCCCAAACTGCTGCTAGGAAACACACAGCTGTACCTTTCTTTCCTACCCATGTGAAGTCCTCCGTAACAACTGTAAGTAGCAACAATTAACTTTCATGATAGAGTTTAGTCAAAGTGAAAGATGAATTTTTGTGCTGCCAGTATTCATCTCCACTTCCAATTTCATGCCCCTGTTCTCCTTTCAGAGAAACAAGCTGAACAAATGCATCAGGGAGTATTAGCAGAAATGGGTGCACCTCTAAATGACCTAATATATTGCTGGTATGGTCCTTCAGTGTTGTAGATTTTGGACATCATTTCTGTGGCAGGCAAAGGACTTCTCTGTGCATAGCTCAAAATCATAAAATAACCACCAAGTCTGAAAGAGCCCATCAATCCCACTGTCCTTTGAGAGTCTCATCTCAGAGCGTGCAACCTGCAGGATGAAAATGCAATTTCTTTCCTTCACCTCTGAGTGTTTCAAAGGGAGACAGGATGTTTCCATCTCCTTCGTGAAGTCATGTGCATACGAACCAAACCAAAACAAAAACAAAACAAGCCAGTTATGCCAGACAAGCAAAAGTTGCTCAGCCTATTTTTAAATCTGAGCAGAGCCTGACAGCCTGACATAGTGTTTCCCATCCACTGAACACGTGCAATGAAGACCACTCCATGGTTTACTGCTGTATATTCAATTAACTGCCCATTTGCAATTCTTTTATGACACAACCTACTACACTGTTTAACTTGCTTGGTAGCAAATGATAGTTGAGGACAGACTCAGCTAGATAGAAAATTAGGATTATAAATAGAAAAATCACTACCTTACCTCCTTTTCCATACCGTGGAAATATTTTAAATACGAGCAGCACCAAAAATTGCTAGTTACAGTCCTAAGACCAGTAATGGTCACAAGGCTTGGTGCTCACTGAAAGCATTTTTAATCGGCCTGAGAGAGAAGATTTTCCACTAGAAGTTGAGAACTGATACTAATACCAATATCATTTAACAGAGCTGAATTCAATTTACCAACCTACTCCACTCAACCCTGTGGAAGGTCCCCAGTTGTTCATCAAGAACTGAGGCGAGGTCTCAAGTGGAATAACAAGGTTGAGACACAGATTTGTTATTACTTCCAGAACTTTTCTTGTTGTCATTTATGTAGGTTAAGAGAAAGGCAGTAAACAAGTGGGAAGGTCTAAGGCAGACGTTACCACTGTCCTGCAGGAGTTTCTCTTAAGTCTGCTGTCATTCAGAGGAGACAGGTTGGACAGTTTGACACTTTGGCCTAAACACATAATGGTTGGGAGACAAGAAAAATAATAGAAGAGGACAGACAGTTAAGAGAAAAAGCTGCTGAGGGAAAAAATGAGTTTTATACAGCAGTGACTGCATTTATCAAGTTCCCTTAAATATTTGTTTACCAGCACTGCCATCTGGAAAAGCTACCAATATTTCTCCTGAGTGATATCGAAATGGCTGCCATTAAAAGTTTCAAAAGACTTCACAGACCACTAAGCTATCAGAGCACGTCTAATATAAAAGACAAATAGCAAGAAGAGGAATTCTTTTTTTTTTTTTCTAAATTATATCTGCATCTTCTAATTAGTCACAGCAGGGAAGTCCATAAATCAAGGAGAGCATACCTTAACCTACTGTATTTAAATACAATTTTTCAACCTTAACAGCAAACATCAGATTATTTCTCAAACACACAGAGGAACTGCCAAAATTAATGGAAGCCACAAATTCTTCATACCAATGTGTTACATATGAAGCAGCAGCATACAAACCAAAATAGCAAGTAAGGTAGCAATTCCAGCTGAGGAAATTACTGACTTGGAGCAGCAGACCCAAGCTTATCGTGGATGTTTCGTCATTTGCAGTCTTCTTATCAAGGTGGAAGAATGAGCTCATGGCCTCCACTTTGCACACCTATTCACACTGTGAATATTATCTTCCAACCACTTGCTGTAGAGATTAATATCTTGCTGACCAACAGTATTTGCCTGCAGATACAAAATGGACTTTCACGTATGTATGATGTATTACATGTCAAAATGCCCAGTTCAAAGAAATCTAGAATTTGTACTTTTGTGTTAGTTTACTATTAGATTCCACTTCGGGAAGCTCAGCTGTGTTGACAAAAAGAGAGAGAGAAAAAAATAATGCTTTTTCAAACAAAAAAGAATTTGGTAGACTCCCACCTGAAAGCTTTTAGTCTTTCATGTATATTTTAAGAGTGTTTTGCTTTGCTTTTCTGTCATTACCCACAATATTTTTTTCAGACAGGTTGTTCATTTTGGAATAGTGGAATAGATTCCTTCTAACTGCACAATGCCCATTAGCTTTCTATCTGAGTGCTAAGCAGGTGATAAATAACACAGGACTTACTTTCTGTTCATTTTTGGAAAAAACAAACCACATACTATAAAACAAAAGCAGGGAAGAGAAATACATTTCTGTAAATAGAACCAACTACTATAAACCCCCTAATCAATAACTTTTGTCATACACTGAGCAGGACAAATGATAGCTAGTGAATTATTTAATAAGTTTTGGCAGTTCTTACTCCAGAAATGATCATGAGTAGTTTAGATTTTCTTCAGCACATTTGTTCCACAAAATTTCTCCTTAATATCTTCTTTAAATAATTATTAGCCATTAGAGCATTTGTGAGCAGCTCATTCAGACTATGATTACATTTAAGCTCTTTCATAGAGCTTTAGTTGTGTGCATCAATCAGATAACATTATTTCCTTTACTTGATATAACACTATGGACCTAGTATCTACTTTTCTAACATGCAACCCTATGAGATGATTGCTAATCTTTATGATTTATATACTCTGATTCAGGAGAACATTTAAGGGTGTGTTAATCTTTGTACTGGTTAATTACTTCCAGGGTTGAAAGTAGATATAGTGTTTGCTTTAATGACACAGTGAATTAGGATTTTTAGGCTATTATGAAGTTATACTGTTAATTTTAAAAGTTACTGCCACCATTTCCTTCACTCCAATGTAAAATGAAGGCTCTCGGTGCGACTGGTGTTGATCCCTGTTTTAAGGCGTTTATTATTATTATTATTATTAACCACTTCATTGTGATCATGGAATTGGTGTTTAACTTTCTACAGCTAGCTGGGGGAAAGCCTCTCACACGGGTAGCCCCAAGGAAATGTTTAACAGCTCCCCCTTTTATTTCACCGTTACTTTAGTAAGATCTTATTCATCAGGGACAGAAGCTTGTCAAGTGGATGAGAAGTGGCCCCAGATCCCTTAACTCTGTTTTTAGCAAGGTAGCATTCTTTGTGCCTGGATATAGCTACCAAACCCTGTCCAATCTCCAAATCTCTATCCCAGCTCAGCAGCTGGGAAGCCAGCTGAGCATTGCTCAGTGCCACATGGCTTTTTCATCCTGCTGCCTTACATAGGGCTGTCTCAAACCTTCCCAGAGATACTACAATAATCTAGTAAAAAATTTGGCAGCATGAGTGCTTAAAGGTAACACAGAAACTCAACTTTAATCAATAGAAGTAACAAATTATGTAAAAATATTCATATCCTAATAGAATAGAAATGTAACTTGATAAAAATTAAACAGTGTTAGGTTACTGGTCAAGGAGGATACTTCAGAAAACAAAAGAATAAAGTCTTTATTATGCATTAAATCTGAAATTGTCTCTAGATAAATATTCAGAAACTGTGGCAGTGAATATCTGAAGAGGAGAATGGATACTGTAATGACTACTTTTGAGGAGGAGAAGTATTGTCAATGTGTATTTCGCAGAAATATGCCACACTACAAACTGGAGAATTCAGAGCAACGTTACACGTCGTTTCTAAAAGCAAGTAGGTTTTGGCCAGCTTTTGCAATATTTTTAATCTTCCTTCCCCTAGATCAGCCATTACTAAATCAAGAATATTTGGAGTGCACAGCAAAACAGTCAGAAAGGAAAAGAACATTAAGTTTTAGTTGGACTTCAGAAATCTCATGCTTTTTAATTCAATAACTTTGTGAGTCAACACTAAGCACAGACAACTGTGAACAGAGCTAAATGGTAGGAGGACATTTAGTTTCCTCCTTTAGGTATGAGCTCTGTTAAGGTCATCAAGGATGAAAAGTTTTTCAAAGCATTTTGCATGTGTGGTAGGCAGAAATGAGCCAGCTGGTAGATACCCACATCAACTGGAGGTCTATTCTCATCAAAATCATTCTACAGATCAAATATTGACTTCCTCATCAGGAGCCTTAGCAATGCAATGACCCTTAGATTGAACTAAGAGAAAATATGTATTTATACAGACACAAATATATACTTTTTCATGACTTTGCAAGTTTCTTGAAGCCAGTCAACATCAATTGATGGACCACATAGGTCAGCTTGCAATGCCCCATCAGATCTGTAAGAAAAACTCGTATTTCTTGACCTGTGATTGATGTTTTACTGAATGCATCACTCACATTCAAGACATTTCCATCTTAACAGAATTAAAGATTCTTTCCTCATTTCTACAGATCATGCCAAGTGATGATGATGATTTTAAACAAGGGGAAAATAATACAAACAAAACAGAATTTAAAAAGGAGCAAAGATAGTTTTGATGGTGGTCTCTCTTGAAAAGTTTCATGGTATTTAAATTTTAAAGCCTTAATGACAACAGAAATTCAAAGACTATCGCCCATTATCAACAGCTGAGAAAATCATGCTTAGTCACAGGCACATAAATAGTATCTCATTTTTAGTTGACTTTGTGCAAATGTCTCATTATTCCTTTTAGCTTGCATTTTAGCACATTAGAACATCAAGCGCTCTTTATCCACTGTATGTTTATTATTGTTTCCAACAATGTGTGAAATGAGAGCCACTGAAATTTACTGCAGTAAATTTGTGTTGTTGGAGGATCAAAACATAGACTGTCTGATTTTATAATTGCAGCTCAATCTTGTTTCATGCCTTAGAGTCATCATTTGAATTTCACTTCAAGATTATGTTATGTCATTTATGGCTTTTCTTGACTGTGACTGAAGTGACTGAAGCTGCCTTTGGATCCTTTTCTCTAGAGCATTTTCAGATCAAATGTTTTTGATTTGTTTTTTTTTTTTTTCTCCACTGGAAAATGCCCCTATAATCTATAAATCTGAACTTTCCCCAGATTTTTGCCATTTTTGAAGAACTCTTGCAGGAGATGAAAATTACACTCACATGTTTCCTTTACCTCAGAAAACTCCCGTTCTGTGGGAATGAAAATTAAATGGTTGAATTATTCATTTCAAAGCAGCTCTTCCTCCTAAGTCTTCTCAACAAAGCTTCAGTGCAGGAGAGGAAAAACCATCATAACATATTTACTAAACTGAAGAAACTGAAAGAAGTTGGTATCACTGGGAGATGTTTTGTTTGTTTGTTTTATTCCCATTTCAGAGCAGAAACAATTTCTCAGCAATCTTTGCTGTTCACACACCAGATGGATTTATGTTTGCAGTCGTTTATTTTCCTCACGCACATTTTCACTGGAAGTGTTTTAAACATGGCAGCAGGATGTATATGCTTTTTATTAACTTGCAAGATATTTAGTTATACTCTATGTCAGCCTGGCATCCAACCAAAATATGGTTATGCAGATGATTCAGTGTGCATTCCTATTAAGGACTAGGAGGAGCACGCAGATTATTATCCTTACTCAGTAATTATCACATTCAGAAAAACTCTGTTTGACAACTAAATACTTAAAAGATAATTATGTTCAATTAGTAAATTTAATAATAATTAAAAAAAGGGGTATCTGCATCACGTTCAATTCCTGAAGCATGTCCTTCAGGTTTAGTGGGCACTTGATTTTTCGTACTTCAAACCACAAATTTGCAGGTTATCCATCAGTTTGGCTGAACTGCAGAGAACTGAACTTGGCACTGCAGAGAAACTGTTCAGCGTGTCCCATGGATACAGAAACACACTAGCAAAAAGTATAACACGCACACACCTTTATGTATTTAGTTAACATTTTGAGAACTTGGAGCTTGCTGGATTTTGCTGCCATCCAATGCAGTTGAGTGAAGAAAGCCAACAGAGTTCTCAAAAACTCCTTTCACTTTGTTCTTGTGTTTTGCTTTCTGAACATATCCATGGCCAGCAGTAGAAATGCTGTGAGAATTGGTAACCTATGGGATTTCCATCTTTCCATGAAGAAAACATTTGAAAACAGCTCCAATGTTCTTAAGGTCTTAGAATCATAGAATTAGAATGGCTGGGGCTAGAAGGAACCTCAAGGATCATCAAGTTCCAACCCCTCTCCAGTGGGGAGGATTGCCAACCAATATATCAAGCACTAGACCAGGCTTCCAGGGCTCCGTCCAACCTGACCTTAAATACCTCCAGGGATGGAGCATCCACAACCTCTATGAGCAGCCTGTGCCACCACCTCACCACCTCCTCAGCGAAAAGGTTCCCCCTGACATCTAGTCTAAATCTCCCCACTTTTACTTTAAAATCATTCCCCCTTGACTTTGTCTTGCAGGTATTCTCTGAATTTATAGTGTTTAAAGCTTTGAGAAAGCATCAAATGAATCCCTTCATGTATATTGTAATTTAAATGAAACCTATCAAATTTCCTTTTAAATTAAAAGAGAGATATACATGCAATATATTTAACAAAACTCATGGCACTCATGTTGGAAAGGCATTTCAAAGAGGTAGCCAAATACTTTTTTTTTAAATAGTAATACCTTGCAGCCTCTATTTAGTTCATCACAGTAAAGGCTTAATGGCTATTGGAAATACTTTTCACTTTAAAGTCAGTGCTCAGCAAAAAACATCTAATGAAAGTCAGTGGATTACTGAGCTAATCTGAAGGTGGGATGCCATGTACAAAACTCAGTTCTAGCATGGCTCTTTTTGTGCTCCAGTAAAATAGTCTGGAGTGAGCTACAATACCATCCCAGTTGCCAAAATGGGCTTTTGTCTGTATCACAGTGGGAAGTTCGTTTTACTGCACCGCCTGATTTTAAGACTTTTTTTCCTTCCAGTTTGCTTTAAAGAGAATGTTTCCTTTCTTTCTCTGCCATCTCTTCTTCTTCCCTTCCTTCTCTTTCTCTCCTGTCCCCTTGAACTAAGATTTCCAAGTCTGCAGACTCCTTTTGTCTGTAGGAGCTGTCAATCTGCCAGATTAAGACTGATATCAGAGACATCGAGAAGCTTTTTCCCAACAGCATCAGCAACAAGTGGATAAAAGCAGACCCAGAAAGAAAGACGAATATGACCCTGTGCAATGGGAGTTAACATCAATGGGTAGCAGAATTGAGATGCTCATATGCCTGCCTGCTGCCTGGGGTGCTCCTGGGGCCAAGTGAGCCTGGCTGCAGCGTGGCAGCTCCTGGGGAGTGCCATGGAGAAGGGCTGGGTGGACGGGTGCCCATGGCTGCCTCAGCTGCTGGTTTCTGGGAATGGATACAGATGTCAGATGGGGCTGGACGCAGGCGGCACCTTGTCTTGCCCTGCTCCAGAATTTCAGAAGGAAAAGCTAGGAGACTGGATGGTCAACATCAGAAAGTGCAGAAGGACTACATACAGCTTTCTGCAAAGCTCAAGTTCCACTTCGATGTGCCATTTTCTCCACACAGTTTAAAAAAAATTCTAATTTACTCGGTTTGATTTTCAACAGCACTTATGACAACTCCTAGATCCAAGGTGAGAACATCACACTTCTCTCTTTCTCCCTGTATATAGAAGCTTTCAGAGATCACATCCCTCTGTTGCTTCTGTTATTTCATCTTGTTCTGAGACTTCAGTAGATGTTATTATTTGATCTCAGCAGCGTTTCTAAAAGATGATTTGTTTTGAAGATTTATTCCTTGAGCCACGGGGGAGGGAAACAAAGGAAATACTTTCTACATTTTTCCAAGCTCTGTTTTTTTCAGCCTGCCCAATTGTTTTCTGACTTATCTAAAATTATCCAGGCCAAAATACTACCTACTTTACAATTAAATCTGTTTCTACATGCTACTTGCAGGATGTCCCCGTTCTGCTATTAGCACCTTTCAGGTATTTGAAGATAGCAATAACGTCTCCCCTCAGCCTCCTTTTCCCCACACAGCCCCAGATCCTTCAGTCTCTCCTCATAGGGCATATTCTCCAAGCCCTTCACCAGCCTTGTTGCCCTTCTTTGAACCTGCACCTTAATGTGCTTTCTGTACTGAGGTGCCCAAAACGGATTATAAGCTAGCGTTCTCCTTTTACACCTGGTATCTTTTTGTTACTATAATCACGGCTTTGTGGAGTCATGGACTGAATGCCCACTGCTTCACACCGAAGAGTAAGATGGGCACAGCCTCACAAAGCTTTCAGCAGAAGGCAACGCTATAATCAATCATGTCACACAAAAATCCACATTTCAGGATTTCTCTCCGGTTTTGCAGAAATGCTACGCACCATTATTGATTTTCTCTAGCATTTTTCTCAACTGACTCTAGCAAAGGATCTCCTTGCATTTTCATTTGATACACACAGTTTTAACAAAATCCTCAATCCTAAAAGCTCGACCTACGCAAAATCTCACAGAAAGGAGATCAGATAGAATAATCTACTGATAATCCAAATACTGATAACTACTGATAACTGATAATCCGAAAAGCCTCTGGGAGGAACTGGCATCTCTCATCCCATTACTGGAGAAGAGCTGCGTTGCTCAGGTACTCACACAGGGTCTCCAGATCACTTTGACCCAGAGCTGGGCACTGGGGTGGCTCTGAAGCAGGAAACTCAGATCTTGCTGCCTCAGCATTTCTCTTTTTCTTTGCCACAGGCAAGGGGGAAATTGAGTATAATGAGAACACTTAATGTCAAAATTGTCACAAGTGCTAAAGTCTAATTATCCAATTACATTATTAAGAATTTACTGCATTTTGGAACCACGGCTCAACATTCTTGGAAGATGTATCACCTCCATTAAGAGACAAAGAAAGGCAGAAACAAAGCTGGATTTTAAAAACAAAAACAACATAATCTTGTATATAACTATACGCAATCTATACATAACTATAATTGGGAATAAAATGAGCTTCGGGAAAGGCAGAGGGAGATGAAGAAAGCGGAGCTCATTTTATATGCCAGGACATCGTCAGTTGGGACTCAGTCTAGTGAAACAATTGATATTGGATGGCTTTGGATGTGTTCTGAGGTTATCTTAGCGTGACCACCTTTAAAGAAAGTGCATGGGGCTCCTCCTTTACTGGGATTTTTTCACTGATATTTTGCCTTTGGTTTGGAGAACTTTGACAAGGAACAATCTCAAATAGCTATCACATTTCCATCACTACAAAAGCAGAATTAGCCTTGCAAATTTTAATGTCGATACTTTACCGAGGGTATTTATGCACTGAGCAGAATAAATGTTACAGTGACCTGAATACTTCTCTGTTTCTTGGTTGCCCAGGGAAAAAGGAACACTTTTGCTCCCATTTTAAAAGTCTCTGGTTTCCAGGCACATCGTATCAAACGGATATTGCACAGGCTTACATCACAGGACAAAAACGTACCTGAAATCTCATTTCAATTTTGTGGTCACTCTTTCACTTTTTTCATGTGCTCACCATCTTACAGAACTCATTTCCCCAGTCTGGTGCTGTAGATTGCCTGCCCATAATGAGGCTCAGCCTTCAAAATGTCAAACATAATGAAAAAGAAAAAAGCCATAACGAAATCAGCCGTAGGGACTTGGAAGGGCCTTCTGGTTAAACTTCAGCAAGTCTGCCAGTTCTGCAGCTACAAAGACAAATAGGCTCTTTGCCTACATCAGAAGGGCAATTCAACACTACCACAGGATGTGAATAACCCGAGCTGACAGCACGTACGTAGCAGAGAGGGTCATATCTCCAGGTTCCTGTCTCTCACACAAAATGAGCAGCAGCCAGCTTGTCAGACTTGGTAACAAAGAGAGTAACAGCCCCAAATCATCGGGGCTAAAAAATGCAAAAATTATGTGGCAGGAGGCAGGCATTACTGATTTGGGCATTGAAGCCAATCAATAGGAAAAAAAAAGGAAAAAACAAACAAACATGGGATCACCTCAAAAATAAATTTGTGGACATTTTGTACATTTATTCATTTTCACAGAAACATAGAATGGTTTGGGTTGAAAGGGACCTTTGAGATCATTTAGTTCCGGCTCTCTGCTATAGGCAGGGATACCTCCCTCTCAACCAGGTTGCTCACAGCCCGTCTGGTCTTGAATGTCTCCAGGGAAGGGGCATACGCAACATCTCTGGGAAATCGGTTCCAGTGTCTCACCACACCCACAGTAAATAATTTCATCTTAATACGTAGTCTAAATCTACCCTCTTTCTGTTTAAAACCATTTCCCCTTGTCCTGTAACTATATGCCCTTACAAAAAATCCCTCCCCAGCTTTCCTGTAGGCCCCTTCAGGAACTGGCAGGTAGCTCAAGGTCCCCCCGGAGCCTTGTCTTCTACAGGATGAAGAGCCCCAGCTCTCTCAGCCTGTCCTCATATGGGAGGTGCTCCAGCTCTCTCATCATCTTTGTAGCACTCCTTTGGACCTGTTCCAACACCTCCATGTCTTTCTTGTGTTGGGGGCACCAGAAGTGGATGCAGTGCTCCAGGTGGGGTCTCATGAGAGCAGAGTAGAGGGGCAGAATCATCTCCTTCCCCCTGCTGGTCTCATTTCTTTTGAAGCAACCCAGGATGCAGTTGGCCTTCTAGGCTGCAAGCACACACTGCCAGCTCACACTAAGACTTTCATCAACTGGCACCCCCAAATCCTTATCCTCAGAGTACCCTCAAGGCATTCTTCACCCAACCTGTATCTCTGCTTGGGATTGCCCTGATCCAGGTGCAGGGCCTTGCACTTGGCCTTATCCAACTTCATGAGGTTGGCACGAGCCCACCTCTCAAGCCTGTCTAGGTCCCTCCAAATAGCATATCTTCCCTCTAGTGTGTTAACTGCACCTCTCAGCTTGGTGTTGTCTTTTCCCTATCTCTCACTTTCTCTGTCTTCACAGAAATGCCAATGGCTCTGTGCTAGGGGGAGGAAATACCCATTGCAAGACTTTGCCCATCCCGTGCACCCACTGCATCCAGGAGCACTAGCCTCCAGCCCAAGCTCCCTGAAGGATGGTGCTACCATCTGGCTAGGAAGTAGGCTCAATATACAGCTCAGTTCACAGCTTTGTAAGAAAAGTTTGGTGACAGAAAATGAATGGATAAGAATGTTGTGAGAGACGCTAGTAACTTGACATCTAATGGCTGACTGCAGAGCCTCCTATTTTCTCCACTTTCAGAGGTAAAAGACTGAGGTAATCTCTTCTACCAGGTGAGCAGCAATATGATGAGAGGGAATAGCCTCAAGTTGGGCCAGAGGAGCTTCAGGTTGGGTATCAGGAACAATTTCTTCTCAAAAACAGCGGTGAGGTTTTTGCAGCTGGCACGGGCTGTACAGGAAGGTGGGGTTGTCACCATCCCTGGAGGTGTTCAAGAACAGTTGGGATGTGGCATAGAGGAATATGGTCAGTGGGTAGGCACGGTGGGGGTGGATGGTTGGACTTGGTGATCTTAGAGGTCTTTTCCAGTCTTAATGATTATGTGATTCTAAGTAGCCCAATAGAGAAATCATCACAGTGGAACAAAAAGACAGTCGTGGTATTTTAAATGATTATCTAAAAAAATGTCCATATTATGAACTGAAATACCAACTGTACCTGACATTTCATCAGGCTCTGCACAACTGCATAGCGAAGATTATGTGCTGCAAACAATGTGGTGCCCCCAGTACAGGACAGATAGGCAGGTGCAGGATCTGCTAGCAGCTGGCAAGACCACTGGGGCTGCAATTGGCCAAAACATTGTGCCAAAAGGATCTGATGGGTTCCCAGAGGCAGAGCTGGGAGGCCCTTTGCAAACCTTCAGTAGCGCCTGCTTGCTTTCTGCCTGCATCCTGTCACATGCAGTCAGTGCAAATGAAGTTCTAGGACATGCTTATATTTTGGGAGGGATTGGGAGGGTGGAAAACACTGAAAACTATCCAGTGATACTTATCAACTCTAAATACCCACAAATATCTTGTCACCTTCAATAAGAATGTCCTTGTGCGAGTGCCATGCCATTTAAAAAGTGATGATTAATTTGTTGGGACATAACTGGGTACCAAGTGGAAGAAAAAGCCTTTGGGACAAGAGGAGCAATGTGATTGCAAGACACTTCAGGTGTCAGAATGGCAGGGGCTTTGCTGGTGACTGTGACTTGGGGTAAAAAACAGTGAACACAGCTGAACAGGGGCTGAGGGAAGAGCAGCCCTATGATTAATTGGGTATGATGTACACTTGACTGATTCTAGCGGAGTTCTCACCAAGGATTTATCTTAATTTTATATTAGTCATCAACGCATTCAGATTGGACAGAAAACTATTATCAATATTACTTATCATGAAGATTTTTTTTTTCATAGGAATAATACAAAGATGATCAAAGATGATCAGGGGGCTGGACTACCTCCCCTACAAAGACAGGCTGAAAGAGCTGGGCTTGTTCAGCCTGGAGAAAAGAAAGCTGCGGGGTGACCTCATTGCAGCCTTCAGTACCTAAAGGGAGCCTACAAACAGGAGGGGAGTCAACTCTTTGAAAGGGTAGATAACTGCAGGACAAGGGGAAATGGTTTGAAGTTGAGGGAGGGGAGATTGAGGTTGGATGTCAGGGGGAAGTTCTTTACTATGAGAGTGGTGAGGTGCTGGAACAGCTGCCCAGAGAGGCTGTGGATGCCCCGTCCATCCCTGGAGGTGTTCAAGGTCAGGTTGGATGGGGCCCTGGGCAGCCTGGGCTGGTATGAAATGTGGAGGTTGGTGGCCCTGCATGTGGCAAGGGGGTTGGAGATTCGTGGTCCTTGAAGTCCTTTCTGTGAACCCAGGCCATTCTGTGATTCTGTGTAATGATTTTCCCCATAATCCATCACAATTAGCCCAGAGTCCCCATCTTTGGCAGCCACATTTAGTGGTAAGCCTTGTGGAAAGCCTGTCCTACATCCCTTAACTCCAGCTAGAAGTGCTCAGCTGCACTGACTGCCCAACTCTGTGCTGACCCAAATGCCAAACTCTTGCTTATTGAAAGTTAGTATGTGCATTATGCAAATGAAAACAGTGCCTCAAGCTTACTTTCAAGTACTGCAGGCAGATTTCACTAAAAACTAATTTAGCAGGGAGTTGAGAAAATTATCCATTCCTACAGAAACTCCCTTAGAAGCCTGTAAGTTTTAGCATTCCATAAGTATCCTTGATAACCCAGACCAGCAGCTACGGGATGCTGAACAGTGGTAAAATTTCCTCCTCTATAAAGAGAAAAAAAAGGAAAAAATAGGGAACAGATGTGTTGATAGACATCAGTTGGATTAGCACACGTGGCAAATGCTAAAAATGCTCTAAGGAAAGAAAGGGATCTTATTGCTTGTCTAATTTGTGGAAAGAGGAATTATGGGAGCACTGGGAAACTCTTGAAAATGAAAGAAAAAAAAAAGCTAAAATCATAGAAAGAGGAAAAAAGTGTGTCAACTACAGTGATGTTAAAATTGTCTGTCTTTAACCTGGAGTTTTAAAACACAGCTGAGGGGAGATGCAATGGGGAGAGAGATTCACTACTTTTAGCCAAGGTACTCTACAGCCTCACTGTAATATCTCCACACCCCAGATTTCACAGAATCACTGAAAAACACCAAGGTTGGAAAAGACCTACAAGATCATCCAGTCCAACCATCCACCTATCACCAATAGTTCTCACTATTGACACAGATTCGGTTCGATGACACCTGTGCAACCCAGCAAGAAGGCTGGGCATAAGGAGTGCTGCCCAGATGGAGCTGTGGCACAGGGAACACCAAGTGTGGCTGTGCTGCCATGTATGGGGTGGGCTCATGGTAGGCAGCAGGGACAGCACACCCCAATGCCAAGCCCTGGGAGCCTGGGGCACTCTTTCATGCTCAGTGCTACTCTGAGCAGAGCAGGATACCGGTTACTGACCAATTCTGCAATTTAAATGGAAAGAAAGCAACAACCTAATGCAAGAATGCAAGGGGAGATTTATTTCAGCATTCAGCAGAGCAAAGGTTTCATGGCTTTTTCTCATGATTGGGAATAAACGTGCTCAAACTTCCAGCATTTCTAGGTCTGCTGATTGCGTTCTGGGTATGCTGCTATTTTAAACCTCGCTTCTCCACCTGCTTGCAGATGGCAATTTAGACAGTAAGACAACACCTATAGCCAGCTGACAAGCTAGCCCTACAAACTACAGCTCCTTGCAATAAATTTTCAGTAGTTGTATTTAAAAAAAAAAAAACAAACTGGAAATAAAAAATAATGATTAAGATACATAAGGGATATTTTTATTGCCACTTTACTATTTGTTCCTGGAAGCAGCAACCAGTGTTTGCTCTTCCATTAGGGAATGGAACTAGAATGAGAATGGTTTTCCAGCTGGAGAACAAGCATTCTGACCAGTTTGTAATAAGGAGAGGGATTCTGTTTAATATGCAAGCCTCCCCCCCCCCCCCCCCAATAATTAAGCCCACAGGAACAGTTCCCTGCTTCTAATGCATATAAGCTTCAGCAACCAGTAAGAGGTTATTTAACTCTTTATGAGATACATTGGGGTTTATTAATAATGTCAAAGGTGATCAAGTGTAGGTAGGGTCACTCTCTACCAACAGATAAATGCTTTAATGGATCTCAGAAACCTGACTTAAATTAGCCTGCCTGTTGAACGTTTGCAGTCATATCACACATGGTTCATCAAAGCCTTTTCTGAACTTGCTGGTGATAATTACTGTGCAATGGCAGCAGTTACACCTGCAACTGCCTTCAACACGAACATTTAACTTCAAACATTGTTTGCACTTTGGGAGAATTAAACGAATACGAAAATGGCTGAGTGAGGGAAAAATGAACGGAATAAAAGTTGAACTGAAAGATGGCTTTGAAGAGGCTTTGCAAGATCCAAAGTTTTCAGACTGATGTTATTGCTTTTTCTTTTTTTAACTTCTGAGGCAGCCTGGTAGCAGCTCATGCTTAATAAAGGCCTCCCGAAGGGCTTCACTGCTCTGTACATGAGGAAATACATCTTGCTGTACATCCCAAGAGCAGAACTAATTTCTTTCATGTCATATTATTACAGTGAAGAAAGAAAACAGAAATTAATTTATTTCATAGGTAATTGCATACATGATATACGCACTAACATTGGCATCAGTGAAATTTCAGATTGGAAAGATCAGCTTTCTTATATCTACTTCACCTATAGAAGGGTAGATTAACCCCTCCTCTGTCAGTGGCTGTGCCACTGGAGCACGTGAACACCATGGTATTTCCGTGCCAACTTCTGCAATGGGAACTGCCCTCTAAACACATAACACACAGCTCCATCCTAGGAATAGGTTTGCTGACCAATTTCTGAGCCGCCCACTGGGCTTTGGGCAAAGGAATTCTGATTATCAGGCATCACCACCTCAGGAAGGTAAAACTTACTGTAAGTTGCTGTTGAGTTTGTTGCCACTACCGTATCACTGAAACGATAAGGGTGAATGAATAATTTGTTCTGATGTTTTTTGAAAGCACTTTGGAATGAAAGTGTTAAACATTTGGGGTTCATCTACAGCAGCTGGGGGATGTCACACTGACAAATGTAACATTTGATTACATAATAATTGTGGATGAGGATAAAGATGTTGTAGTATTGGCTGTTTAACATTTTCAAAATTTCTGCATTGCATTTCAAGATATACAAGGATTTTCTGAGCAGTTTCTTTTTTTCTGTCCTCTGATGTGTATATTACTAAGTTCTACTGCCCCGCTACTGAATTGCTCAGCCACTGATTTCTCAGACATTCAATTCTAACTTTCTTTTTTTTGTCTCCTCCCATTGCACATGAACAGCAACCAAAAAGATTACACGACACAATGTTTTTCCACAGAATCACAGAACTGGAGGGATTGGAAGGGATCTCTGAAGACGACTGAGTCCAACCCTTTGTTTCCTACAGCAGTTTGAGCAGGTAAGTGCCCAGATGAGTCCTAAATATCTAAAGAGAAGGAGATTCCATCTCCTCTCTTGTTCCTGTACCAGTGAAGATCTTTCTCATGTTTGTCTGAAACTTTCTGTGTTCCAGTTTCTGCCCATTGTCCGTTGTTTTGTAGCTGTACACCACTGAAAAGAGCCTGCACCCATTGACTTGACTTTTGCACTTGAGAAATTTATAAATATTGATGAGATCCCCTCTCAGCCTTCTCCAGGCTGAGCAGCCCCAGGTCTCTCAACCTTTCCTATACAGGAGATGCTCCAGGCCCTAACCATCTTTGTTGCCCTCCATGGGACTCTTTCTACATGATCCCTGCCTTTCTTCAGCCGAGAAGCCCAGAACTGGACACAGTGCTCCAGATGTGACCTCACCAAGGCAGAGTAGAGGGGGAGTGAAGAACCTCACTCAACCTGCTGGCCATGCTCTTTGTGATGTATCCTAATATACCTCTAGCCTTGGCCAGAAGCATGCACGCTACTCATGGCTGGCTTATGGCCAATCTGTTATTCATCAGGACCCCCGGGTCCTTTTCCTCAGAGCTCCTCTCCAACAGTTCATACCCTAACCTGTAGTGATGCATGCAGTTATTCCTTCCAAGTGCAGGACTCTACACTTGCTCGTGTTGAACCTCATTAGATTCCTCCCTGTTGAACTTGCCAACCCATCCAGGTCTTGCTGAATGGCAACACAGTCTCCTGGCATGTCAATCATGCCTCCCAGCTCTGGATCATCAGCAGAGTTGCTGAAGGTGCACTCTATTCCTTCATCCAGGCCACTGAAGAAGATACTGAATAAGACCAGACCCAGCACTGACTCTGAGGAACACCACTAGTTACAGCTTCTTAGTGGGCTCTGCACCACTGCTCACAACTCTCTGAGCTCTGCCAGTCATCCAGTTTTCAACCACCTCACTGTTCACTCATCTAACACTTCCTAAGCTTCATTACAAGGATGCTGTGGGAGACAGTGTCAAATGCCTTGCTGCAAACAAGGTACACAACATGCACTGTTCTCACCCCCGTCTACTCAGCCAGTGATGACATCATAGAAGGCTACCAGGTTGGTCAAGCATGAGTTCCTCTTGGTGAATCCATATTGACTGCCCTTGATAACCTGCCATTTGCTGGGAGATGTCATCCTCTTCTGGGGTGGAAGTGAGGCTGACTGACCTGCAGTAACTTGAATCCTCCTTGCCCTTTTTGAAGACTGGAGTGATGAGAGGTTAAATAAATCTATAAACAACATTCATCTATAAACTGGTTGATGTCCTTATAATTTTACCTGGAATGCAGAAGGCCTGATTTTTTGGACAACACACTTGTTTTGTCACAGCATTACATTACATTGAGAGACATGTGCTTGGTAAGTATTGGAGACAGGAGGTGATGTTAGATTGACCCTACACTGAAGATACAATTTTGCATTAAGTTTCACAGAACTGAGGCAAAAGTGGATGAAAGAAACATACTTAGAAAATTTGAATGAAGAAAAACCTTTCGAAATAAAGTTCCCTGTAGATGCAAGTATTTTAAGCTAAGCGTTTGCCAAACTAAGTTCATCTACTTTTTAAGCTTGTTTCCTAAGCACAGTGTGATTAGGTATTAAATGTGCTGCAAAAGCTGTGCACGACCTTTTTTCAATATTTGAGTAACCTTTCTCAGAAGAAGTAGGAATTGCTCACCCTTTCTAGTCTGGTGTACAGTTTTTCCTTCTTTTCCATTTTGCTTTTGTTCGTTGTTCTGGAAAAACCAGCAACGTGTCTGACAGCAGCACAAGCCTTTAGACCCTTGTTGCAAGAAGATTTTCAGTATGCATGGCAATTTATGTAAATTGCCCAGTGTAGCATTGTCCTGCCTTGGTGCTTCAGTGCTTGTTTACAGGAAGAATGATGGTTTTAGCATACTGAAGGCCCGGGGAGGGAATTACTACATATGAAATAGACTAGAAGAGAACATAGTTATTGAAGCAGTCTTTACCATTTTAGATTTCTCTCCCTTTATCTGCCTTTATGTGCCCTTCCCAGTTAACTGTAGCAATTAATTCCTGATCCACCCAGCTGAAGTGAAAGACTTTCCCAAAGCTCTGCTCCTAAGTCTGCGTTGATAGCTATGGGAGTATGAATGCAACTTAACAAAATGGAAAGAAGAATGCCATGAGATTTTCAAAATCAGAACTTACATTAATGAATCTACGTCAGCAATAGAAGCAGTTCAGGAAACCATGCAATTTAGAGGACAGAACTACTGATTTACTGCAACTAACATTCAAAGCACTCCTCTCCCACTATAGGAAGGGACACAAGGCTTAGCCAGACATCTTCCACAAGTGCTCTCAACAATACAAAAAATCCATCGGTGTTTCAGAGTATCAATTAGACTGCATTCATGTTATCTCATGCAAAGGAATCAATGCTAATTTACTTACCTTTATTTTGTAAGTGGCTAACGAGATTAACCTCGAAGCAGGGAGAACAATTCCCGCACATGTTGGGATGCTGGCATGAATTAGCTCGAGGTAACACTCCAGCAGGAACAATTTCCTAAAGTAAATTAATTATTCATTAGAAGCTTGCTCATTGCAAAATGTAAGGTAGTATTAAAATAAATGAAAATATGGATCTAAGATCAAGATCAAACCCCAACTCCTCTGAAGATCCAGGCTGAACATCTACTAGTGAACAACCTTTCCTGGAAACTCTTTGTCAACGTTACAGGGACAGACAGAGCCACAGGAGAAGGCAGCATCCCTTACCTCCAGTCCCAGAGTTAAGAACTACCTGATTTCTGAATCTTACCCATTACAGATGATGGTGCACTTAGCCAGAGATCAGATTCTTTTAGCATAAATATTCTCTGAAAACAATCCCCACCTACCCCCACCACCACTGCAGCCAATGAGACCACAGTTTGGGCTCAAAAGAACTGCAGACAAAATGAAGTCATCCTTTTCTAGCTATTCTGCTTAGCACTAAGCAACGCTTTGGTTGCAGTGATGCCTATTCCTTCCATTCCTCCCTGTCCCCATAAAGCTGTTCTACAATGTTCTCTCTCTAAACCCCCCTGCTTACAGCCTCCTCAAGGACCAAGTATTTTATACAGAGATATCAGGTGTCTGAAACTATCAGGATAGGAAATCAATAAACATTTAATATTTAGGCAGCTTACAAGCAACAGCTGAGCTCCAGGGGTGGCAGGGGGTTTCCTGCTACAGGCAGTTTTTGAAAATGGAACGCTAGAACTAGTAAGGTATTAGCATGCATTATTCTTGCCCTATTTGAGGGCCAAGCATCTCACTTGCAGGATAGATGCTGTTAGCAATGCCTTCCAACATTTACTTTTCACCCCCAGTGAATGCATCCTATTTCAGTCTCAATAATGTAAATCTGATTTGAGAAATATCATTAACAATAAGCATTTAAGAGAAAGGGAACTCTGAAGCCCAGCAAAGCTTAAGTGGCAGTGGTTCAATGCTCTCTTCCAGTAAAGCAGGTGTGTTTGATCAATTAATCCCCAGCAGATGATCGGTATCTCTTTTGTTCTCTCAGGATACATTTTGCTGCGGGTCAGCTCCTGAGAATGTTTCTTCTGACTCTGCTGAAACCGAGCACTTAGAGGAGAGGTTACATGCCAGCTAAGTGCTGCAAGATGTTATGGGCAGGCTGGGAGCTCAGCACTAAGAAACTGCAGACTACATAATAACAGAATCTAGAGATGGAGAGACTATGTAAAGTAGGCATTTGCTCATAGATGTACCCTGTTCTCTTACAGATACTGCTGCTGCACCAGGCAGCCCAAAGTGCAGAGTAAGCAGGAAAAGAGCACAAGCAGACCCTTGTACCAATCCCAACACAAAGGCCCTCCTCTTTCTCTACATTTATGCATCAACAGGGTCATAAGAACAAATGGTTTCCAAATACCTTTTCCTTCCTAATCAGTAGCCAAGAAGTAACTTGTGTAGGTTAAACATATGTGTATACAATTCCTGTCTGAGAAACATAAGGTCATGGACAAGTTGGGCAGAATGCCATCTTTCCACACTGATACAGAAGTCCTTAAAAGCCAAGTAATCCCTGCTCCTTTTGAAGTGGCGTGGATACTTTAACAGCAAACGTGTTCTTAAGTTTTAATGGAAATCAATATTTTATTTATTCCAAGCCTTTAAGAAGAAGTAAACCAACCCGAAACAAGGATTGTCTGGAGATAACAAATGCGAGTCTCTGTAATTCTCAGCCATCCTTCTTACACTAACAAAAGGTACTTGTTTACTACAGGGAGGTGGCTGCCCCAGGCACACTGCTGATCTGCTGGCTGTGTAACCCATCCGTGATATCATGAAAGCTTGCAAGCAATGCTGTTTAGCACAGTGCTCCCATTATGACTGATTTTTGTTGTCTACCTGTGTAATGAAGGTATTGCTGCAACAGAATGTACTAATCAATTAGCACTGCCTTTTGCTGGGTGATAATTTTGTTTATTTCCCTCTTGTTTTCCTCTGATGATTTCTACGCATCTCCTCAATTGGCCTTTTCTGTAATTCCCCTTTACCTGCTTGTGATGATTTACGGTCTGCAAGGCAAACTCTGCCTATGAAAAGAAACTTTCCTTCTTATAACCTCTTGATTTTTAAGAGTACTTGATGACTTGGCCAGCTGTGAGCAGCTGATGAGCTGATTACACTGCTTACAGTCTGTAGAAGGCTGTGCACTCCTTCCAGCTCTGTGCCAGGATGGCTTTTCATGGCTGTGACGGGCTTTGGTGTTGGATGCTTTCCTTCTGGATTTCCCACTCATTTGGAAGAAGAGAAAGTTATACTGCACACAACCATCAAATTCAATCATAGATTTGGAATGCAGTCAGGGCTTTGCGAGCTGGGGAGCAAAATTTGGAGAGTCAAGGGGACCTAACAGCTAAGATGCTTGATTGAAAATCAGATGTCTTCTGGTTGTAGATGCCCTTTGTGAGGTCTTCTTGGGCACCCCAGCACACAGCAGTGGTATTGGTGCTACACACAAGCCAGCAGCAACCTGAGGGGGGAAAGTGCTGTGAGCATCTGTTTGGGATCTGGAGCAAAGCACTCTAGTTTCCAGCTACCTACATGGAGAAAATAGACATCCAGACCCAATTTTATCCTTCTCGCAGAGCGGCCAAAGATATAATCAAAACAGATTAGATGAGAAATCAATAAAACTTTGCCTGCTTGGTAATGTTGCCTACCCTTGCTGAGGATGTAACGAGTGTTACTTCTGGGTTCATCTATATGCTATCATAGAATCATAGAATGGCTTGGGTTGGAAGGAACCCCAAGGATCATCAAGTTCCAACCCCCTTGCTACAGGCAGGACCACCAACCTCCATATTTAATACCAGACCAGGCTGCCCAGGGCCCCATCCAATCTGGTCTTGAAGACCTCCAGGGATGGAGCATCCACAGCTCTCTGGGCAGCTGTTCCAGCACCTCACCACTCTCTCTGTGAAGAACATCCCCTGACATCTATTCTAAACCTTCCCTCCTTCTTATTATATTACATCTGTGCTGACAAGTAAGGTCATTGTAACAGGAGACATGGCACTGACTGCTGCTTATACTGAATCTAAGCAGAGATGGGTACTTGAGCTCAAATGGGTAATTTGGAGTGTGCTATGCACCTGCCTTTGCTGCTGAACTATGGAGGGCTGAACGCCACCAGCCATCAAAACTGCATATAAAGAAAGAGTAAAAATACTGCATGGTTTTTTGTTTGATTTTTTTTTAAAGGACACCACAGCAGCTGACTGTATTTCTCTGCTCTGGAAAGATATACAAGGCTCCAAGCCTTTAATACCTGAACTCATGCTATTATCAGCAGAAATATTTCCTCTAGGCTGCTGCTTACTCTGGAGGCACAGGTGAAAGATATTTGCAAGCAGGATGATCTATGCTACCTCTTTCAAACTTAGAGCCAGACTTGCATAAATAAAGCTTCTCCAGTTGCTGGGGTATTATAAAGATGTCTAAGCACAGCTTAGGGAGTGCATTCCTGAGTTCACATACTCATCTCTGCAACCTGCAACATCAAGACACCAACACGTGTGGGCCTGCAATTCGTACTTTGTAATGGATGCATTACATGGAGGGCAGCCAGTCTCAAGGGTTACATGTTCAAGATCCTCTCCATGTGGTATTTTCAATCAGAGCTCCTTACTAAAGAGACTTACCAGTGGAGTTTTTTGAGAGAAAGTATGTTACTATGTTCAATAAACAAAGAAAGTATGTTTACCGTTCAATTACAGCTAATGAAAACAGCATGCTTACCTAAAGCAATTATAAAACTCGTGCTAAGAACCCAAAATTAAGTTAAAAAAAATATGCAACTTGTTTTTTGTTTTTCCACAGTTTCCCCACTGGTAAAATAATTAAGCTGTATTTTGCAATTTTGAAGTATCCTTAGCATACTTTATTGCCTTGATAATATTATTAATAGTGAAGATAAAATTTTGTATTGCAAGCTTTCACAACTGCAGATTCTCTCCACACCTGATCAGATTTCAAAGTGCATCAGCACACAAAGATGGTTTTATCTGAAATTTCCTTCGTGTTGCCACTGGCTGCAGAAACATTTTGTTTCCTTTTACACAGATATCTGCCGGCTTTCTCAGGGACAAGATGGCAGTGCAAAACTACCTCATCAGATGGACAGCTATCTTTTCACTCTGACTATGAAGGACATGAAAGAGCAGGTTTTTTATTTTATTTTATTTTGCCAGGTGTTCTTTTCCTGTTAATGTTAAGAGAGAACTTGATGACCCAACCTGGCCTTTGGGGCTCATCTTTAAAGCAGTCTGATCCACGCTTGCACAATGGGTAAATATTACTGATGGGCACCATCTGCAATGGGGGCAACTATATAATCCCAACACAGCTTTACAGTCATGACTTTTAGAGAGTTTTGTTGGATCCCACTGTCCTCTTATTCTTGTTATCTGCAGCTTTAGGGAACCTCATGCTGTGCCTTTGTCCCAGGTTTGTGCAGTTCTATGTACTGTAACTCTTTTTTTGTTGTTGCTGTTCAGATTTTTTGGAAATCTTTCAGCTTTCATTCCAAGTTATTCTCTTTGATGCCCATCTGAAACTTAGAATACTTTTCATTCTGCAGTGGCTCCCTTCAGAAATCTCAAGGTCTTTAGGAAAGCACAAGCAAAGCAAGGCACGAATGGATTGTATGAACTCCTGTCACCTGAGCTGTGTGCTCTCCAATAGGTTTGGATTGATGCAGTGCAAAAAGAATGATGTAGCTGTATATGTTCAGCTTGTCTTTTCCTATCTATTTCCTTATCCTCCCCAGAGGATTAAACTGCTGGGTCACCTAAATTATTAACTCCAGCTATCTTCTTGTAATCAAACTTTAAATCAGAGCCTGTGACCATCTGCACTTGGGCTGAATTTACTGCTGTTTGGATTTGTATCGTTGTATTTCGTTTTTCCAAAATGACCATGTTGTTTTATGTTGTTTTGACATAAGACAGACTGAGATGTCTCTTCCCATCCTTTCTCAACTATGTCAACTCATTGGCATTTCTATTTCATGGTTACAGTCTCCTAGCAACAAAACTTTATCTTAAACTAACCCTCATTGTTTTGGAGACCTTGTGCCCAAAGCATGTTACATCTCTTCTGTTTCTTAAACACACTTAATGCTTTTCCTTGTTCTTGCTTTTAATACCTATCAGGTTTGATCTCAACATCTTCCCTGAAATAAAATACCAGCAATATGTTAGCATTTGGACTCACGCTGCTCCTGCTTCTGTTAGTTCTCTTGCAGATGATCCATGAGTCTGTCACTTAGCAAGCCCTTTCTTAAAGAAAAGAGAATGGCTCTGGGTGCTTAATTGCACTTTCCTGGGCACCTATGACAGAGTGCTCATGTGTTCCAGCTGTCCCAACTTCACAGCCCTGAATGAGGAGGCCTACAAACTGCCATAACGATGGGTCCTTCACTCCCACAGAGCCTGCAGCCACACACACCTTGCCCCAGTGAGATCTGAAGAGCAAATTCAGCTGGAAGCCTCTTCTGGTCAAGTTAATGGTCTGTCTGCTACTTCTCAGATATTCAGCTGTACTGTGATTTCGCAGAGATGAAAGGACACAGAAATGATTCTCAATGGGTCTGGCTGCAGCAGATGACAATGAATACAAGCTATACTCTGATACGAGTTTGCTGCTCCTTTTTAATTTCAGTGATGTGCATGGAATCTTCTGCAGCATCTTATCAGAGGCCCCTCTGTTGTCATAAGTCCTTCAGTTGTCCTTTGACCTCCTTTTTTCTAGCTGGTCAAAACAGAAAGGCACATCCATTGCATCTGAGGAGATAGTCAGTTGCTGAAGAGTCTGGGGAGTCTGCAAATATCCCAATTAGTGCAAAGATGAAGGGAGTAGGAACAAAAATTTGAAACTTGATAAAGAATCAGATTTCCTTGAATGTCTACAGTTTCACAGAGGATGCCTGCAGCTCATGATAAACCCACTTCACTTGATCATTCTTAGTCCTAATTACCAGGACTTCAGACCCTGTCAGTTCAGCCAAGAGCAGAGAATAGCTTCAACCTTGCTATTTCTTGGAGTCCAAGGCAGATAACAAACAGGTGTAGTTTGATTTTGTGGGAAGGGAGGAAGCAAAAAGCCTTATCTTCACCTGGAAGCCAAACAAACACACACACCTGACATGCATTTAGGCTTGAGTCTTGTTTCTCCAGACTCTCTCACATACAAAAATGTTGTTTGTGTAAAAAGCTAGACAGATAAAGTGAAAGACTTGTTTGGTACCAGGAAAGTGGCTTAGGTAGTCATGACAACCATGTCAGCACTTAGAAAACTTCCCTTCTTCATAATCTTTCTGCAGTTTAGATAATACACATGAGCTGTAAAATAAAATAAAATAAAATAAAATCTGATTCAGAGCAATAAAATAATAAAATAAAAAGTAAAAATGTTCAGTGTCCAAAAGAGCAGGAGCTGAGGCTGCCAATTATTTGGTGTCATTAGCAGCAGCTTTTTTCAGTTTCTACAGGGGCTCCTCAATGTATCCAGGCTTAAAAGACACCGAGAGCCTTACCCCAAATCTAGGGGTGAGAAGGGAAGAGAGGGAGGCTTAGCACTGATCTCAAGGAAAGATCAGACACAAAATACATAACCATCAGCATATTATTGATGTCCTCACATTCGCAGGTAGTTGTTGTTTCCTGCAGCACCCAATACCAGGAAGGTCCAGCCCCAACATGAAGAACACTTTCTGTGTGATTTGTGGGTTCCCATGCACTGCCCTTCCTTGACCAAGAGCTAACAAAGGCATTTTTCATTCATTCTTCTGTGCTCATTACTTTTTCACTTGGTTTTCATTGTGTAAATATGTAATCCTTCTGAGTCTCATTTGCAGTTAGAAACCGAAGCACACCAGAAATAAACACTCCTCTCTACCCCAGAGACAAGTAAATGGATTGGCTTCCAGCACAAATGGAGTGACTGACATCAGTAAGACAAATCCCCATCTCTCTAGTCAAGTGATTAACCCAGGGAAATGACACAGCTTTACACACCTAGATCTGCCATGTTGCTTCTGAGGGGGAAAAGAAAAAAAACTTTAATACCAGGGCTGCTCAGTAACTGCATTTACTTTCATATGCTATTATTACAGTTTTGTCATTTAATGAGGGAAAAAATAAGAATTTAGAAGATTTATTTTGTAATTACATATATGGTTAATATGGTCCTGTTCCTTAATCTCAGCTAAGAAAAAGAACTCACTGACATCTGTAAGAATGGCCAAATTTCATATGAAACTGTTTTTGCAAGGTCTCCAACATCAGGCTTGGGGAAAGAGCACCATCTTCTGGAAAACAGCCCTGAGGTGATCAGAGAGGGACAGGTTCTGATAGATCACTCTGTCTCTTCCCCAGGATCACTGTGAATTTCAGCTTTAATCAGAGATGCTTATCGGTGCCGGGCAGTTCATCTCAGACATCAATCTGCTGGCTGGCTTTTGGTGGCAGGGCTGTCAATGCAAAGAGGAGAGCCTGAGTAAGCTGTTACCAGCTAATCCACTGCAGTGTAGTCTCCACAAACAGTGGGAGAATTTAACCCAGAAGCTCAATTTTGAAGTATCTGAGTAACCCTAATCTGTGACCAAGATGGTACAAAACACAAAACTCATCCTTAGGATGATCCATAGCTCACATTGTGGAAATTATGGAGCAGTTACTGAAAATAGCTCTGAATGCTCCAAATTCAGTGGTGTCACAAATAAAAGCATCTACCAAGTTTAAAATGGCATAGCAAATGCCTGAGAGGGGATGTTCACCATGGAGAGACTGGAAAGTGTCTTCCAGTTCTACATATTGGAAAGTGTTGTTTTGTGATTTGGTGGACTATGTTTAACAGCATCTATAAAAAGCGGTTTTAGGTGGAAACTTTGCACTTCTTTTTAGCTTGGAAGCAGCCACAAACTGAACTTTGTTGTTCCTATCAGTCACAAATATTGTGTTTATGGGTCCTTTCCGACTAAGGATATTCTACGATTCTATGATTCCTAACTCCTATTTGAAATGTTGTTCTTAACTTTTGCTATTTTGTAGAACACACACAAAAAAAGCACCAGCTTTTAACAGCTGTAAATTTCAGGCATATTCTGCTTTTCTATGAGAGCTCTCCAATTTCCCCTTTTACCACAGCAGCCACGCTGCCCATAAAATTTGATGGAGCCTAGTTTATTTGCTTATAGTTTTTCCCCCAACATTTCTATACCCAGGAACTTCAGAAAGAGGTTAAAGCAGAAGGGAGATCTTTGGTGCCTGCTGGAATATCATCCCCTCCTCATCCCTCCTCATCCCAGTCTTTTGTTAAGCAAAGGGAAATCTCAACTGCAGTTCAAGAAGAACATAGGAACTGCTGCTCCTACCCAGGGCCAAAGGGCAGAAGAAGGGCATGGAATGTCTGTCAGCCCCCCCATCTGTCTTTTGTTACAGAACACAATCACACAAAGATTTGGGTTTCCACCTTCTCTGCACGGCCTGGGAGAGGCTGCAATTGAGTAGTTTGCCATTCAGGATCTGTTCGCTGAGATTTAATTGATGAATTCTAAAAGATCTGCTGATCCAGGGAATAAAAAGGAATTTTAAATCCTCCTCCTTTGTGCCATCAGTTCTGTGTAACACAGACCAGAGGGGAATCCTCCCTCTCCAAAATAATGTGTGCAAATTGCAAATCCCACTAACGGGTATTGTATTGGTACTCCACTAAACAGTGAAAGATTTTCCTGCTTTTCTCCAAGTCATATAAATGCATGAGTACACAACAGCTTGCTTTCTCTCTGTGTAGCATCCACGTGGATAAAGCAGATGAAGATGAAAAAGGAAAAATACTCCTGTCGTGACAAGAGCAGCTACACTGCTGCATTACAATCTGAGGTGCAGTGTTTTCCTGGACCTTTTTACAACACAGATTTTTGGACAGTGCAGCTCCTGAGATGATGTGCTAAATTTAACAGCCAGTGTAATGGCTGGGATTGTGCCACATAAATAGCAAAGAGGAGTAGAGCTTTTAAAATGACAAATCATGCTGTTCCTAGAGATTTAAGGCAGAATTCTTTCCATCTCTCAGAGGCAAGAATCATGCTAACTAACTTTTTCTGCTTATGGTTCATGCCACAGATTGGGTAAGCTTGAGGGGAGTGTAGCCACACTTAAACCAGTAGGTGCCAGGAAGCCTTCCCTTCTCCATGGATGTCCCAAAGGAAACTTTCACCTGCTGTGTGAATGCTGGAGCCACATCCACTCTCTTCTGTAAGAAGATTGCTAAGGGTCACCCAGATACCCTCTGCTGTCTGTTTGCCAAATGGTGCCAGTGATCTGCAGCACAGCAAAACCAAGGTCTCTGTTCAATGGGAACTGAAAAAGACACAAGTGTACCCCATAGCTGGCAGCCCTATGCTGCCACCAAGGCACCAAGAAGGTACTGCTGCTGAAGGCCAGGCTGGAGGAAGTCAAGGCACTCCACTGGGCAGCCCCAGCACCCAGGGCAAAGCAGTCAAGCTGTCCCACGGGTGGCAGCATGTCAGAGGGCTGCCTAAAATAGGAAGGAGGCTGAGGTTCTGGTTGAATAAGGAAAGTTTTGAGTTGGATATTAAGAAACATTTATTCTCCCAGAGAGCAGTGATGCACTGGCACAGCTGCCCAGGGAGCGGTGGGGTCACCTGGAGGTGTCCCAGAGCCGTGGGGATGTGGCACTGAGGGAGTGGGCTGGGAGCACAGTGGGGTGGTTTGGTGGTTGGACTTGGGGATCTTAGTGGTCTTTTCCAAACTTAATGATTCTATGTGCCATTGGGATTGGTAAAAAATGTTGCTATTGACTCTGAAGGCTCTGCTGTGGACCCTACAGGGTCAGACCATATACTCCATGTCATGTATGGATGAAACCTTACTTCGCAACAACAGCAAGATTTCTCTCCATGGTAAAGTCCACTCCCCTACTAAATTGATGCTATGGAGAGAAAGTCTTAGAAATGATAATACAGAACCTTCACCATCAGGTAGAAAATAACAGTGCAAAAAGGAAGGACGATACCACTCATAAACAGCCTTTTGGTAAGTTTAATCATTTGAAGTTGCTAGAAGGTCTGCACTCATATACTGAGGACTGTTGCAATCCTTTCACATTCATTAAAATTATCTCATTTTGACAATTTCAATGAACCCTGGCCTGAACAATAATATGCTTTCCCATAGCAATTTTGAAGTACTGAAACATCGGCAGATAAGTGAAAAACTGCTAGCTGCCTCTCAAAGTCCTCCTAGAGAAATAGCGCTGTCTTTCTTCCCATTTCTTTTAGACAAACTATTGATGTACAATAATACAAATCACCTGGTATTACAAAGAGCGAGAGCAAAGATTTCATCCTGAATGACTGCTTTTGGGCTATTGAAGTTCTCCAAGCTGCCTGGGCTCAGTGAAGTTTCAATACTGTTTTCTGCAGTTAAGAAAGGAAGTACTGTGTTCTTGGGGAAAACGCACGTGCTCAGAGGCTGTAAGCGAAGCACCAGAGGAAAATTAATTATGCACAGCTGAAAGTGGTTCTCTATAGGAAAAGGATGGCCATTATACAACCTGTGCCTGGCCCAGCTCTGCTCCTCCTTTTGTGCTCCACTAAAATGAAGATCAGAACAGTTGATGGCTTTTTGAGGGAAGGTGGAAAGAGAATTTCATTCCCCCCTTGCAGCAGCTCTCAGGACATGGTCCTATATATGATCACCCCAGCATTTTTCTCAGCCTTTTTCCTTTTTGCACCTGCAGAATATTTTTGTAGATCTTCAAAGGAGTTTCCTGCCCACTTCCAGTGCTTTCAGATCACTTCCTATAAAGCATGGCTGCTTTAATTAATTAACAATTATTAATTAATTAATTAATTAACAATGCATACCAAACCTTTCTTTAAAAGGATACCGGCCAGGAGATCTAAAGTCATGGAAAGAAAAAGAAGGAAAAAGAAACATAGCAGTTTAGTCACTTCTACCCACTTAACAGTTCTATCGGCTAAAGAAGAGGAACACAAACCACACATTGGAATAAAATGCTATAAATAAAGCACTTTAAAATTAGGGATCTTTCACTACCACTTTACTTAAGTGGAAGGTAAATGGTAGCAGTGCCTTCATTGCCTTCACGTAAACAAATTGCAGAGAGGCATGCTCTACCTGTAGCTGGCATGATTGCAATCCTATTCAATGTTTTAAGGGAGGAGAGCCTTTCTTTTGCTTTTTAAAGGTATTACAATTTGAGGGCTATTTACCTCCTTCTGTAACCTTTATACATATGTTTCTCCAGGGAAGTATATATTAAAATCTTTGTGTGTCAAATAGCTTAGAGTCTAAAGACCAGTGAGTCATATCCTATAAACTATACAGAATCCCTGGAGCTTTGTGGAATTGGAACAGTAACAGCATGTACACAGCGTCGCATAAAAACACCCAGAATGTGCTTTTCCTGCTCAACCCATTCATTCTGACTATTAAAATTCCCTCGCTGCAGCTCTCATCTCAGTTTTGTACTCATTTCTTGCATATGTATACACAGGAGCTTTATTGTCAAGCACACAAGGTCAGCAAGTGAATATTGCAATAGATTTAGAAAAATTGCATTTTGGATGGTCATGACATGTACCAGCACCAGCCAGGCAATGCTGGAGACGTTTAAGTGGTCTGTGGGAAAATCTCACTTAACTTCTATATGGAGGGAAACTGGCTGGACCGTTCAGATTGCACTACATCTTGTGAGCAACATGCCTTTTCTAGGTCATTTTTGGTCTGTCTTTGGTGAGTAATGCTGAGCAACAAAATATAGCAGTGGTCAGACACTGGCAAACGACTTACAGTAGCGGAGGGCAAATTTGAAAAGCGGAGTTCTCCATGCATATTTATTTACCAAGTCTGACTTAAAATGAAGTGTGTTGGATTTTCAGGGCTGTTTTGAGAAATATGAGGTCGCCGTGACTTGTCATAAGGTGCCTTTAGAAGCGGGAAGAGGACAGCAGGATACGCTGCTCTGGTTGCTGCCAGGGCATAATGAGGATTTTGACCAGGAGCATCCACCAGAAGTGCTGCTACCAATGGAAGGATCCTGCAGGAATATACCACCTGTGTGCACAACAAGCATCCCAACATTCAGGCTGCAGCTATAGCGGGAATTCAGAAGTTACTCTGAGCTTAATCAGCTCTAAGAGCAAACAGTCGATGTTAGATGTAACTGCTGCTTCTGGGGGAGTGCAAATCACAAGGAAGCTCTTCCAGACTGCAGCAGTTTGTGTTCATTGTGTACAAGAGCACCACAGACAAATCCACCATCAGCAGTGAGGAGGAGATGCTAGGAGGAGATACTCACAAGACTACATGAATCTGCTAAATTGTAATAAAGCACTGCCCTATTCTGAAGCTTTACACAGCTTTCATGGTTTGTTTTTTTTTTTTGCCTTCCAACAATGAGCAGCACTGGAAACGTGTAAAAGCTAAAAATATCCATTTAATAAGTTTCCCCAGGCGGTCTGAAAGGCCTTTAAAGATCTTTTGAGACTCCTTGATTAACAGAAAGCTTTGACAGAAGCAACAAGGAGAAAGTTTGCATGAAAGCAAACAGAAATAAATGAATTCCCATCACGGTGGAAGAGAAGACTTTCTCCCAGAAGCAGATAGTTAAGACATTTACAACTTTCAAAAAACACTTTTTCCTATCAAATCTCACCCCCTCTCCCCACAAGGAGGTGTTTCAAGATGTTAGCATCCTTCCCTTCCCCACCACGGCTTGTTTTGTACTGAAGTGCCGAGGCTGAGTAGCTGTGCCACAAACTGCTATGGATGTGTGCAACATGGGAAAATACCTGCGTTCAGGAATACAGGCCCTGGAGACATCTGGGCACAAGCACAGAAAGTCAGTAACAACACCTTCACCTTCTATAGGTGAAGGAAAGCACCTCATATGCTTTTAATAACTAGCAAAACATTCACATCAACACAGATGCAATGTTACTCAGCTACCTGATCTGGGTTAAATCTCAAGGAAAAAAAAAGTTGTCCACCATTCCCACATTAATGACCCCAGAGATACAAAGTACCAAATGCGAGCTCCATGATAATGGCAGATGAAAAAAGCAGATGAGTTAAACTGGAAATTCAAAGTCAAATGCTATTTTGCCTTTAAATAAATCATGATTAAATACCATTAAGT
This sequence comes from Tympanuchus pallidicinctus, assembly GCF_026119805.1. Classification (NCBI taxonomy): domain Eukaryota; kingdom Metazoa; phylum Chordata; class Aves; order Galliformes; family Phasianidae; genus Tympanuchus; species Tympanuchus pallidicinctus. The sequence goes on from NW_026294618.1 coordinate 106,955,784, forward strand.
CAATCTGCAAACCAAACTTTAAAGATGCATAATTAAGAAGATACTGCATCGCATTTACCTGCAAGAAAATATTTTTAGCCGTCCTGTGTACCACCTTTCCTCTACCATGACAGATACTCTTTGACATCATCTTGAAGGTCCTCTGCTCTCATCCTATCCCCGAACTTCAGAGCTCCTTGAAGTTGGCCATAGGCAACACACTAGCCTTGAAGACATGAGAACACTGCATTTTGCCACTAAACCTGTAGTAATACTGGCAGAGCCATGCACTCCCCTTTTGGATGGTAACAAGAAGAGCTACTTCAGATATCCCACTGATGGTTTCCCCAAGAGATGACTGTGAAAAATACAAGACTTTTATGTATGATAAGAAAGCTCTTGGTTCGTGGCCCAGCCAGGCACTGTTTGCTTGGTGCTTGCAGCACGTTTCTTTGAGACAACGGACCTATTTTTGCAATTCCTTCTTCAGCTGTGCACTGGCATGCTGTGGGTCAGTAACACTGATGTAGTATGAACTGTGAAGACTCGGATGTTTGTGCTATGAGTCAGACTTCACAAAAGGCACATCCCTGGATGACTGTGACCCGCTACCAGAAAAGCAGGTAGCAGGTGGGAGTTCAGATTTGTTAGTTGGGAATTCTCTGACTTCAGCAAGCAGCAATGCCCCAGTGGCACTCCATCGCTGGCAAGAAACACAGGCCCCACTTAACAACTCCTGCTGGGCAGGATCTCAGTGGTCCCATGATCCTACACCCTCGTATCAAAAAGTGTCCCTTCCCCACTTTATAGGTGAGCCATATATTTGGGAACAAGGGAGAAGACTTAGAAATTACATGTGTACAGTCTCTCACTGAGGGTGTAAAACCAGATTCATTTAATTGACTTCAGTGAAACCCCTGCAAAACATCACAGGTGTAAGCAAAACGTCTAAGGATGGATGAAATAGTAACAGGCTGCAGCGCTGGAAGGAAAATAAAAAGCCTGGTATGGGAAGGACTTCAATGAACAAAGCCTACAAACGCTTCAAGTATGTGATTATGTCTCATGCAAACCGGTGCAACTAAGGACATACTTTATAACAGGCATACTTTAAAGCACAAGAGGAAAGCTTTTTCCTGAGTCTGGCCACAACCCCACTTACCACTCCTCTTATTCCAATTCTCTCAAATTTTCCAGCTGTTGTCATTTCCCCCCTCCCTTCCACAGCCCAGCTGCATGCAGTGTCTGGAACATCCTAACAGTATGGTGGACATTTCCTTGTCTAGCATCACTGCAACATCTGCAGAAAGATGAAGGGGGAAAGCTTTGACTGCTGTGTGAGCACTGTGTGATTAAGTGTGCCAGGCTCTCACGTATGTTGCCACAACTGTAGCCCTTGCTCTGCAAGCTTATTGAGAACTGGAATTTGTTGTTTCATTTGTGGGAAAGATTAAAAGAAAACCGAGGAGAAAAAATGAACTTCGGTTTATGACACGAAGGGTCACTTCCCTCCTCTTTTGAGCTGAGTATAGCATGTTTGAGCCAAATGCTCTTACCACGGTGATATTACACAGATGGGCAAGTCACCAATTACACACAGTTAATCTTAACTTATCCTAATGGATATTAAAAGTCACCCAGAACCCATGGTTAACTCCCAGAATGAACAGTTCTGGTAATTTCAGCACCCTGTGAGTGCTCTGAGCTGAGGCTTACATGGGATTCAAGCAGTGTATCATGCTGTCCTGCTGCAGGAGTGGGGAATGGCTTAACAGGTTGCTCACCTGCAAATCAGGAACAGAAGAATCTGCTTAGTAATTCACTCTATCCATAAAGCAGAGGCATATATGACACCTGAGAAGACTGCATTAAGCAAGATGTAACCCTTTGCCATATGTATATCTGTAATCAAAGGGTATCTTCTGTCACGTTTAACAGTTAAATGCAATTCCTATAAACAGGCAAATTTGATTTTAACAGCTTCTTCTTGTCTTAGCCTCAGCCCAGTTACATAACCTCCTGTCTCAGCAAGCAGAATTGTCGGCTTTGTGCACATGTAATTTTTTTCCAGTTCTTAATGGTCTTGGAAGCTCAGTTTGTGAGTTATCAATAAAAGCAGACTTGGAGGCTAATGTATGACCTGTTCACCAACTAAGCATTACAGCCACTCTTTGTTCTCATTCCCCTGAATTCCATTAAAAAAATGAGACCTAAACCCAGCAAATTCCTCTGTGTTCTGTCTTCTTCAGAATAAACAAAAGATATGAAAAGTGCATTTATCAAGTTAAAAAATATTTATACTTGCCAAGAAGTTGTCACCACTACTGCTGTTCTATTCTCAAATGCTACAGAGCGTCTCTAAGGATCAAAATAATGAATTTATCCAGCCCATCAGAGTCATCAGGCTCTCAGCCTGTCCTCACAGGGAGATGTTCCATTTTTGTGGCTCTCCTCTGCACACACTCCAGCAGGTCCATGTCTTTCCTGCACTGAGTGCTCCACACCTGAACACAGTGCTCCAGGTGAGGTCTCACAGCACAGAGCAGAGAGGCAGATCCCTTCCCTCGCCCTGCTGGCCATACTGCTTTTGATACAGTCCAGGATAGAGTTGGCTCTCTGGGATGCTGGGGCACATTGCTGGCTCATGTCCAGTTACCATTAATCAGTACCCACAGGTCTTTTTTGGTAGGGTTGTTCTCTATCGTTTTTCCTTTTTATCCTTTTATCCTTTTTAGTGGAGGTTGCCACAGTGTAGGTGATAAACCTTGCACTTGGATTTGCTGCAGCTCATGAGCTTGCCCAGGTCTCTCTGGATGGCACTCTGTCCCTCAGGTTTGGCAACTGCACCTCACAGCTTGATGTCTTTGCAAACCTGCTAAGTTTGCATTCGGTTCCACTGCTTATATCATTGATGAAAATGTTAACTGGTTCCAGTACTGACACCACTCATCACTGTTTTCCATCCAGACATTGAGCCATTGAGCACTACTCTCTGGATATGATCCTACTGAATAGCCTACCCATTAAATCCATTTCTTTCCAATTTGAAGGGAAGGATGTTGTGTGGGGGACCACATCAAAGACTTTACTGAAGTCCAGATATCAATAACATCAATGGCTCTTCCCTTGTCCATTGATGCAGTTACACCATCATTAAAAGCAACAGGCAGAACCTGCCCTTGGTGAAGCCATGTTGTTATCCCATATCACCTCTTTTCCATGCACCTTTGCATAGTTTCCAGAAGTACCTGCTCTTACAATCTTCCCCAGCACAGGAGTGATTGGTTGTTCCTGGGATCATCCTTTCTACCCTTCTTAAAAATGTGTGTGATTTTGCCTTCTTGCCCTGTCACAATGGACTTCACCTGACCAGCAGGACTTTTCAAATATCTTTGAGAGTGGCTTGGCCGCTGCATCAGCAAGTTCCCTCAGGACTCTGCAATGCATCTCAACATGATGCACATACACATGGATGTTCAGTTTCCTCAGGTTATTTCAAACCAGATCTTTGCTGATAGATGTAGGGACATTCTTCCACCAGTCTCCATCTTTAGATTTATCCACTCAAGGGGTGTGTGAAGAATAGTCTGTAGTGAAGACCGAGGCAAAAATGTTGTTGCTTTCTCCTTGTCCATTATTACCAGCCTGCCTGCATTGCTCATTTTGGGAGGTACACCCTTCTGGACTTTCCTTTTCTGGTTGATGTACATATAGGAGACTTTCTTGTTTTCCTCTTCACCTTTTGCCAAGTCTTGTTCCAGCAAGATTCTGATACTCCTCCAAGGGCACCTGTCCCTGCTTTCACTGCCTGTGTATTTTCTTCTTGTTCTCCAGTCTGACCAGCAGTTCAGTCACGCTGGTCTCTCGCCTTCCTTTCCTGACATCCTAAATACACTGGGAGTATCAAAAAGAAAACTCAAGTTTTCCTAGCACAGCCCTGTAAGCCTGAACTGGAGCTGTTCAAGACCCTACGTGATCCTAACTATTCTCAAGTTCCTGGCAGTGCCACAGCCATGGCTATTTTAGGGATTATCGCTCCTGCTATAGAAGTCCCACACTTCACCTGCTGGTAAATAGCTCCCCTGACACATCCACATGCTTTCACATTCTTCAATTTATTTCTCACCATCTGGTAGTCAGATGCGCCAACAAAATAAAATTTTACTGTTTCAGTTCTGTTTCAGATACGTTTCTCTGACCTGCTGTAGGCTCCTTGAAATGCTTCAGAGCACTTTCCTTGCATGCAAACACCTAAATTATTTGAAGATGATGCACTGAGCTAAGTGAATGCCACAGAAATTCAGACAATCTCTGGATCACCTCTAGAAGCCATTGCAATTCCAGGAAATTGCCCAAAGCTGCAGACTAGAGCTGACTGCAAATAGAAGATGTTTGCACGTGGTCTCCAAATACGTTTCCTTGAAATACAGAGCCAAGTTCTGCTTTTAGATACACTGTTGTCACCTCAGTGCTGGGAGGACATTTAAGACTTGGATTACTGTAGGTGAGGACCTGTTTTTCCATGGATGGGGTTAGCATGTAGGACAAAGACACCATATAGGATAAAGTTAGAGAAGTGAGTTTATCTTTACTTATGCTTAAAGCAATAGAAAAAGAAGTGAGATAATGCAGCCAGAAGGAAACAAAAGATGAAATGAGACAGCAAGAATAAAACAGAGCAAAGTAATGCATCCAGTCATTGCTATATAAGATTAACTATGGTGATTAAGAAAGATACATTACCAATTGCCATAATTCATTACCATATAGTCAACAATCACTGGGAAGCCCTGGTTACAATGAGGGCTTGGAGAACCTTTCCCAACAACTGAGAGATGCTACCATAGGTGAGCTCTCCAGCTTTGCTGCAAAAAGGTTCTCCTTTTGTATTGTTGACTAAAACAAGCTTACATAACTTCAAGGGTAGAAACATCTGGTTTCATTCTCCTTTTTGGATTCCACCTCAAGCCTGATCAGGGCTCAAAGAAGATCCAAGAGAGTTTGTGTAGTAGGCCTTGATACCACACTTCTAAACAAAGTTAATACATTCTCATGACGTTTTACTTAAGCTACATCTCTTGCTAATGAGGACTTAATTTAGGCTACATATTTTGCTCCTAATCATATGTATTTCACAGGTCCATCAAAGTCAAAATCTCTTCTTGCGTTATTGATACTCCAAAGCAGGCATGGGCTAAGTTTAAAGTATCCGAAGCAAAGCCTTTTATCACTTGTCTTAGTAAGATTTATTGCTGTTTCCTGATAGCAAGTGCCAGAATCTGACCTGTGAGATGGCAGCTGTAGCCCTCTTGGTTCTGGCCATTAAATCTCACTCACATCTCTAAAGCACAGCTTCCACAGGTATTTTACCTTCTGGGATTTGCTTCTCTGGACTCGAACTCGTAAAGACATTCTGAGAAGCTGTGTACACACACAAACATTACTGAGGTCTGCAGGAATCAGGTGGGAGGCAGAAAACTACTAAAATACAAGCAACCATCATAACTTTTCAGCCGAATGTGTGGGCTCCTCATGCAATTAATATTCATGCACTTATTACCATACTATTGGCAAACTGGACATGCAGCTTTCCCAGGATTGTTTTTATTTTTCCTTTTTTTGCTTATTATATTCACCTTCAAGTGTTTCAAAACAGTGCTTTCCAAAATGACAGCTTGGGTCGTCACCTAAAAATACATCACAAAGCAATAGAAATTTGGAGCCCCAGAAAATTTTGTAATATGGCTTTGAATGGCATCACCTTATGGATGCCCATCTCTAAGGCCTTATTATGGTCAAACTGCTGCCTTGGTGCAGGCAGGGTGCTCAGCACGGCACTGGCTCCAACCCAGGGAACATAAAGCAAACAGAAACAAGCTGTTAACCTCGCTGGAACCAGGCAAGAAAACATTTCCTAAGCATGAGGATCTCGATGCTTCCTGAAGGGCCCTTGATGTATTTTTCCCTTTTTTTATCACTAGATGCTCCTTCATTTTCCTGCTTGCTGTCCTGAACAGACTTTTCTGGGTGTAATTCAGTTGTAAGAGGCTAAAGCCCAGTCGGTAAATCACTGGAACACGACATTCAGTACAGCAATCTTTCCCTCATAGCCTCATGTATAACAAATATCCTTTGCAAATATTGAAAGAAAAACGCCATTTCTCAGTTGTTTTAATTGCTTCCTCCCCTCCAAGTTGTGGTAAATCTCAGTTGGAAAAATAACTTCTAAATACCATAGTAGTTCTAGGATTTCAGGGAAGTAGCTGCCTTATATAGACCTTGTATTTTGGACTCCAGATCAGAAGGCTAGATGGAACAGAAGAATTGTGTCAGAAGTGGAGGGTGATGCCCAACTCAGATGTCACACCAACCTGGACATATAAGACTGGAAAATTTTCAAATGCTTCTGTGATTGAAGTTTTTGCAGTACAGTTTGTAATCCCAATCAAATCTGCATAGAGATGAAAGCTGGTACCTCCAGAAGCAGCTCACTACATTCTGCTGAACAGAAAGCAGCATTTTCAAGAGACAGGATTCCCTCTTTTAAATATGTTCTAATTCCTCGAAAATGAATAACAAGAAAATCTTCACTCAAATTCCACAGGTTCTGAAGGTCTGGTATGAAATCTGGTATAGCACAGACATATCCACATAATGAGTGACCTTTGCCAGGTTTGCAAAACCACTACATTCTTTCAGAAATGAAGCAGTGTTCCCAGCAGGCAGGGGAGAAACAGACAAGTGTTCAGCATCACACTAATTGGCTGCCACCTTACGGAGCCACATCTCTAGGTCACATCATTTGGATTACATCCCTTCATTTGGAATATCCCATCCGTATCTTTAACATGACTGAAACCACCCAAATCAACTTTGATGTCTGGGCAAATTGTTAAGCTCCGTTACTGTAGACGAATCAAGTTTTCCATTTTAATGCCATCATAAAGTTCACTGCAATAGCATCTTATGTTAGATACTTAAAGCAAAGTTTGTGGGACAGAGATAAATTTACATAATTGAGATTAAGTATCCAGCCAGCTGGAAGCCTAAATCTAGAACAACTGTATGAACAACTGTATTCCACTCAGTCAATGGTAAGTGAATAATTCCCCTGCTGTGGGGATCAACACCCTCTCACAGGCAGAGCCCATAAGTACAAAAATTAATGTAAATATACAGAAATAATTGTGTGCCACTCAGCAACTGAATTAGTAAATATGGAACTGAAGAGGGATTTCTTAGAGATTTAAAGACCTGGCTCAACTGTGTGAATTAGGAGCTGCATGCAATAGGATTCCCAGATTGCTCCCTCTTTCTTTCTTACAATCTACAGCCTGTCAAGATGGCGGTTTGGGAATTTGGTCTATCTGCAAGTGTACAATTAACTGCTCATTCTTCTCTTGCATTAACCTGATTAGATGGGGAGTGGTTATCTGCTCTGTGAGCCACAGAGCTGACCCTTACGTAGGCCATGGTTGTTGAGAGCTTTGCACAATCACAGCTGCTTTAAATGTTAGCAGTATTCTTCCTTGTGCTCGATCACAACATTTATCAGCCTTTTCTTTTCATTAATAAATTGATGGTGCACGAAGAGAAATGCTGCAGTCTAACTAATTGGTTTGCATGCACAAAGAAGAAAAGGCCATGAGAAATTCAGGAAGGCGTCTGGAAAAGTGAGGAAGCCTCATACAGAATTTCACTCTCAGAGATGGCGCTGTCAGCAAATTGGCCAGACACACACAGGAAGGCTTCTCAAGGTGACAGATACCAGAAGGCAGGCGTGTGCAGCTTTGTTTAAAGATTTAATTAGTAACTGCAATGCATCCAATTACTCGCTATTAATTTAAAGGTTGTTTGATTCTGGTATTAATTCAATGGCCTTGAGTGATTTTCAGAAGTAGTTGTCAGAATATGTAAGCAACGTGAAAATACTACAAACTAAGCTTCAGAAAGGGACACAGGTTTACCTGAACACTCGCCCTGGTTTCCATGTATTTCCATAGCAATAGGCAGTGGTGGGGAATTCCAGATGGTTACAGGGGACACTGACCTGTGCACTTCAATGCTTGGGCAGAAAGGAGGGACGTGGTCTGGAGGTGGTCCAGTGGTCTGGAGGTTTTATAAGACACTGACAGTAGGGCTCAGTCAATTTATGAAACCTTGAATTACTCACTCAAAGATTCATCAAATTTGCTCCTAAAAGTTAATCTAATATTTGCATTACTGTGTGGGGAGTAATTACCAGAACACATTTAGAGGAGGTTAATTGGTCATCTAGACTGCACTCAGCACGTTAATTTTCCTGCCTATGTAGAATATAGCAAAAGTATCTAAATAGAAAGAATCCATTTCTTCACGTTAATGCAACACGGTTTCCTTTGCCAGGAAGCAAACAGCTGTTATGGAATATCAAGGGCACCATTTACATGCTTAGGCTCGATGGAAGTGGGATACATGACAATTTTGTTGTATTAATGAAGCTAAATTATGCTTTGAGACCATTACTGCTAAGATATTAATTTGTCATCACACAGAAGTGCGTTCTGTGGACCTCTTAAAAACAGACATTTCAAACACCAGGAACTGTCTCTGGCCGTAAATATCATCCCCAAAAATCTGATTTGCAAAACTTGCTGTAAAATGCCTCTTTCCTAACCCACGACTTGATTCCTAATTGTGGTTTTGCAAACGTAGAAAGCTACAGCTTAGCGAAGGGTTTGTGGATGCAAAGAGGCATTTCTCACCCAAAAGCCTCATTGCAATTAACACAGCTGAGTGTTTGTTGGGAGACTAGTCTAAGTTGTTTGAAATTAATAACCTCTCGTTGTAACTACAGGGCCTAAAGTATACTGGGCTTCATGATCCAAATACATGTGATTTGTGACCAGCTAAGTAATAAGACTTTGTAGGATCATCAGCTGCAAAAAAAATGTTAATTACTTCTAATTCCAAAGTAGATGTGTTTTGGAAAACAAAGGGCTTGCTGTTTTCTCTTTCTGCCCAGCACAACTTCCCTTGATTATTTTCTTTTAGTTTGTAATACAGCTACATTTGCAATTAAAAAGCACCTGTGTCTATAATAAAGTTCAAGCAGAAAATCTTTAAGACATGTGCTCAGCTATTCTGATAATGACTTGCAGAAGTCAGTGTCTGTTTATACCAGCCCAGAACCTAGAAGGAAATTTCATTCTTCATATTAAATGAGATAGTCTGAAAAGACTTTGCTTGACTTCAAAGTTCTCATTAGCCCTTCTGCACTCTGTTGGCCCTACAGCACATCTGGAAATTAAATTTGAAGTTATCACCTGCAACATTGTACTGTGCAGAGGACAAAACAGGAGTATATGCTGCTATTTTATGTACAACGTGTTTATGTAAGCAGAACCTCAACTGCTGGATGGGAGAACCACAACTTCAGCTCTTCCTATTAATTTGTTTTTTTGAGAAAAATGGATGGATGGATTCATTTCTTCCAGTATTAATTTCATTTGGCTAAAGAATCAAGATCTCAGCAGATATATCACAACCTGTATGCTGCTTTTTTAATACAAGGATTTTGTTCAATAGCCTGTATCTTTCTGACATGAAATCACGCTGGGATGTCATTCAATTACAACAAACAAACAAACACGGGGGCTTCACTAAAAACAATGGCATAGTTTTCCAGATGTATGCCATAGTAGAAGAGTCAGAATGAAAATACCCCAAGCTTTTAAGAGTTGGTAAAGTTCCAGATTAAGTGTACATATAGAATATAGGGTTATCACTGAAATGCTTCTTAAGAAGATCTGAGGATTTAGCAATGTAGATAATGTCTAATGCCAAATCTTAAACAGTGCTGAAATGTGGAAAACAGTTGGGTTTAATTTTAAGCAAGTCAACAAAACAAACAATGGCACACACAAAATACACCAAAAACCTAGAACCCCAAAAGTCCCAAATCAAACAGAAGCTAAGACACATCACCCTCCTTTTCTATTGCAAACTGTAAGCAATCCCGCCCAGAATAACTTTATACTTTGTTTTTTCAGCCTCTTTGAACAAATAGCCCTGAGGAAATTTTTCAAGGTGTAAATAACTGTGTAACTGATAAAAAACTTTATGGGACTTTTCCCTTTTTTAAAGTACAATTGGTTTGCAGGTTGGAAGAAAAAGTGTGATTATTCATAAATCAGTATAGACAGACAGCTATATACTTAACATCTACAAATTCCTTTTTCTGTTCACAGCAGAAAACAGCTAGTTTTCTTTATGCAAGCTCAAGTTGTTGATTAATGGTGAAGAAGACCAGGATGGAATAAGATAAAACTCAATGGTACAAGACATGAGCTCAGACTCCAGAAGTAGCAAAATTCTCTGATGCAAGCCCCTAAAATGGAGATGGAGCAGAAGAGCAAGCGGGGTAATCTCAGGCTGACTTTAGAGCACTGAGGCAGTGATGAAAAAGGAAAATTTGAGTCCATGAGAGTTATTTTCAACATTCAAGCTGCTGTAACAAGGGCCTAATTACCTCATTTGAAAGACTCAAAGGCTACAAGAGCTGTATAAAAGCCAGAAACTAAAACTCGCTTGAAAAGGACTACCAGTGTAATTGGGGAACAGAAGGAAATTGGGAAAAGAGAGATTTCGCCTTGATTAGACAAAATAAAAAGCAAATGGGATCATTGCCATAAGTGTCACTGAGGTAAGCCCCCAAAGGGAGAAAACTGCTCCATAAGCTGAACTGTAATAGCTACACAGCTTCCCAGGAGTGGATGCTCCAAATGCAGTGAGACAGAAGTCGCCCCCCAGGAGGGCTATAATGTGCCACCCAAACCCAGCAACCCACCCAACTCTGAACTCCAGAACTCCCCGCCATGAAATGCTTATAAAAATCAGCCCATTTGCATGGGATGCTAGCTGCATAGGAGAAAATTGAATGTGAAGAACCACTAAGTCCCTCAAATGCAGCATATTGCTAATGGCTTTCAGCTCATTCCCAGGAAGCACAACAGAGCCAAAACACACAAAGTACAGGATAAGAACACCAGACACTTGGCTGTGAGCTGTTAAAATGCCTTCCTTGTCATTAATCACAAGTTGGCATTGCTCATTTTTTCCCCATGACCAAGCATATACTTGCAGAGTATTTAAATCACCTCAGTTTCAATATTTCAGGATGACAAGGGCTGAGCTTGCAATAGGAATCTATTGCATGGTTTATTAAAGCTCTGATAAATGATTCAAAAGTCAGCATCCTCCTACCTGCTGCACAGCACAGCTCTTCATAAACCCATTTTGTGTATCAGCCATCATATCTGGCATGGATTCACTAGCAAGAGCCTCTCTTTTGGTAAGATGAATGTAAGAGTTGAAATCATATCATAGAATGGCTTAAGTTGGAGACTACCATCTATTTCCAACCCCCCTGCCATAGGCAGGGTTGCCACTCAGAATCTCTGTGTGCCCAGAGCCCCATCCAACCTGGCCTTGAATGGTTCCAGGAATGGGGACTCACAGCTCTCCGGGCAACCTGTTCCAGTGCCTCACCACTCTCATCCAAACATTTAACCTAAATCTCCCCTTTTTTAGCATAAAGCCATTATCCCTTGTTCTGTCACTATTAGAGCAAAAGGTAAATTGCCTTCCTGCTTATAAGCTCCCTCCACGTATGGGAAGGCTGCAGTGAGGTCTCTCCAGAGCCTTCTCTTTTCCAAGCTAAACAAGCCCAGTGCCCTCAAGCTTTCTTCATCTTAATTCTTCGATCGTCTTCTCTGGACTCACTCCCAAAAGCTCCACATCCCTCCTGTACTTGGGGGCCCCAGGCCTGGATGCAGTACTCCACATGGAATCTCACATGGGCAGAGCAGAGGGGAACATCCCCTCCCTCTTCCTGTTGCCACCCCTTTGCTGATGCAGTGCAGGTAGGTCTTCTGGGTGGCAAGTGCATGCTGATGGCTCAGGTCCAGCTTTTCATCCATCAGAACCCCCACGTCCTTCTCTGCAGGGCTGTTCTAAATGAGTTCTTTTCCCAGTCCATATTCATGTTTGGGATTGCCCAAACCAAGTGCCTTGTTTAAGCTCATTAGATTCTCATCTGCCCACTTTTCAAGTATGTTCAGGTCCCTCTGGATGGCGTCCTTCCCTTCTATTGCAACAATTGCACCACTCAACTTAGTGTTATCAGCAAACTTGCTGACAGTACACTCAATCCCACTGTCTATGTCATTGATAAATTAGTTTTTCAGTCGCACCATTGTTTTCAATTCCTCTTGCTTATTTCCTATGATGTATGCATTGGCATTGAGGCACTTCAGCTGTGCTTTCAGCTGTACTGTCTTCTTGGAGGAGCCCTCCCACAAACCTCCAGGACAATCTGAGGTTTTCTCCCGCTGCTTCCTGAAGTGACATTGGTCCCTGGCTCTTCCCTGTCACTCAGCTGTACATCCCTTTCCCCCATCAAATCTAGTTTAAAGCCCTGGTGATAAGCCCAGTTAGCATTCTGCCTCATATATTCTTGTCCCTCCTGGTCAGCTGCTTCCCATCCCACGTCAGCCTTCCTGGTTTATCAAAGGTGTGTCCTAGATAATAGGAGTCAAAACCCTTGGCCGTGACACCACCCACATAGCCGTTCATTCAACTGGTCTGTTCTCTTCCAATTACTCCAATTACTAAGACCCTTCACTTTTTTCGCAGTGGTACTGGTTGTGACTGCTTCTTGGTTAGGCCTTTTTACTGTGATCATTCCCTTCCAGTCTGAACCACTACTCATATCTTCTCCTTTCATCCCCAGAGCTTCATACATCCCCAGAGCTTCATATCTATTGGCTATGGGGGACTTGCCACGGCCTCAAGTTACACCAGAGGAAGCTTAGACTGGATATTAGGAAAAGCTTATTTTCAGAGAGGGTTGTTAAGCACTGGAATAGGCTCCCCTGGGAGGTGGTTGAGTCACAATCCCTGGATGTATTTAAAAACTGTTTGGATGTGATGCTCAGGAAGATGATTTTGTGGTGAGTTGTTAGCATAGTATGGGTTGTTAGGGTTTGGTTGAGGTTGGAATTAATGATCCTGAAGATCTTTTCCAACCTGAGCAACTCTATGATTCTATGACGTCAAGGGCAAGGGGAGAGCTTCTACTTTTGCTCCAAGCAGAGACAAGGTTCCAGTCTCCCTCATCACCTTTGCCCTCAGTCAGGGTGAAGCCTTCTTATTTTCTCCCCCTGGCTGGGACTTAAGATAGGGCTGTTGGTCTGCCTCTACTGCTGCATAATACCAGGTGTCAACCTTTCCCTCCACTGCTGGATACATCTCTGCCTGACAACATCTTCTGGCAGCTCAAAAAGTTCATCAGACTTGCACCCATGACACTCCCCAGCCACATCAGTCCCTTGGGGTGACTTCCACATTCTGGAGCTCCCCACAGATGAAGGTGTGGGCAGATCTTTCACTCTTCAGGAGGTCCATCTGGGTGCACTTGTCGGCCCAGAAAGTTTGTTGCCTCTGTGTCTGAGTTGCTGCCTCAGCCTGGCTGTTGGAGCGGGAGGTCACCATGTTAACTTCAATAAGGTGTCATACCCTCATGTGAGTGAAGTTGGTGAAATAATGATTGCAAAAGCTGACCATGCAACGTGCAAGCAGTGACTGCATAGGCACTGGCTCGTGAAGCATGCAGTGTCAATGCAGGTGAGGTACAAGACACTGAATTTGCAGTTGGTGTTGAGCATGCGTCCATGAGAAAACCCTTGCAGGACACGGCATTTATTTTTAATGACACCACAAAAGCCAAAAGAACAACAGCAAGGTGAGGTTCAAGATGCTGCAATGCATAAGCATTATAAACCCAATCACAGGCACTTCTTCATGGCTGATCTTGGAAGTCACTATCCTCAGTGTCCCCACTGTCCATCTCTTTAAGGATACTGAGGACTATTTTCCTCAAAAGCTGTGATTCCCAAGGTCATATCAGGCATGACTCTCTCAAGTCGAAGTGAGCAATGGTTGGTTTGGCTGTCCTTTGCTTTAGCCTTAGTTAGTTAAACGTGCATTGTACCTAACTTTCCAAAGAAGTAGAATGGATTTTTCTCTTTAACCAATTTTCTTCTATTCAAACATGGTTGTAGGGAGTGGGTGAACCTCCCAGATTCCCAGGCTGGCAGATGCAGCTTTTGGGCATGTGAGTTTCCTTCTGTACGGCAGAGCAATGGCAAACTTCCAGTGAAATGTACCTCAAAGAGTTACTTCCTGCTAATGATGTCAAAGAAGTTATACAACTGCAGTTAGTAACAAGGAAAAGAAAAGAGACTGACAATAATGCCAGTTACAAATGATAAATAGAAGTTTCTGCCCGCCACAGACCTCCTTTCTATAATTCCCTGTCTTCTCTCGAACTGGTTATGAGCAACCTACACCAATGAGTGTTTTTCCTTTGTTATTTTCTGCCAATACTCCAGTTAACTGAAAGAGTGGGACTTACTGATACAGAACAATACCATTAACTACTATAATAATTACTAAAATATGATGACTAGTGGCAACACTTCTCAGTTCCTCATAATGGAAATTGCTTGCTCACAATCCCACCAGATTATGAGAATGCCAACAGTATTAATATTGTTTTCAGCTATCTAGGGACAATTTCTATAGCTGACTGAGTGCAGTCCTTGAGGGATGCATCTTATTGTTCATTACATTTAACATGAATTTGTAATGCTCTGTAATCAGTTTTCCCTACTTTTTCAACGTACTGGGTTCTACCAGGAGCCAATCTACTACTCTATGCTCTCACATGATGCAGCTCATCGTGGCTGCTCATAACACACTGATCTGGTTCACGCCTGGAGGGAATACCACTGCTTTTCAACCAGAAGTGCTTACAAAAGTGCATTACTCCCAGGTTGCTCACAGCTGACATATTTTTTTTCATCCTCCTGAAGTCCCAGGAATGTATTTCATGCCTAATGTCAAAAGGAGCACATTTGTTTTAGCAGCTGAATGATCAGGGCCTATGGGGACATTGCCATGGAAGACAATTATGAGATTACAGTAGTTTCAGAGTAACATCAGAAAGTCATAATTGATCATCCCCAAACTAATATTGCTTCAAAAGTTAAATGAAAGTAATTTTGAGGAGGAGACAGACTTCTTTGATAGAAAAATAATTGTTTAGTTCAGACAAAGAGCCTGCAGCTACATTTTAAGAACTATAAAATTAAAAAGAAAAAAAAAAGAAAAAGAAAAAAGAAGAAAAAAATGAAACTAATTGCCATAGATTAAAACACAATGCAGAATTCCTCTCCGAAACATTGATTCCTAGCATTATCAAGCTGATAGGTTAAGCTGAAGGAAGAAAGTTAAAAAGCGCTACGACCTGTTTTTAGGCAAACCCCATTAATTTTCCATGTCCCATTACAGGGAAGAATTGGCAAGAACCTCTCCTGTTATATTCTGCAGGTGCCCAGTGTGGCTCTTGGGACTCGACCCACACGCAATTAAAGCAGTCTGAAACTGCTCACTGGTGACACCATAGGACTCTCATTCTGAGAACTGGCTTGTAACAAGCTCTGTACAGTAAGAGCACATCATAGAGACTTGTGCACAAAACTGAACTCTGGAGTGAGGCAATCGGGACTGGAACTGGAGAAAAAACAAGAACAACCTGAGAAGATGTTACCTTGTATGATGCCTTTATGAAAAAAGAGTGTTTGTGGCTGCCAAATTGGGCTATATGAACCAAAGAAAGGGATGAAGGGGTGGCCACCCGGCCAGCTCCTCTGCTGTCACCTCACAGTTCCCTTTGCCAAGCTTTAAACTGGAAAGTCTCCACTTAGCCCAAGCTAGCTACATTTTGAAGTTAATATTCAGTGGGTTCAGTTTTCATAGAATCATAGAATGGCCTGGGAAAAGGACCACAATACTCATCTCATTCAATGCTGTGTGCAGGTCGCCAACCAGCAGCCCAGGCTGCCCAGAGCCACATCCAGCCTGGCCTTGAATGCCTGCAGGGATGGGGCATCCACAGCTTCCTTGGGCAACCTGTTCCAGTGCCTCACCACCCTGTGTGAAAAACTTCCTCTTAATATCTAACCTAAACTTTTCAATCAGATGCAAACAATTCCCTCCTAGGTATCATAAAATACCTAGACAGAAAAACCAGAGATCCTGTACTCACGACCAGATTTTCAAATGAACAGCAGACTTGGCTTTGCAAATCTGAGCTTTAAATTGCCTGTATGCTGACAAGCTCACAGCAGGAGAGTATGCTGTCAGAAGCCCCTGGTAAGCACTTTACAAATTGGTGCAGATACTAAATGTCTGAATAAAACTATGGAGAAAAATAAGATGTAAAATATCTTCCAGTGTTTCTTGTTTGTTTTTAAATTTGGGAAAAATTATTTGAGGGTTGGAGTATGAGGAATGTGCTGAGTAGCTGAATCCTGCTTCCTTCTCATATATTTGTCTGTCTAATCCCATCTATAATATCCCTAATTGTGTGGTGCTATGAAGTGGAACTGCCCGACTGAATCAGGCAGGCAGGATTTGGCTGCACTCATCGCTATGGATTAATATAGATTCAGGAGCAGGAAAGATGGTGAAGGTTAACAAAAGGATTTAACACAGATGCTTTCAAAAGGGCACAAGACAGCAAGAAATTGAGCTGAAGATCAAGCTTGAGACAACAAAACCTTTCAGAAAAGTTTTGTCATTTGTTTCTACAAAGACAAAATAGAGTACCAACTCTATCAATTTACCACAATTATTCAACAGCACTTGTCCAGAACAGGCAACATGCTGGATCTGCCAGTAGTTTGCTCTGAGACTGGCATTTAACAGAGCTAAAGCCATGCTCTTTAGCTGTGAATCTTCAAATATAGGTTAGTCAGTACTGCTTTCTCTCTCTGGTTGTGACCGAAGAATATCTAAACATCTGCAGTAGAGTTTGTTTCCATGGATACTTCCACCTCTAACATGCCTTCTGTGAACCTGTGTTCCAGCCAGAGTCCCTTTTGTGAGTATTTGGCAGAAAGCTGAACGTTTTGGTAAAAATAAATCAGTATGGGTAGATATTTATGGACGTGTTCTATAGTGCTTAATCCTGAATAATACAAAGAGAAGAGGCTGTGGCAACAATCTGAGTTGTTGTGGTTTTTTTTTTTCTCCACCTTGCTTCATTTGTATTTATTTTGCCAAATAATTTGCTGAATGGGGCAAAGAGGAAAGAAGGAGGAGAAGGATGCTCCTGATTTGATGAGAATTTAAGCAGCTGCTTAAAAAAATACATATATATATACATATACAAACACATATATATAAATTCTAACTTGGAAAAATAGACGCAGCAGTATCCATTCTCATGTTGACTGATGTAATTTCTTTATTAATGAACTGGAAATTAAAGCAAATTGGGCACTGGTGAAACATACAGATGAATCCAAATTAAAAAGCATGGAAAAATTGATTAGAAAGTGGATAACTGTTCTGAAACAAGAAAATAAAGATAACTAGAAAATAACTAGAGCTGATACTATTGACAGGAATTAATGTCTTAAAAGGAATGAGTTGCTTATCAGACCTGTTGTAATAATATTGACCAAAATACTGCCCTCAGATAAATGGCACTTACACCTTACACAGATGCTGGAAATGATGTGAGCAGTGACTGTAGAAGCTGTTGTACTGGATTATGCAAGACAGCTTTTCATGCTGTACTCCCAGATGCTCCTCTAGCTCACTGCATGGCTCCTGGCAACGTGACAGACCTAACACTCAAACATTTGCTGACTTCGAGAGTCAGATGATGTCATTTAATAGTGGAGAGAACACAAAGGAAGAAACCAGCCTCCAAGTTGTTGCCAATTTGGTACTCTGCCCAACTGAGGAGCTTCCCTGTGTGCTGTGTAGCAGGAAAACCTGAAGGCTTCCAACTCAGGGGAAGCCCAGAGCAACAAGCAGAGAAAAGCAAGGACCACGAAGACAAAAAAAACAGCCACGAAATGTTATTTTGGGCCATTGTAAAAGCCAGAGAAAGCTTTTGCCAGAAATAATTGCAAGAGACCTGCGGCACATTCACACCACCATTATCACTATTCAGCCTTTTTGTATATACTTCGAGCTGCAGACTCTCAAGATACCTCCATCCCACTTTTTGTTTCCTCTGTTCTTTAGACAGAGTAGCACAGCTTTAATCACCTTTCTGTGTTTTGGAGACACTCCCAAGATTATGCCAACAGTGAATTAAGTAATTAGATTTAAATTTTAGGGCAGTATTTATTGTGAAGATTAAGGAGTAAAGGAAGCAGATTACACACAAAGCCTGCCTATAAATATAGGCATAGAAATGCAAGGAAGTGTTCTAAGTGGAAGAGAATGGCATGAAACATGAAGAAATGGCTATTATACACATACACAAAGTCACTTTTACTGACTCTGCCAGCGCCTCACTGCCCTTACAGTAAAAACATCTTCCTTATATTCTTAATCTCCCTTCTTCTAGTTTGAAACCATTTCCCCTTTTCTTATCACAACAGCCCCTGGTAAAGAATCTGTCCCCTTTCTTTGTTATACCCATCTTTAGATACTGACAGGTCTCAGGTCCCACTGGAGCCTTCTCTTTTCCAGGCTGCACATCCCCAGCTCTCTCAGCCCGTCCTCGCAGGGAGGTGTTCCGTCCCTGAGATCATTTTCACAGCCCTCCTCTGGATGCACTTCAACAGCTCCACGTCTCTCCTGTACTGAGCACTCCCCATCTGGATGCAGTGCTCCAGGTGAGGTCTCACAGCACAGAGCAGAGGGGTAGGATCCCCTCCCTTGCCCTGCTGACCATTCTTTTGATGAAGCCCAAGATACGGTTTGCTTTCTGGGCTGCAAGGGCACATTGCTGACTCATGCACAGGTTACCATGTCCAGCATGAACCAGCTGCAGTTAGTTTCACACTGCCATTGAAGTTATTCAAAAAGCCATTCCATCTGATGTTCAACAAAACTAAAACAAACAAATCCCCCAAACCCGCACCACAACAAACCACCTCAAATACGTTGGAGCAACTCTGAACACAGAACATGCAGTGTTTCATCATTGTTCCTAGCTACTAAAACCCCAGATTGGTATATGATCAAGTCTGAAGTGCAGCTGATCTCACATCCTTCTTACAGACTTATGCACACACAAAGCTGCTTTTCTGTGGGAAGTTAAGAACTCTGAATTTACAGACAAGGAGTGCAGTGGAAAGCAGTTCATCCCAAGCAAAACTTTTTCCGGTAGCAAACTCCCCACCACTGCAGAGAGCAGGATAAGTCTTTGAAAGCAAATAGCATGGGAGCCTTACTGACTACTTAGGAGCACCAGAACAAGGACAGATACTGGAGGATGCAGCCCATGGCTCTCAGGATTCCTGCCATCACGTGTTGGCTTAAAATACCTGAGAAGAGAGATGAGACATCTCACTGTCACCGGCAACCACATGGTCAGATCCCAATATTTACACTTTGTACGTAATAAAATCTCAGAAACAGATTTAGAAGACAAAGAATGTAGGCATGTATAGATATTTACTGAATACAAGCAGTCAGTTCATAACAGTGCATTCGTATTGCTCCTATGCCTGGTCTTGTGTGCGTGCGTGTGTATGAACGTGTGTGTGTGACAGATACACAACCCAAACTGGGCAGCAATGTCTCCAGGTTTGCTCATGATGGCAGGTTATTTTCTTTGCTCGCTCACATGGAAACCTTTTCCAGGAAAAGATGAATGAGGAAAATTCCAACCTTGCTTAACAAAAAGCTCTGAAACTGGATTTTTTTTTATTTTGACATCTGAAATTAATTTTGTTTAGAAATGTTCCATTAAACAAAGGGATCTAGAGATGCAAAATGCAAGCAATCACTGACCTACTCTTTCTACAATTTTCATTTTTCTTTTCAATTTATGACAATATTGGAGATGCTAGCCTTTTGCTGGATTTCAGGACAGAAGAAAACTGGTTCAAAAGATGGGAACCAGGAAAAAAGAATAAAAAAATCAACAGCCACAACTTCTCACTGGACAGGAAAATTGGCGATGTCCCACTCCATCAGCTTCAGAGCTATTATATTTGAAGTTGTCAAGTGAATTTCTGCATAGGCACAGCCATATGGTCATGGTCATGTTCCTGTACTGAGGATGGAGGGGTCCATGGGTTTTCTCCAGGGATGCAGAGTGAGGTCTTCACATCAGCAGGGAGGATGGAAGCAGCCCCAGGCTCTGTGGATGACATGGGCACTAAAACAGAGTGGTGAGCATTATGGAAATAATTATGTTTTTCTTGGTGAAGGTTCAGCGAGGACTTGATGAGTTTTCATTTGGTTGGTTTCAAAGTTTATTAAACTTCATCTAAGTCAGCATTCTGTCCATCTTTTCCAAAACTGGCCACAGGAAACAATGGCAACCAAACCACTGAAATACTATTGGGAAGCTTTTCTTTCTGCTTTGAAGTGCTACTAAAAATCTGGGGAAACGTTGACACTTAGAATAGTTAAGATCAGATAGCAAAATATGCAGAACAGAAAGTTCCTTTAGTAGCTTCAAGGAGATGTGCAAAGGGAGGAGCCTTCCTTGTGCAGAGTTTTCATCAAGAGGAAGCACAAATTTTGGCACCTAATGAATGTTGATTTTCAAATATCTTAACCTAAGCCACATATAACTCTGAATTGCACAGTTATGCTTTTTCAAGTTAACTTATTAATTCGATTACATCCATCTGGTTGTTTTTCTTTTGTTTTTTGTTTTTTGTTTTTAATCTCATTTAATTGCCTTAAACTTACTTTATTATGTTGTGCATTTCATTGCTGTTTCCAAAAAAAGAAAACACATACCCATTTTGTGCTTTTCAAAGTATTCTTCAAGATGAAAAACATCAACCAGGATCATTTTGAACAAAACTGCCAGTGAAATGATGGGTATCTACTAAAGATGTATAAGCAGACGGCCTTGTTGTCTCTTTCAAGCTCAACAGAAGATAAAACACAAATTGCAATATTCTGTAACACTAAAGTTATTCTGAAAAAATGTTTTCAGCCTGTAAAAACCAAACTCTTAAAAAAACAAAGCAGGTTGATCTAGTAAACAGATGACCAGACAAGATGACAGCAATCTGAAATTAAGCCAGTAAAACCAGGAGTTCCAGTACTACACTTGCCATGGGTTGGCCTGACAAAGTCACAGCTTTATGGTCACAGGACCCTTAGAAACATGGCTGCAAAAACTCCTAGAACATGCCACCCAACACTACTAAAGACGGAGACTCTTGTGTTTACAAACACGCTACTTTGAAAGGACTTTGTACAAGAAATGGCATCACACCAAGGGAAATAAGGGGAAAATTACAGAAGTGCTTATTTTGCATATAGAGATCAACTTTTGTGATGTTTGTGGTCACTATTGGCCCCAAACAAATTAAGAAATTCATGAGGATTTCAAGGGAACAGAATCTATTTGCTCATGTCCATCTGGAGTAGCAAAGTGTTACAATATTCTCACTCAGTTTTTCCTTTCAGCAGCTGTGGAATTAGTGTAGTGCTTCACTAATAGCCCTTGAAGTTCTGTGCAGCTCAGACATAGCAGGAATGCAGTGTTGGTGTCCAGAAATATTAGCAGCCTGCAAGGAGAGCTGAGAGAAGGGATTCCCCACCACCAGCACGACCAGGAACTCAGTGCTCACAGACTTGTGCAAAGGGAGGGTTGGATTTTTTTTTGCTAACTGAAGAAGTTATCTTACTGAACACTTAGGACCCACCTAGGATGGAAACCATTCCTTAGTAGCTTCATTAAAGCTGCAGGTAGAAGTCGTGTCATGAAGAAATCAGAAAGAAGATTGGCTTTTTCCCCTTTCATAGATAATCATGCTTCACCATAAAATAAAAGCAACTACAAGGCAGTTACATTTGTGAGATACTGACGAGGCACATATTCTTTGGTACATAAAAAAAATGGAAGCTTCAATTTTCAGGCTCATACATAACATATTGCTATTTCAGTGCTTTGAGTGTATAAACATCACTGTACTGTGTGCCTGTATATTTGATTTTACAGAATTTATGTTTATGCTTTTTTTGTGGTTAGAAAAAAAAAAAAAAAAAAAACAATTTCTGTGTTTAATCAGGTGAGCATGCAGAGAATCTGAGTGTTGGGCACTGAACAGTGATGATGTTGAAAGCTCCAGGGCTTGAAACAGAATGAGTAATGAAATTGGAAAGTTAATATGACTGATTCATCCACTACTGCAACTTGATATATCAGAACTTTTCATATTAGAAACCCATGCATCTTAACTACATTGAAATTACAGCACACACTATAATTATTCTCAACTACATGTTAAATGCTTTAGCTACATAAGTGCTTATCACATATATTTCATACTTAATTAAGGGATAAATGCAGTTATGTCATCCCTGTCACAGAACTGGCTTTCAGAGTAATTATGAACCTTGTCTAAGTGTGGCCATGTGACCTAGATTAATCATTTTACTAACAAATAAACAAACAAACAAAAATAACCCCACTGAATACGTACATGGATGAGACTTATGCAGAACACAAACTGGCCTTTCCAATAGCTCCAGATGCAACAAATGGTTCTGGAAACCTTCCAAATATACAATAATTAGCAAGACCGTTTCCGACACAGCTCTGTACAAACTACATTAAGGTTACTGGATTTTTCTGATGAAAATTCTACACGAAGAAAAGCAACTGCTTTACATTAATTTCCCCAGTCAGCACAAATAAATTACATGGAAGTTCAACTGACCGCTTATAATTAGTGACTGTCAAATCAGAAAGTCACCTAGGGTTAGGGAGCAGTTAGGATCATGAGTGTTAAGATCTTGGCATTAGCCACTCACACGTCTAGTGTGAATGTACTGACTGATTTATCATCTGGGCAAAGCACCATTTATTTAGTACAGAAATACACCTCCATATTTACAGAGGACCCATCCAATACTTGGCTAGTTTGAATCCCCCTCAGGAATAACAGTAAGGACTAGAAGAGTCAATCCTGCCCATGGCAGGAGGGCTGGAGCTCGATGTCTTTGAGGTCCCTTCCAACCCAAGCCGTTCTGTGCATTCTATGACACTGATCCTATGATTCTATGCATTAAGGATAACAATAATTATTATCTATAGCTAAAGAACAGATCTGTTTTGTCAGGACAGTCAAACAGTTGGCTAACCAGACGCATTACTTGTTAACCAGATGGGATTTTCAGGGTAAAGTAAGGAAAGAGGCTGACTTTTTGAGAGCAGCACTGGGGTGTAAACAAAGGGTGAACCTAGTTTCTTGAACTGTGCTCAGAGGGATTTCCCTTCCTAAATACTTTGTGTGTCACTATCGCAGCAGAAGGACACATATTCTGGCATACCAAAATGAACTGCAGAAGGAAGATCAACCCAGTGGCATCATTCAGCAGAAGATAATACAAATGCAGCATCCCCAAGTGCACTCAGTGAAGCATCAGCCATTTCCTTTCTCTGCTGGGCCCCTCTCTACCCATGGGCACCTCATCGAGCCTCCAACAACCCTCTCCGTACCAGGAAGATATCATAGGCTTGGAAGATATAATTCACAAGACTGTTTCTGTTAGAGGTATTAACTGTATCCTATAGCTTCGATTGGGCAAAGAAAGAAGACAATTATACTTCGAAGCTTTAAAGCACCTGGTCTGGTGTTTTACTCAAAGGTTTATTCCTTCTTTTGAAGTTGAGTTATTGCTGTGGTTTCCGTGACAATGTCTTAATAATTTTCAAAAAAATTTAAATATTTGGAAGAAGTTACCCTTAATTTAAGTGAGCTGTCCAAATTGCTTCCTTCTTGGAAAAATCCAGCAAATACACATACGCCTAATGTAAATTATCTCCACAGAAATCAGATTATGGCTGTTGGAGAGAAAGCTTGAGATTGGTGTGCCCAGATAACATCACCTCTCCTCTTTGTAAGTGGTGATAAAAAAAACCTCAAACTATCAGCTTGACTAAATTAATTTACTTCAACCTCAGTATACAAATTATTCCATCTGGAGCTCTATTCGGGAAGTACACATACAGCCAAGAAAGTCTCCATAAATTCTAGCCAAAAGAGTGACTTAGTTGTCTAAGTCACTGTCTCACAAAATATCCATATTTTGTAGGCAATGCAAACGTTCCTTTTGGATGGGTTTTCCGGAGCTGTGAGAATCAATATAACTTTAACTCCACCCTTTTATTCTAGTTTTGGAACAGATTTCTTTAAGCTCATTTATGCCATTGCCAGTTGTTATGAATCTAGAACCTAGGAGAGCTTCCCTCCTGGAAAGTACACTTATCATTGGAATTGGAAGCTAAATTCCTGTCCATGTGTAGCTCTCTAATAAACTTAAGTTGAGCTGCAGGTAAGTACTTCTACCTGGAAGAGAGAGGCAAGATTTCATGTCCTCTTTCTGAAGTATTTTCTTTTGGCTAAAGAACAAGATCTGGTTTGCATGTGTAGGAATCCTCACTCCTATATATTTCAAACATACTTACTAGCATTTTTTTGGCAGTGCTAATGCTGCCAAATCCAACTTTTTCAAGTCAGGGAACAGAGATACCCAGATTGGTATTGTGACCACAGTAAGGACTCAGTGGCATTGGGTGGTACAGCAAGAAACGCACGGCAGGGGATTGGAACTGGATCATCAAGGTTCTTACAACTGTAGCCTTTCTTTGATTCTGTGATCTCCCAAGAACCTGCTTGTTTCTGGAACCACACCATCACGTTCCTACCCAGCCGCAGGGCTGTGGACTGTGCTGTCTTCCCTTGCTTACAGGGACATCACTAAGCCTCTGCTGTTCCTGCTGAGAGGAGCTTTGGGAAATGATTGGAAGCAAAGGGGCAGGGGAAAATGTGAAAGAGTAAATCTTCTTCCCAAGCAGCACAAACATGTTGAAGTCAATGAAACAAAGCTCATTTACAACACCAAAGTCTCTTCTTAACCACTGCCTGCTGTATGAATATTCATAATCTTGTAAGACAGCATGAACTGCAAAATATTTTTTCATTCCACATATTTTAGAGATGGATAAATCTCACCCAGTATAGGTCAACTGACACCACAAAGCACCCTTCTTGTTATATGCACTTAGGTTGCTATTTGGCAAGGAATGCCAGTACATGCAGTGGATGATATAGTACTTGCTCCGAAGAAGCCAGAGCTCAATTATATTGACTTCTGTGGAGTAATGATTTTGTCCAAGGTTTTTAAGATGAGGCACATGTGTAGATGCTTTGCTAAACCAAAGCATCAGAGATAAAAGCAGAAAAGAGATAAAAGCATCCATCATTTGTGTGTCTCAGGCTTTCAGATCAACTAATCTAACTCTGTGGCTCATATCCTGCAAACAGATATGCTAGATGCCTTGTGCCATTTTCTTCTTATAGAAGTAGCAGCAAGCCCAATGGTTTTGTTTAGTTTCTTTCAATTCAATTACAAAAACAAGTGAGCTATTTTCTGAGATTTACTTTACCAAATTCCTCATGTTAGAAAATACTTTAAAATTGCGTGATATAAAAGCCAAGTCTAATGGCAATCCCCAAAAAAACACTGGCAGTTATTGTTTACGAGACATATTGGAGCTAGATGATCCTGATGGTTCCTTCCTACTCAAGCCATTCTACAATTTACAAAGCTTAAATCCCCTCCCTCACCAGCTCATGTGAGACAGCATAACAGAGGATAGAGGGGAAGGCAGGATAATGGAAGCAGAAGGTTGCCGGGCAAGGAGCAAGATGAGTTCTGCCATCTTTACCCTGTAGATGTGGTAGCTAGGTGAAAAGGAGGGAATCACTACTGAGCTTCAATACAGCTATATTCATCTCAGAGCAAGAATTAGTGTGAGTACTTCAGTGTTATTTCAGTTCATTTGGAAGGTCTGTGCTCAAGCTCGGGCTGATGGTGGTCTCTCCTCAACAGAAGGATGAAGAATGGGTCTCTGATTTAGCTTCTCTGTTGGTAACTGCATTTTAAATATGAACAGTTTGGAAGTACAGTCCTTGAAAACATGCTCTCCTTATTGCTTGAGAGAAGGCAACAATAAATGCTTCAGTCTCTACCCAAAGTCATTACTTTTGCTACAATTTGCTTAAAAAGATGCTACCTAAGGATTCTGAAAATTGCTTACTAGCTGAGAGACAGTCCAAATTAAACTTTTGTTTAAGACAGCAGAAATATGGCCACATGAATTAGTACAAGGAAGAAAAGACGTATTTTGAAGTTGAACTGATTTCTTTAGGGGCTGTTTTTGCTCATCCTTATCCTGACATGGAAAACCTGAATACTGCACATTCAGAAGCTGCTATATTTAGGCAGAACCCTGCCTGTATATCTCTGCCAGTTATTAATGCTGTCAGGCATGATAAAGTGCTGTATTAGATTTGTCTATGTTTGTTGCTCTCCTGATTTAAGCTATTTCGGCTGAAAATTCTCATGTGAAGTTTCTACCTCAAGTTCCATCAGTTAGAAATATTTAGGTGAGAGGGAAGCAGCTGTTGCCAGTGTGAGAACTCAGTAACTATGAGCTGCTTCCAAACCTTGCTCCAGCTTCTCTCTCAAAATAAGCTTCACAATTGTCTCTGGCTTCTCTTACACCTATTCTGGTGAAAGAACTTCAAAATTTAGCACTGAAGATCAGTGGATAACCAGGATACTACAGCCTTGAAGAAAAAGCATCCCAATTTTGGCTTTTTTATTTGATTTCGCAAGCAATAGGACAACTTTAACTTCAAAGTGTTGGTTTCATTACCTTGATCTTAATATTGCAAATATCAAGGGAAAATTCAGTCCATCTCCATGGGAGAAGACTCCTGAGTTTCATCAATAGCATCCTCCATTCAAAATAATATTTCAGTAGAAATAGTTTGCTGCAAAGGATTACCATTCCGTACTGAGGACAAGGGAATCCTCTTGCTTTCCTTTCAATGATTTTTAAAAAATATGAGATAACAATAAGAACCAAGCCAGGGTTGCCCTATGAGAAATAAGGATTGGAAATTTTAGAAGATTTAGAATAGATAAAAACCTACTGACAGTGCCTTTAATGACAGTTGCTGAAATTGCAATAATCTACCAACATTTACACTGCTGCTTCTCAGGACAGCTTGCTCTTGTGGAAAGGGCTTTGTATTCACAAACCCCAAACTTGTGGTACATTCATTACCTGTGCAAAATTTCTCTCATCTGCTGCAACTCTTTGTTTTAATTTCTTTTAGTTTTAGTTTTCTAGTGTTTGCCAGCATGAGCTCAGCTGCACCAGCACAACTCTGTGTTTCTTCCCTGGTAGCTCTAGTAGTTCAATGGTAGACAAGGTTGAATATTGAACACAATTAGCTGTTCCACATAGATATTAATACCAACTATCTTTAATTTAGCAGAGAAACCTCACATTTCATAGCAATTTTAAAGCTCTTTGAATGAAGGAATTTGCAACTTGGTCTAAAAATTACCATATCATTGAGGGGACAGATATTCGTTCTATGTACTAAATCTAGTGCTGTGAACAAACTGGACATTAGGATTATAAAAGCAGTATACAATACAGATGGAATAAATTTTATCACTAACAAAAAAAACCCACCAACCCACCAACTGGATTTATCAACTGTTCGGAGAAGGAAGCCACAAGTTCTTTGGGTTTAGAGACAAGCAGATCACTGCTAGAGTCAATTACAGTTCTTACAATCCATTTCCTTCCCCCCCCCCCCCATGATTTAAGCAACATTGTAATTTATTTATTTTTTCTTTTTGCTAGAGAAAGCAAGCAACCAGCCCTTGGAAGCTTTAGCTTCCAAGCAAGAAGCTCAGCTTCCAAGCTTGCTAGCTCAGCAAGAATTTGCTTTGCATTAATCAGGTTTTTACTGAAAGCTATTTTTGAACCTCCCTGCCACCCACCTCATCACTAAATTTTGTCTGTAGACCTTATGCCACTCGAGCAGACTATACAGAATTGTTTGGTTCAAATATTTTTTTTCTCTACCAACCTATACAAGGATCTAGGGGCTAATTTCTGGCATTGCTCAGCCATCAGGGTTGGGAGCTGTTGTGAGTTCCTGGCATGATGTCACTCTGCATCATTTACTGTACATGGCTGATTGATTTTTCTTCCCCTGTGCATTCTTCTCTTAACTTCAGTTAATGGATTTTTATGAATAACACTTGTGTTCCTAAAACATTTCCCTTCTCAAAGCAAAACATTCTTTAACAGTCTTATTTTTATATAGACAAGGTGATAACTGCCTAATAAAAATACTTATATATATATATAAAAGCTTCTACCCTTAACTGAGAGCAAATTTACCTGCTTTCCATGAGATGGTGGTGGGATGGGTAGGTGGCCTGCCTGACCAGGTGCCATGTGGTCCTATGGCCTCTGTGGGACACACTGCTGTCCCAGGAGAGGGGAGGCCCACTTATGCATGTGTGCTCATTTTGCTTTTCAGTTACGGTGTCTGGTGCATTCAGAGAGAACATTAGGACAGAGTGAGCAATACAGATAACTGTGATGGTGCTGCTATAATGCAGTGCCAAAGATCTTTTTCTTTTACATTCATGAGAGCTGCTCTTCCTAGCATTGGTGCTGAATGGAGCTGTCACATGTTCCCTGCAAAGCCTGATATTTTTTACAGTGTTGAGGGAAAATAAACCACCACAGCGTTTTGATTTAGGATTTAAATGTGACAGCCTGTCAGACAAGCTTGACAAGTGATTGAACGTCTGGTTGGTCTTCGTGTGCTTCAAAGTGGTGGCAATAGGGAAAGGACTTATTTTTTCAGATCATGTTCTACCACACCGTGGCATGCAATTCTCATCAGAGAAATAGCTCAAACAGGAAGGTGCTACCCAAAAGGAAAATGAGTTTGGCTCTTTTGACATGAAGCCACTTACGTGCTTCTTTTGGTGCAGCCCAGGACACGGTTGGTTCTCTGGGCTGTGAGGGAACATTGCTAGCTAATGTCCAGCTTCCCTTCCACCAGTACCCCAGGTCTTTTTTGGCAGGGCTGCACTCAATCTTTTCATCCCCCAGTTTGTATTGGTAATGGGGGTTGCCTTGACCCACATGCAAGATATTGCATTTGGATTTGTTGAACATCATGACGTTCACCCTGGGCAAAATGTTCTACCTGTGGTGTCCCTGTTCATTGCAGGGGAGTTGGACTGGATGGCCTTCAGAGGTCCTCTCCAACTCTACTGTCTATGATCCTAAGCTGGATGTTCAGAGTCTGCATGAGGAAAAAGTAAGAGAATATGAGTTTGGGAGAAAAAGAAAAGATAGCATGGTGTGGACAATACTACTTAACATATATATAACATACTACTTGAATATTTTCTCCTGCATTTCCTTTAAGGTTAAGTGGATGAAGAAATGGTCTTTTGAACAACTTTATAGTGATGAGTGTACATTTTCTTCCCAAAAGTGAATCTTTTCCCCCTCCACATCCCAAAGTTACAGATTGTAGAGTACCTTCAAGTGAAGTTCTTTAATTGCAGCTTCTTTATTGCCAGAGTTAGGTGTTTCATTCAATCAAATAGAGGAAAAGGCAAATCCTGTGGCCCCAAGCTTTAAGGGGATTCATTACTGTGCAAAACAGCTGATGAAGCAAGTCTCAAAAATTGCTTTCACTCCCAATATTGCCTCATTAGTAGCACAAACTGTCATGCTAGAAAACTCAAATGAATTCAAGCCAACCGACCCTCTTAATGGTGCCAGGCATACTTTTCCTTTTTAAAGTACGTATTTTCCACAGCCACAGCAGCAGAACATCTCACCTACTTTCAAGCTTTTATAGAAGTCACAGTATTTGCATAATCCCCATTATATCAAAGAATGTTTTTAGTATCAGCTGGAGGAAAGGAGATGCTCTCATTGCTGATAGTTTCCACTAGCACATTGGATATAGTCTAATTCTACATTAAACAAGCACTGTAACTCTTCTGGTAATACATATTTCCGAATATGACAAATGACATTCAACAGACTCCATGCACACTCATGTATCATTCTGAAGTGAATTATTTGAAACTGCTTGATCTCCATAACCATAATGTAACACACTTTTACCTTGAAAACAATCCTCAGGTTATTGCAAATATCTAGTCTTCTTCAAGCAAGCAGTCCAAGAGCATGAATAGTTCTTTATCTTTTGTCCTGGCTCTGATAATTGCAATTACACATCTTGTCCATTTAGCATTGGTGGATTTTTTTTTCTCTGTGTCATTTTGAAGCCAATGAAATTCTCTGCTACGTTAGCCTATATCTGGTAAAAGCACTTGCTTATCATTATCAATCTTCTACTCTCAGTGAATATCACTTTTTTCCTGTCCAAATTCTCAAAAGAGAAACTTTTCCAGTTTCATATAGCTGTCATGTGCTTCTTATTCATCCTGTGTCTATAGGAAAATTCAAGTTTTTTCAGTGTCTTTGTACAAGGATTATTTTTTATCATCAAGACCCAAAATTATCCTTAATGAAACTCTCTTGTTTTGTAGTATCCTCTTAGTAGGGGGGGTGAATGGGATGACATTCTGTATTCATGCCTAGTTCATACCAACACATAGATGACAGCCCGAGCATACTTTCCTTTTTGATCTCTGATAACAGGCAGAAAGCAGCTGGGGAAAGTTGAATTCAGATGAGTTCTTTGTTATCGTGGAAATACTTCTAGGAATCTGATAAAGTTACAAACAATATTGAGAGACCCAGATGTAGACCGTGAAGGGAACGTCGCCTGGTTCTGAGCGTACAATGACTCTGACTTCACATAATGCACAGATAATGAGGTTACAAACCCCAGGGACAGGAAGTAGAAATGCTCTCCCAAGGGGGGAGAACCAGAGAAGGAAACACAAGAGCATAACAAATAAAATCTAAAATGTTTTTTTGAGTATCAGTTATGATTCTTATCAAACCAAAAGAAACGACTTCAAGCACAGCTTAGAAATGGACTATGTACACACACAGTAACTAATAGAGGAATATTCTGTAAACATACGAAGTCATGCTCTGGTCTTTGGAGAGAGGAGAAATGAAACTGAAAACCTGCTCTCTTGCTATTTGCCACATGCTAAACTTGTTTTTCATTTTGGTCATCTTATCCATCTAAGATAATTTGATGGCTCATCAAACACCCTATCCACTTATTACTAAAAACAGAAGACAAAGAATGAAAGCAGTTGCAATAAAGTGGAACAGAACACTTACACAGACATGGAACCTTCCGTGTGACGCAATGTCTGGATATTGAGGTACAGAACTGGGCATGGGAACTGGAAGTAGAGTTTTTGCTTTGGTAGAAGTTTTAACCAAGCAACCCAGTTTTGTTTTCTGGGCTGCAAAAGCAAACTGATGGACAGATTTTTCAGAGGTTCTTATTTAAAGCTGGTTTTCAGCAACTCTTTTGCTCCAACACTGCCCTGGCACTCACAAAGTTTTCTTCATAGTTGAGATTGTATCTGCTCTTACTTGATGGGAAACAGGACAAGAGCAAACATCTGTAGCACACAAACACACTGAAAGGCAGGAATTAAGTTTCAACACAATAGTAATGCTAGTCTATTTAGAAAGCAATCATTCCTTCATGCATTTAATTTAATTCCTTCATGCATTTAATTAAACATGAAGTGTTTAATTCTTAATTTGGAGATTTCAGAAATTAGGCTTTTAAAAAAAAAATATTTCCTATACTATTATATTTGAAAATTTGTAATCACAAGCAGTTGAAAAGTGTCAGATGGCTGCAGTCTTGAAACTTTTTGGCTGCAGGCTCAGAGCACAGAGAAAAGAAGCAATCCATACAAAGGACTTGTGATGCCAGTTTTGCCCTGTCAGGTGACAAGAAAGTCCTTAGAAAGCCTCAGACTGCTGTTAATAATGGTGCGATTCCGTGCAAGCCCCAAGACATCTACTTTGTTTTGGTGACATCTATTAAATCCCAAGGATAAACTCAAATTGGCAGAACTCTTTCATTTATAAAGGTAACTTGCACTGCATGCACGATTCTTGCTCGTTGGATAGGAGACAGTGCAGCTGCTGTTAACAGCTTTCAGTCTAGGAGCTAACACCTCAACATGTTCAGATGACCTGAATGACTTCCACACAGGGAAAAATAAAGGCTGGATCAATCAGCTGTCCCCGTCATGCGCAGTGAGAAGTGTTGGGGTGAAAAGGTGATACCCTGTACTTGCCTCTGCCTTTTTTTTCAGTGCATGTACCATCATTCCAGGAAGAATGGCTTCCAGCCAGAACGCCTGCTCCTCCTGCCTCAGAACTGGGAGGTTCTGTTCAGGCAGCCAGTCCCCCATTCCTACCTGTGGGTCTGCATGGATGAGTGCTGAATTCATGTAAATGAACTGCAACTATACCTCTTCATGTTTGTCCTGCCTCTGTCAATCCTGGACAAGGCAGGCCAGTTGCTTTCTCAGTTGTATGCTGGGCCAAGGATGGTTTGATGCTATGCATTTCTGATACTTCTGAGTACTCATGGGATTTTAACATGTTCCTTGCTTCAAACACGTGCAACATCTGTCAAGTGATCACTAAAGCATCTTGGTATCAGCAAGACTGAAGCCATGCAACACTTTGTGAATGTATCATTGCACCAAGTACAAACCCAAAAGAAGATGGGGCATGCAGGTAGCAAGAGATATTGTGAGCATTCCTGTACAGCAGCTTCCAGATTCTAGAAAGACCTCTGAAGACCTGTATTACCCAATTACTTCATTTTTCCACTTAGAACTCTTCAGGTTTAACTGAAAGCTTTGTAGTTATGGATCCAAGAAGAAATACTGCTATTGCCGACAAGAAGTTGTTACCTCCATTCAGTTATTTGCCTAAAAAGCAGTGAAACACAGATGGTTTTACAGAATGTAAAGGATTTAAGTCTAAATCTAGCTAAAAAAATAAGCCATGAGAACGGGCAACGATGATCCAGATAGGAAAGCCACTAATCAGTGTGTAATTTCTCCAAGTTACAGTCCCCATTAAATGAAGCAGAGACAAGTTCCAAAGGCCAGGGATTTACAAGCTGCCTGTAGTTCATTAATCCACTAACTGCACATTTGAAATTATATCAGCCAAACAACTGAAAATCTGAGCTAATGATTCTGTAATTGTTCTTCTCTTCAAGCCACCATCATATTAGGATCAAACAGCTTTTTCTATCGTGTCACAAAAGTGGAGATTCTCCCAGTTCCACACAACAGCTGGCATTAGCAGCTTTGATGCAGAAATTTCTCTTGCGATTTATTCCGTCCATCTGATAATCATTTCCAAAGGAGAGCAGAAATACTGGCCTTCTGTCAAAGAGAACTAACATGCAAGTTTAGCTTCTAATCTACACTGTCTTTCTGAAATCATTACTGCAAGTTCAAAATCAGCAGTGCAATTGATGCTGAGGTGGCCCTGCTGCCTGCATCTGGGTGTATAACAGGGAAACTGCCATTACAGAGAGCAGAAAGGCTGATCTAAAGGCTGTGGGCTTGATTTTACAGTCCTGTTTTGAGTTGCAAGTAAAGAGCTTCAGTACTACCAACTGAGTGGCTGTGCTCAAAACTGACTGCCCCACATCAACAATTAGATAACTGGGCTAGTTAGGGTTCACTTAAGCTGGAAGAGAATGGTAGCCAGCTGAAGTAATTAGCCAGGATTTAAATTAAAAAAAGAGTAAGACAGCAGCCCAGAATTAATTTGAGAGAAAGGCTAGAGAGGGCTAAACTTCAGCTCACAAATCTAGTTAGGACATTCTCCTTCTTGCTTTAACACAGCACAATGAAGAGCAGATAAAAACACCTTTTGTTTCTCCTTTAAGACAGGCACATTTCTGAGATCAAGTGCCAATTGCTCTTTAATTGACGAAGGGGAGAGTCAAACCCAAGGCTGAGCCAAGCTCCTGCAGAACAGAATATTGGGTGTCAAGTTCTTGAGCATTGGGTGGAGGAAACAGTTGTGAAATCCAGGTGAGCTGAGAACCAAACTCTGATCTGGAAAGTGCTGAGCTTCACTGCCATCATTATCTGGGGGTACTGAAGAAAACTTAATCTCTTTTATATCTTGGACCTCTAAGTAATGAGAAACATCAAACTACATCCTGATCCAGCACAGATCAAGTATTTATCTTGATAGTCACTGAAAGTCACTACTTACCACTTGCATAAGTTCTTGAGGAATAAAAAAAGAGTATATCTACATTATCATCACAATATTAAAAAATTATGTCTTCTATATCTGTAAGTATATAGCTGATAGATAGGATTTATTGTGGAAGTAAAGGACACTGAGTTTAGTAAATCATGAAATATTGTGGAAAGGAACTGCAGAGCCCTCTGGCACATTCGACTCAGGAACGGATACGACATTTGCAAGTAAAATCAGTTTAAGGTATTATATAATTTGGATGAATAGTCAAGAAAAGCTCATTAAAGCATCAAGGGGTGCTGATACAGCAAAATGCTTTCCCCGACCTTCGTTGTTTTGCACTGTCCATTTCCACTAACTGCTTCTTATCTCCTGCCAAACAGAATAAACTCTGTATTTCAAACTTTCCATCAGCAACCACTCCCCATCCTTTCAGCTATTCCCACCATCCAGTTCTGCATTCTTCTACCCTTCTTTAGTGATGCCTACAAACTGATGAGATCTTGCAAGTTAACCCCGTGAGATTCGCTGTCATAAGAGGTCATCAAAACAAAGAAGGAACTATTCTTAGCAATTACATAAAAGCAAGGAAGCAAAGTACCATTAACTCTCTTTCTTACCTATATCATGGACATCAACTTGAGAGTTGCCTGTGATTTTTAGGCCCAAGATAAGTGACCCAGCTCATCCCTCTTGTGATCCACAGCCCCTACATGCAGGCAGGCTCCCTGCACCAGGTGCCTCCTGGTGCTGCTGTAGGGAGGATTGGCCTCACAGACTGGGGATTCCTAAAGCCTTCACCAGATGTGAACAGAGAGGGCAGGCTGTGTTTACATGCTGCTGTGTTACTAATAGCCAACGCAAAGCATTATCACAGATTAACGAGTTTCAGTCAGAAGCTAAAATATTTGGTGCCCTGCTAACAAAATAACTAAACATCTGCTAGCATCTACATGCCTTCTGTGTTCCTTTACGTTCTCTAAATCGATGTTCTACCATAGGAATAATTAAAACACAGCCACAGATTTGTCAACTGCCTATTGTTCCCACTTCCCCAGACACAGAAAGGCATTTACAACCTTATATGTACAGCACAGCAAAAGGAATAAGCACCACTGAAGTAAATTCTAGGCAGAATTTGAGCAGTGATCATTGGGATAACAGCCCTGGAAATCCCTGATATGAACAGCACTGGCTTTTACCTCTTTTTGTTATATATTGATTTTTCCTTATTGCTTCTATTCTATTTCTCTAGGTGCCAGGAGGAAGAGTTTAGGAATCAATGGTTTGGTATGGGGCACTTACCTATCAAATTGTTGTTACAAATGCTTTCTCAAAGCATCAGAAGACTTGACTGTACACAGTTATCATGGAATCACAAGGTTAGAAAGACCTACAAGATCATTTAGTCCAACCATCTCGTCCAAAACTGACCACCATCTTCATGGTCAGTTGACCACCAAGAAACTGAATTGCTTCAGCCAGAGTTAAACACATATCTGATACTTGGTTACATGAATTAACAACCTAAATGAGTACTCGTATCAGCTCTTATTCTGTTATTTGTGATTTCAGTTAGCAGGCATAAAATATCATTAGCTGTGATAGCTTTAGGATTTTTAAATATTTCTTCTACGAAACAGAGTTTTAATGGGATACTGAGGCTTATTTATAATTCTGCATCAGTTTGGCTTTTGGCTTTTCTCTCAGAGAGGAAAAAAATAAAGGTGATAGATATTTATGTTGAGAAAAATGACAGAGTGAAGCTCTACAATAGTTCTGAACAGAAAAGAAATAATAGGAAACAGTCACAGATCTTGAACTAGCATAATGTGCTAGGTGTATATTTGCAAGTCAGACCTTTGTTTATTTTGGCAGATTATTTTTGAAAACAGAGGTAGCTTAGATTTATGATTGCTGTAGCATAGCAGAAGGGGGAAGAGCTCTTGTAATAAAAATATTCCTGATCACATCTTTCTAATAGAGAAACCTCAGTTTATTATGAAAATATTTGATAGTTAACTACTGAAGCTTAAAACTTACATATTCCCAAGTCATGCACCTTACCATTCCCTTTTATGTAATTTCCAACAGATATCTTACATAAGCTTAATACAAACCAGTATTAGCATATTAGGTTCTGTACAAAAGCTTTTCAGCTGTTCTTATCCAGACTCTCACAAACCATTAGGCATTTATTTTGATCATTCTAACAGCTTCACTACAGACCTCATTAATTTTTGGACCAGTGAAATGATTTTCAGATTGCAAATGATTCAAAACAGAAACTGGTAACAGTCAGTTTCATAAACAACGGATACAGGGGAAGAAAATGTTAACAAATGCTTGCCTGTAGTTACTCGCTACTTATTTACAAGCAGCATATGGTAAATGTTTTAAGAAGATTAATAAATTTGGCAAGGAATGTCATTAACACATTTCAAAACTTGCTCTAGAGATCCACCCACCACCATACCTAGCCCAGCTCCAAAATCTTGAATTGCTACTGGCTGTAGTTTTGTGAAACACAGCACACAAGCAGTGCAGAATGCAAAGTCCATGCCTTCACAGCACGTTAGGCTGCTCTGGATTCCATTAAGGGCTACTCTTCGGGATCAAGAATTTAAAACACATTGCTGAAACTCAAAAATATTAAGACCAGCCAATAATTGGGTTTTGAGCTACAGTGCTTCTATACTCACTTATTTAGACAACAGAGACCTTTCCACCCAAAGCACAGCTAACTTACATTATCAGCACTTGAGAGAAAAAGAAAGATCTATCCTTCTCCATGGAACTGAGAAAGCAAGCAAGCAAAATTTTCACATAAGCCGTTCACTGAGACACTCTGATTTGAATTTAAGACACTGTCATTGCATCTCAGTCAAAACCAGTCTTCCTTCAACTGTTCCAAAAAGATCTTAAACATTTTAACAGAGAAAACAACTGCAAGCTTGATAGCATAAGCATAACCACTAGCACAGCACACGAAGTAAGGCTGCATAAAGCACCAATATGTAGCAAAGTTAGCGCTTCTCAGTGACAGCATCCTCCTGCATCAGCCACAGACACAGCAGCTCCTGCTCTAGCAGAGAAGCACTCATGAGCCTGCAGACAGGGCACTGTCTCTCCCTTAGCAGAGGAGAGCCTTTCTGGTCACAGAGGGACAGATGTAACCAGAGGGAGATGAGGCAGAGGTGAGGCAGCCCCAGCAATGGGCAGGAGGGGCTTCATCAACAGGACAGCAAGGCACACCCGTGTGATTCCCTGGGAGACATCTTAGCAAAGCTGTTACTGATTTAGCTGGATCTGAGGCTATTTACTTGATTGGAAAGGCCAGGTGATGATTAGGAAAAACTTTAGTCCTTTGTTCACCTGGTCTCTGCCCTCAATGTTGTGAAGTCTTGATACCACTTTCCATCTGTGAGGTCTAGTCCAGACTGTGTGATGAAGTCTGTAATACTGAATGTTTCACACACGTTTGGTGGAGATAATACTCTGTTTTCTACTGTTTAAGCTTTGTACCAAATGTCAGAGGAAGTATATATTATATATACTAATAAGCAGGAATGAAGGATTGCTTTATTCCCAATTTCCATTGCGATTTGGTTTGGCCTGGACTAAAACTGGTTCTCACAATGCCAATGCTCTCACTACAACCTCCTTTTTGACTCAATAAAGACTTTTAAAGTGTTATTCAACTTTTCCATCATTTCACATAACTGACCAACTGACCAGCAAATATAGGACAGTATCCTTTGTCTGCAGATGAAATGCAGGCTGATGCAGGTACCTGCAAGAAGCAAAGAA
The DNA here is from genome assembly GCF_026119805.1 of Tympanuchus pallidicinctus. Classification (NCBI taxonomy): domain Eukaryota; kingdom Metazoa; phylum Chordata; class Aves; order Galliformes; family Phasianidae; genus Tympanuchus; species Tympanuchus pallidicinctus. The sequence continues at coordinate 106,993,729 of NW_026294618.1, forward strand.
CCCAGAAAAAACAGAATGCTCCTAATGCTGCTCCATCCACTTACTCATATGTACAAGACTCATCAGAAGTTTAAAGGTTCTTCCAATTGCCAATGGTAAGTAACATTCAATTATCCATATCTAAGCACTGGCATCACATACATTAACAGAATTAAATTATATAAAAATGGAAAAATATGAGAGAGGCATGCCAAGAGTTTATAGAGACCTTCATTCCTACATCCAAAATGGACTGGGCAGGACTGTGACAAAATGAGACAGCTAAGCATATATATATATATTTTAATTCACAAGGAAATACGTGCAAAATAACCATAAAATCGTGCAAAGTAATTTGTTGGATTTTTTTTTTCATGCCTTTTCTGCGTAATTATTTCTGATAGAAAGCCATGCAAAGCAAAATCCACAGGACTCTTCTATTGTTTCAAAAAACTATTTTCTGCATATGCCCCTTTTTCCCTTTCATCATTCAGTACCGAGGGCTCATTCATTATACACCTGGTATTAAAAATATTGATTGAAAATATTTCACTGACCAGCTCCACAAATGGCACAGACCTTAGGCCTTGATTTACTCTCATTAAGTTCTCAGGAGGTTTTTCAGTCCTTCAGTACATTTCAGAAAGATAAACCTGCTTTCTCTGATGGTTTTTTTCTGCCCTTACTCACTAGCAGTGTTATTGTTGGTGTACTTGCAGTGATTTAGGAGGAAATCCTCATGAAAATACTGCTCAGTGAAAATAAAAATGGTGTGGGGTTTTGGGGTTGAAATATCAAGCATAATTGCTGACTTCTATACTGTGTTTTCTTAAATTCTGTCTAAGAGGAGAAAAGAACCACACCTATAAGTAAGGATCCTAATCTAAACATGAGAAACTTCTAAGCAAAGATTTGAACTGGTGATTCGGCAAGGAACGAAAGGAAAACAAGAAACATGCCATAAAACCAAACGAGTTAAAAATATGTTCCCTAGGCCAACATTTATTACAAATAGGTCTTTTCAACCATAATCAAATGCAAAGAAGGCAGATGACCCACGGAACCCAGCTTTCAGGCATAAAGGTGCACTTGTGTTTGCTCTTTGGAATGACCTCTTACTGGTTTCTATCCATAACGCCCCTTTCTTTCTAGATTCAGAGAAGTCAATATAAGGTGAGTAGAGCTGGGTACATTTACTAATTTGGCTCAATTTCTACCATTCTAAGCAGTTTGTTCACCTGAACAAGAGACTGAGAGAAACATTGGAAACATCAAAAAAAAAATAAAAATGCAATCTTTGTGATATAATCTGCCAGATTGAAAAAGGTATGAAAACTGCCTAACATCCTTACCCCATTTAAACCTGTGTTAAACAAAAAATCCTTTTGTCTCATAACAAATAATGATTACCTTACGAAATGTATTCATCTTTTTCCTATATCTGAAACAGATTTTCCTCTCCAGTGTTATGCTGAAGTCATGTAAGACATGAATTTGACTTGAATCATATCAGAAAGTCGAGGACAGTTTCAGTGCTTGCTCTATGATCTAAATTTATCTGGAATCAGTAATTCTTGATGGTACGATCTGAGAACAGTTTTGTTGCTCTCGTGCTTACAGGCTAGAAAAGCCCCCCAGCAAATTGATGTAGTAAGAATAATAAAAACAAATGAAAAGAAGTTAGTGCTCACCTAAAAAAACATTATAGGATCACTTTCATTGGGATATGCAAGGCTGACCTGGAGAGGTCTGCTCTGATTTCCATCTCAATTGATTGTGGGGGGATGTTTCACGCTTATCTGGCTATATGCTCAGTGTAAGTTACATAAACTACTAATTGCTGTGTTGTTTCTTATTAACGGAGACCAGTTTTTGTCAAGACACTACTAATCAATGTTTCAGAAGTTGTCTGTATGCAGGGGCAACAAACCAAAACATTTATAAATACCATCAAAAGAAAGGTTGGACATAAAAGCAGGAAAATCATCCAAAATACCAGCAGGCTCCTAGATTTTATCCAGTTTAATTTTGTATGTACAAGCATTACTGCAGAACTAAGGATTTATACACCAGCTACTTGCTTTGAATGAATTACTGAAAAAAGTTCAATTCTGCTTAGAAAGTCAATGAAATTCACAGCCGTGATACTGATGCCCTGCAATCAAAAAAATGAAAGCATTGCACTTGTGCATCAAGCCTTATTGACAAAAATTCTATGCTCAAAATCCAAGGCTGAATTCATTGGTTTAGAGAGTCTATGAAGGTTCCTCTGTTTAGAAGTGCAATCACACGATGCATATTAGAATGTCCTTAGAACCCTTTGGAGGGCCAGAAGCTGTGGTGGGCCATGGGGTTGGCTGCATTTCATGGAGAGGAGAATCATGGCTGCTTCCACTGAGTTCATTTTGATATTCTCCACAGTTCTCCTGGCATAAAAAGCAGCAAACTAGCATGTCAGGTACTTACTGGACAACCAAAGTAGAAGAACTGCATGTGAATATGTTTGAGCCTGGAAGCAGGAAGGCCCTACAGAGGGATCTGGACAGGCTGAATCACTGGGCTGAGGCCAACGGGATGAAATTCAATAAGACCAAGTGCCAGGTCCTGCACTTTGGACACAACAACACCAGGCAACGCTCCACTGGGGAAATGGATCTGGGTGTGTTGGTGGACAGCTGGCTGAGCAAGAGCCAGCAGTGTCCCACGTGGCCAAGAAGGCCAACAGCATCCTGGCTTGCATCGGAAAGACTGGAGCACAGATATGATGAGGAGCAGCCGAGGAAATTGAGATTGTTTAGCCTGGAGAAGAGGAGGCTCAGGGAAGGGGAGACCTTAGTACACTCTGCAATGACCCAAAGGAAGGCTGTGGTGAGGCAGGAGTTGGCCTCTTCTCCTGGACAGCTAGTGATAGGACTAGAGGGAATGGCATGAAGTTGAGCCAGGGGAGGTTCAGATCAGATACTGTGTGAACCTTCTCTGAAAGAGTGATCAGGCACTGCAATGGACTGCCTAGGGAGGTGGTAGAGTCACCGTCCCTGGAGGATTTCAAGAAACATGTAAATGTGGTAGTAAAGAGCACGGTTCAGTAGGCACTGTTTGATGACAGTTGAACTAGACGACCTTAGAGGTTTCTTCCAACCTTGGTGATTCTATGATTCTGTTTTTCACAGCACCAAATCAGAGTGTTTCTAGCCTCCACAAATACATCAGTTCAGTACGCAATCTATTTCAGTGTGCTTCCATTTGGAATCCGCTGGCAGGATTTCTGCACCTTAACTGCTAATATTTCACTCTGGAGACAGAACTAGCTTGAGAAATTCTTAGATGCGTGACAATTATCCCTCAGCTTCATTGATGTATTTACATGCCCCGCTTTATTAAAAATGCATCTTCTTAGTTTAAGTACTTCACAGCGCTGCAGTCCTTTCATTTTTCTGGCACAACACACCAAAAGACACAGAAACACCATATTTTTTTAGTGTAATGTTTAAGCTGCTGTATAACGAGAGAAGAGAGCTGGGAGCAGTGATGCATCCCACAAATTAAAAAAAAACAACAACAAATTGTTCACAACCAAGTAAAAGATACCGTTTTTACTGGTCACTGACAAAGTGCTGGATCCTGAGAATAAATAAATATGATCATACTGCACCTTATCTTGCTAGCTGCAAAATCACATGAAATCAAGGAGACTGCAGTCCTAGCTACTCATTAAGGCAGGTATCTTGGTTACTTTTTCAGCTGTGCTCCATTTCTAACAGCAAACCTTTCTCCTGTTCATAGCTACCAAAGCCACGAAGCCAATAGATGAAATCTGAAATTTTTCCTTCTTATTTCTGTGCGTCAGAAGTATTAAAAGCAGTGTGCTGACCATGTATTAAGCATAAGTATTTGCATAATTTATATGAAGGAAGATACACCTTGTACTAAACTGAACTGTGAATTGAAAACAAAATAAAAACGTAGGTCCGGCTGCCAAGTGGAGTGCATATTTCAGTGAAAGAAAAGAAAAACATATAAGGAGCTTTTAAGTTGAGAAATGCAATGTCATGTGCAATTAACCCTTCATCTGCTATCATTTCTAATTATATGCTTAATTTTATAAGATTTGATTGAACATAGAATTTGACAGATATATACAACTTCATTCAGAAAACAGTTGAGTCATTACTTTGTGGGTTATTAATTTATTTTTTTTCATCACACTTATCTAAAATGGACATCTGAAGGCAAACTTAACTCACTTGAATGCACTGATTTAGATGCCTTAAATTCAAGTGACCTGTCAATTTTTTTCCGTGTCTAACTCTTCCTGTAATGTTTTCAATCTGCTCCAAGTTTCATCCTAACTTGGAGACCATATCTACTATTGGAATTAAAGCATTTATTATTATTGTTCTTTATTTTAAGAAGGATGTAGTGTCCACTTTGTTGTGTATCAGCAAGGAAAGCTGACAACCACCTAACCACTGCAGAAAATGGTCAGTATTCATACTGCCATTTACAGCTGTGGAGATTTTCTTGGGAGAAAGGGTAATTGAGCAGAGCAGTGGGAAGGGATGAAAGGACTCTTCAAGTAGGAGAGGCAATTGTAATTTTGATGCAAACTACCAAAAACTGTACCACTGCTTAAAAAAAATAACCTTTGTTTGGAATGATAACAAGTCATTAAAAGAGGCTGGACAGATTGAACAGGAAGAGATGGATTAATGGATCTCCACATGAGCATAATTGATTTTGGGCATGTACTCCATGAACTCTTCAGTAATGATTTATCTTAATTTGGTGGGTACAATACTGAGTTCAATCAGATCGTAAGAGAACCATCCATCAAATTCATCATCAGCAAAGAGAAGTGCTGCCTTCTCTTTCTATCTTTCCTTTTTCTTTCATATCTGACTAACAAACAAAGCAAGAGACCATTTTTCTTGTAGAAGTAATCAAATCACTGCAGGTGACTGAAGTATTTCCAGGCCAGGTAACCCACCAGTATACATAAGAATTGACTTTTTTCCTGAGTCATGAATTCTCCCTTACTTCATGACAACATACCAGCCAAGAAAAGCATGAGGAAAGGAATGGTTCAGGAGCAGAATTATTAACAACTTCAATCCTTGTGCCCGTACACACAGCTCACCAACCTGCATGCTGCATACAGAAAACCATCAGATGTTTCCAGCATTTCCTTCCTGCTGGTCAGTGATGAGACTCAGCACACACACACACTCAGCTCTTCAGGTCTAAGCCAACTGCAAAGCTGACAGTGCATCTCCCACCCGCTGCAATTCTGGCTCTGCTCAGCTTTGCACGCTGTGAAGGGAGAGCTAGTGCTGGATTTAAACTGCTGATGATAAAGCTTAAACAATCTTTTCTGCTGTAGCTGTTTTTGCACGAGGAACGCTTTCTTTAAGGATTTATCCTCGGTGCTTTAACAGGGCTCATCATTCTTGTAATGAACAAAATAGCACCAACATGCTTAGCTGCCTATTGCAAGTGCGGGCCTACATCCTCCATCTAGCAGCACCTTGCTTCTTGCCTAGGACTGATTTGCTCAGGTAGAGGGAAGTTACTTACACTGCTTTCTCTCAGGCTGCATTGTAAGACTTCAATAGGGTATGGAAAAGATGGGGGGAATGAATGCATGGAATGCAAAGATTTAGAATGGAAACATTACTGAGATGCAGCCAGGGCTGCACTGACATCAAAAGTTAAATGATAACAAAGGAGGATGGAGTAAAACCATAACAGTCAGGAATGAATTTGAAAGATAAATGTCACCTTCTTTTTTGAATGTCCATTTCTTCAGTACTTACTTCATTGCAGAGTCTGAGGAACAGCAATTCAGTTCTTAGAAATCTTATTTAAAAACAGAATGGACAGTAGTATTTTCTTTCACGTGCATAAGTTCCAAGAAATAGGCAACTCTTATATTTATGGTATTCTTAAATTTTCTGGTGACATTTAATACTTTTCACAAGACTTTCACAAGAATCACAAGGTTGGAAAGGTTTCTTGTGATTCTTGTGAAAGTATTAAGTAATATTGAACTCCACAAGGGCAGAAAGCATACAAGAATATTGGGAACGTTTTCTTAATTTTTTCCCATGTTTTTCACTATTTTTAACTAATCAAGCCAGGATACAGGTAATACATATGTTAAACACAGATGGGACAACCACAGTCCCCACAGCTTCTTCCTGATGGTGTTTTCATAGGCTCATGACAGGCCAAAATGGGAAGATGATCCAAATTGCCTGCTCAGTGCAAGGTTAATCAAAGCAGGCTGCTCAGGATCATGTCCAGTTGGGTTTAGAATATCTCCAGCTCCACATCTCTGGGCAGCCTGTTCCAGTGTTTGCTCATCCCTTAATTAGAATACCCTGAAAATCCGTTTATGTTCATTATCACTCTACTTGTCAAGATTTTCAATCAGATCAACAAAGGAGAGCAGGAAAGGAAAATCTCCTCCTCTTTTTCTTCTCTCGGGGCAATTTTATTTTAGCAACTCTTAGCTGCAGGTATATCTGTCAGTGAAGTTAGAAGTCATACTGCCTGTCCCTGTGCTTAATCTACAAAACTGTAATGCAATGTGATCAGTTAAAATGAAATACAGTCCCCAAGCAATTGAGACGGATTCAGATTTAATTCATCTTTCACAAAAGAGCTGGAAAAGTTGATAGAAAAAAATGTAATTTTTCACATGCAAAACAGCTCCCAGCAACAAATTCTCCTCTCTTTTTTTTTTTTTTCCCTGGGAAAAAAAAAAAAACAAAACCAAAAAAACTATACATATATATAATATATGTATATATTAACTGAAAGGAAATACCTCACTGCAATGAGATAGCTATTCCTTCATGAATACGTGAGCAGTCTAGGAATTAAATTTGTGCATTATTTTCAACTTCTTTAAGAATTAGGAATCTTCCTATGATATTCTCACTGAAAATTTAAACAGTCTAGTGAAGGACAAGGTTTTCAGGAAGTTTAATCAAGGCATCCTAGGTGGGACAGTATAATGCAGGTGACTAACCAACTCACATGCTTTTTTTCTTAGATTCGACCAGTTACCTGAGATGTGTTGGGAGTAACAATATAAACAACATGACTTTAGTGTCACTGATATCACAAAAACATCTGTGGAGGAGAATTTCCTGTCATAGAGTAGGTATCTCCCTTTACCAATTCTCTTAGAGGAACATGATTGATGGCCCAAATTCTGTGACTGTTATATACACAGGCATAGATTTTGGTGCTATGGTGGGATTGTATTACTTTTTATTCATCTTTTAGGCTAAAAAGCAAAGGTGATTTTAGTGTTTAACACAAATTGTTCTGGAAGAAAGTAGGCACCAGTTTGATTTCTAAACTCTATGTACTTTGTTTATTTATGATTATCCAAAGAGATCTTTGCAGAAACTATGCTATGTGAAATGCTACATGACTGAGACGACTGAATGGTTTCCTTTAGTGGAGATAATCCATAGAAAATAACTGCCTTAATCTGCAGTTTTGTACAGACCAATTCATTTACCAATTTCAAAAGGCCAGATACCACTATCAAAAACTGCAATCTATTAAAATTCAAAAAACCATGTTCTCAACCATTTCCTCAGCACAGTAACCATGAGCTGCTCACCTAACTCTCTCCCATACATGTGGTGGCTCCCAGCTACAAGTGCCCTGAGAGTGTGTTGTGCAGAAGCAGTAAAACATCAGTTTTATTCACCATGTAAAATTTTCTATTAAAAATAATGGCTCCTGCCTTCTATTTTATGAATATTTAAAAACTTTAAGCGTATTTTTTATGTTCCTCATTGTTAGATATTACAGCCCTTTTAGTGTTCAATGTGCTGATTTATCTTTACTGAAACAAATAAGAGATAATAGAAGAGATCCCACGGCATTTTTAATTACCACAGATGTTAATTAGGTGTTACACGTGGGAATAAGACAGATGGCAAGGCAAAGAGTGGTAAGGCAGACAGGTACAGCAGAGAACGTCACAGTGCACTAAACGTAGGTGATGCATGGGTATTCATGTGAACTGATAAGGAATGACCTTTGTCATAGAACACACTCTGCAGTAAGAAAACTTAATTCAGAGACAAGTGTCTGAAGCTGAAAGTACAGTAAAATGTAAAAGCAAAGAAACAAGCAAATATTTCTGCAGCTAAATGGTGACGGTTAATTGAAATAAATGAAACATCCCAACTAAAGAAAGGAATGGCATCTGCAGAGTGTGACAGTGATTGCCACTTTGAAAGACAGCCAGCTGGCTTCCCACAGCTCTTGTTCAATTTCACTAATTGTCTCCCAGCAGTAAAGAACGATAACGTGTCAAAGGTTTCTCATGCCCCCCACCTTTTAATTGCTATTTTACTTTAAAATATTTGTTAGATGCAGAGCCTTGCTATGCATTTAACATCACCCAGTCAACAAAGAAAACCCCAAATACCTTTGGGCACACCTTTCCACCCCAGCTGCTGTCCAACCAGGTAGGCTGTAGGACCAACCTTCAGTCCATTGAGCTGCCAGCCCCATTCTCATGGCTGGATGGCATCACTTAGCAGCCTTCTTGCACATTGTGCTCCTCCCAATAAGGTGTACATGTCTGCATCCAAAGGATCCAAATTCTCCTCTCAGAAATTCTTCTTAGGATTTGACCTAGTCCAAAAGAAACCAAGGAAGGAAAGTATAAGCATAAAAAGAAATTATTTTTTCTGAAGGTGGAGAGAAAACAAGCTAGGTCATGCTGTATTTTAGAAGTTCATCGCCCACATCCATCTCACCTCTCACCAAATTGCTCTTTGAAAAGAGATTACTCTTCTAATTTCTTTTCATTGTAAGACAGTAAAATTTCATTAAAATTTATCTTTGCTGTAAGTACTCATGTCCTCTGGTTCATTACTCATTCTGGCTACACCTACATTATCTCAGGCTTCCTGCATCCCTAAATTTAAGTGGTGGAAAGGAAGTTATCAAGGAAACTATGCTCAAGTGAAAAATTCTTCACTGGGAAATTAGTTTGAGTTCATATTTGATCAATGTTCTGTTTTTTATCAGATGTCATCATGACAACATTAATGGGGACACTTAATCATCTTCAGTTGATTGCAAGAATCATTATCAGTCTGCACAGTCTTATTTTGCAACGTGAAAACAAAGAAGTTCAGAGCACTTCTGTTATAGCCAGGCTCACCCTGAACAATGATCACAGTGTTATCACATCTGAGATTTCATCAGTGCAGAGGAGCAATTTAACTGCTGGGTTTTTTTTAATAAGAATAGTTTTAAACACCAGACATCAATAGCAAATATCAACATGAAAAAGAAACAAGTTACATCCATTTCAACATCAGATATCTTGAATGTTGCAGATGAGGCTGTCAAGTTGGTGAGATGGAGAAAAAGTGTTAAAATTTTCCACTTAAACAAAGAGACTAACAAATAGAATGAAAGTCTGATTATTAAATAGCATTATTTAATAGAATTTGAATCCAGGTTATTTTTTACAACTGTTGATGATATTTTGTGGAGAGATATATATTAGTGATAAAAAAAACAAAAACAAAAAAACCAAAACCTTGGTCTTTAAAACATCTTTTCAAAGGTTTTCATTGCTCAGTTAAGCAGGCAGCTGTAACTCATAAAAATGGCAATTTAGGACAATTTCCCTCGATGGAGATTTTAAAAATCTTGCTGATTATGGAAATCATTATAAAATCCTCATGAACATTTACGCTGAATCTGAAATTTTACACTTAATCTGAGTTTGTAACTGAGGGAGATATTGTAAGTTTCAACTAAAGTGCAATGAGGCAATTCAACAGGGTCACCAGGGGGAATTTTCAAAGGAGATGACGACACGCTACCTGGAAAAGATGTGTCAAACTTGCATGAGATTACAGGAAGATGAACATGCTGTGATGTGAGTTAGGTGAAAAATATTTTGAATGAGAAAGGCAGTATTTTGCTTCTCTGTGGAACTGCACACCTGGGTTTGCAGAAATAAAATGAAACAATTTAATGGAGTTCCAGAATGTTGTAAAAAATATTCAACAGCTATATGTAAATAAGAATAATAATAATCTTTAATCTGGTGTGATTAGATTGTATGGCCATGTGAATATGCAGACATCCCAGGTTTTGCTCTTATCTACCCTATAATCTCTTCTGCAGTCATGTGACATTTTATAAGAAAGCATATTGATACAGGAGAGCTGCTCTAACCCAAATCCAATTAATCTGCACTAATCAGCCAAGTACTGTGCTTCAACTTCTTCTGATCTTCCATTTTTGCAAGACTTTGCTCTGATTGCATGCGTTGAGGTGTTTCTTGTGCTTTTACTTAGAGATCAGCGTAGAGTAACATGGCTTATGACACAAGGTGTAAATTGAAACAGATCTAACCAGTGCTTCATGGGACAGCACAAATCCCCAAAGCAACTCTTGAATGATAGCACTGCAATATACAGCAGGAAAACCTTTGTCATTTTCCCCTGCTGTTTTCATTCTGGCACACCTACTTGCAGTCCTCTCACTAATAAATAGAGAGAAAAGTGGTTTGCACTGCCAAGCCGTTACAGGAGCATTCTTATTTCCTATGGAGATAAGTTGAAGGCTTTGAGAGTGCTCCTCCCTCCTGGCCATCCAATTACCACATCCTCAGTCCCTGCTACTAAATAGAAAGAAAACAGGAAGAGCAAAAATTCCTTTGGACTCAATTGATAATTACACCCCCAAAAAACCATTTCCCCTTTCTAACATGAAGGGAAGTGGATTAATGTGCTGGATGGTCACAGCAGCACCGTGCAATGTGCATGCCATAAGACGTGCTGTGCAAGAGGTGGGGACAGACTAGCTCCCATTGTGCCCCATCTTCCATCCATGCTCTTTTACTGCTCAGATAAGTGTGATTTAGCTTGCTGGGCTTGGTGATTGTATGTTTACAAGAAACGTGCATCCTTCTCATTTATCACCTGAACTTGAAATCCTAAATTTAAAATTGGTATAAACCATTTGTGTCAGAGAGTAAGTTACAGACAGAGCTTGTGTTTTTGCCTCTGCATTCTACAATGAAGGAAAGGCCAGTGCACCCCTTGCACCAGCTTCAGTTCCTACCTGCAGCACTGCATCCACAAAGGGGTTACTTCATGCTTGCAGAGGTGCTGCTTTATACCTCATTGTGGCAATCAGTTTTTAGATTGCTACTACAGGACAAAGAAATCTCATGGTGGACTGTCCTACCTTCCAGCAAGGCCAACAACAGCCTATCTCAGACATGCCCCCAGCCCTCAGACAGCATGCAGCCTGGCACAGTGAACAAAGAAAAACATGCAGCTATGCTTTCCATTTTGATAAGGGAATTTGGGAATAGGTGTCAAGATTGCCAAATAATGATCAATTTCTTTATTTGTTACCCCATTTTCAGTCCATATAAATACATTGCTTGTGAATTTTCAAAGGGAATGTATTGAGTTGCAATCAAAAATTTGATCGTGTCTCTTTACCAGGCTTTTACAAGGACTTCTCTTAGCAGAGAGAAATATCCTTCGCTGCACAGTCTGCCTCATTCATGTCATCACTTTTTGCCAGTAATTACATTAGTGAACAACTGTTTTCAGGGATGAAGTAAGTACAGGGAGAGCAAAAATTAGAAATCGCCAATGAACACCAAAGAGATCGGGGAATTGCAACCACTTCCAATGAACCTGATGGATGCATTAGTTTTACAAAAGCAAGGTCACATATCCCACTGATTTTATGGTTTTGTTGCACATTTTTATGTTATTGGCCCACAATGTCAGAAGTGGGTGTTAGTGGTAGGGCAGTAAGGTTGAATTTTCCCACCAATATCCATTTACATTTTTGTTGTTGTGACAGATGGCAGCAGAGGGGCAGTTTGACAGAATGACATCTGACAAAGAACTGCATAGGAGGCAAAGAAAGGTGTGGAATCAAATTCCTCTGTGTGGCAAAAAATGGCACTGCTGGCATTCATCAGTGCTTGCTGAACATTTATGGAGACCAAACAGTGGATGTGAGCACAGTGAGGAGTAGGTGGTGCATTTCAGCAGTGGTGATTGCTTCAGTGGGTCAGATTCAGATGAGAATTTCCTCTATTAAATAGTGTTATTGAGCTCTTTTATTGGCTGCAGGTTCCATGGAAATAATTAGGAGGCATTACTTTCAGAGAAACCTTCGTGGATATGGCCCTAAACAGTCATTCTGTTTTATGGGTTTGTGTACATTCATTGTGATCAGACTATTTCTATGAAAACAATACCAACAAATACTTTTTGAACAGTGTTTCTGTACAATGCATTCATCCTTGACAAAACTGTTATGCTGATTCCCACCTATTACTTTTTGGAATGAAAACTTACCCATCATGATGCTTCACTAGGAAGAGGGACGTGCACTGACAAGGGTAAAAATAACTAATATATGGGATTTCTGAGTACAGAAACAAATGCTTCAGATCGTGGTGATGTTAGTGTTTTTCTCTCTTTCCCCCTTTTAGGTGACAGACAGCTTTGGTGAGGAGAGTGGGTCCTAAATGGGTCATTCTGAGAAGCTTGATGGTCACAGTGAGAACATGGATCTGGGGCACAATGCTCCCTGGCCTTCTGGATAAGCCCAGCTACATCAGCCAAGAGATGAGCTGGAGCACAAACAACTGAGATTCAGAAGAACCCATTCTCTGGATGTTTCTCGGTGCATTTGAGCTATTAATAAACTAACAAACACTACAACAAGCAACTTTCATTCAGATATTCTGGCACAATACTGATCCAATGCTTGGGGTTGTTACAGCTTAACATTGTTAAAATGATCAGTTCTGCAGGAGTGCAACTAATCAGAGCTTATCGAAATGTTTTCCTGCATCTGTTTCATCTCCTGTTGAAAATTATTAGGCATTGTCAGTTTGGGGCTAAGATATGTAGCTCTAGGAAGCCCAGGCTGCATCTGAAGCTTCCATCATAGAGGTATTACTAAGGTTGACTTAGGGACTAGAAGTCTTATGCTATCTGGGCTACACAGACAACCACATAATTTAATGAGGGCTAATACTGCTGAAAGTTTCAATGGAGAAATTGAAGGATGTAAGTAGCACTCATAATGCCTGCATTATTCCCTGCCAATAATAGGTACAGTTTTCTATTTGCTGGCATTGTCAAATAGGCTACGAAATAGGACTAAATGTGTCACAAGATGCATTAACCTCCTCTGTTTGTTCATAGAGTGTGAATGGGAAGAGAATACACAAATGTCTGCCACCAGAAGAGAAGCACAAGTAGGTGTGAGACCTCCAAGCGTTTCTGATTTCATATTTGTCCACTTACTTACCATCAGCAAGAACAGTGCCATTGGATAGCTATTATATTTTTCTTTCATGAGTCTGAAAGCTCTTTGGAGGTGTCAGTCTGTACTTACACTATCACTTTGAAATACATTTTAAATATTCATGCTAGAATAAGGAGGGAACTGGAAGGAATCCCGGAGGAGTGGCTGCAATAAAGTCTGAAGGCTCTCAGCAGTAACCTGTGCACGATGCAGGTTGCACACCACTGAGTGATGTGCCCTGTGAGCTGCAGCCACGTGCCCATGGCAGCTGGACTGTGGGGAAGCTGGAGTGGAGCAAAAATTGGGCTGAGCTGTCATTTGTAACTCTCTGCCAAATGGGGCATTTAAGTCAGACTTCTAGAGCTCCAGTGCAATGCTCTAACCACAAGAGCATTCTCTAACAAGATTAGCACTTTGTTTTAAAATGCCCTCTTCTGCTTGGTACTTAACTCACACAAAAATTAAGAAAGAGTACTGGCAGACTTCTGCCTCTCGCAGGCACCAGTCGGTCCTGTGCCCCCCTCAATCCTTCTGTCATGTCATGGTGACAGCCACTGGCATTGCCAAAAGGTGGGGGCAAAACCCTTTAAACAAATCATCCCACAAAAGCCTCTTTTTTTTTTTTTTCCTTTTTTTTTTCTGAAATAGGAATGAGTTTAAAGCAGCCTCCCCTGTTTGCAGCAATGCCTGTTTCCATGGCACCCAGAGCAGCAGCCGACGGCCTTGTTATCACAAGAACTCTAATAAATTTCAGTAGATTGCTGGGAATTGCTTTTTCTTTTCCTGTTTATTTTTATATTTACCCAGGTGCCCTTGCAGTCCTGGAACCTACACGGTGGCCAAAAGCCTATAGCAAAGTTCAATTTTTCATAGTGTGGATAAACTGGATGGGAGATTTTTTAATCAATTGGTGAAACACAACATATATCCCTGCAAGAGAGAAGGGGGGAAAAACAGAGAAACTACCCACTTTTCCTATGTATCATGGATCTGATAGAGCTCTACATGTGACCCTGTGATTAATCCTACCTGAGCAGCATCAGCCTTGCACCCACCAAAGAGCAATGTGGTGCAAGAACATCATCTCCCTGTAGCTGTGCTCCCAACAAGGTGATACGCTGATATGCTGCCCTGGGAATTTTTGAGAAGAGATGAATGACAACGGGCATTTTGCACTCAAGTATCCTTTTCATCACTCTGATACTCATTTCTGTAAGAAACTCAAGAATACGTAGAAGTGTCTTTTCCTTCTATTTCAGATCTTCCATGCTCAATGCATTTTAGACAGCTTTTGTTTCTTAAGTACTGATTCTGTGATTAACACTTTGATTTTACATACACTTGCATCTGACTGAATACTGCTTATGTAACTGTGAAAAGCAAATCGTTTGCTTCTAGGAAGAAAACTTTCTTCTCACAAATTCCAAGGTAACCTAAAAAATCTGTGCATTATCCTTGTATTTTGTTAATAATTCCAGTGTCGGCCTGTATTATAGTGGCATGTGCATTAATATCCGTGGCAACAATAAGATTTCCAAAAGAAGGAGAAAACAGAAAGTAATATTCAAATGCCTGTAAGAAAAACCCATGGGAAACAGTTCTAACTGCTGCACTTGAGAATTTGGTACTACTGTGAGATTCTGCATTAAGATTTAAGTACATTTTTGTCAGAGGTGTCCTTAATCTCGAGCATTACCAAGTTACTGCACTGAAGGGAATCAATAAACACTGGATCCAAACTGGTATATATATTCAGATCGCTACTGAATGTGCAGCATTACAGGGAGGAACTGTACAACAAAGCTGCTGTCAAATTTACTTCCCTTGCTGTGGCAGAGGAAACGGTTTCCCCACAGCCTGTTATCAGATTAATACCTGTTGCAGCATCTGCTCTGCTCTCTGTGCCTCCAGCACCTTACAGATGTGACTTGGGACTCAAACTTGGCAAGTAACTGCTTCTCGGGTCCCATTTAGTTGGTATTTCCTGGAACTGACTCGACTCTCTAAGTCATCATTTCCCTGTAATGAACAGTTTACTTGCTTTCCAGTAGTCTCCGTGTACAAACCTTTCATTCCATCAACCTCCATCCCTTCCCTATCTGGCCTAAACATGCTACAGGTGATAACCAAAGTTAAGTTTATTGCAAGGACCCCCAGATCCTCCTTCACGGGCTTGGGATGCTGTGCAGTCACAGGACAAAACACAGGTCTTACCTGAAGAGGATATGATTCCAGTTCTTCCCCACGTTTAGATACTAACATTTCTATACGGAAAATAATTGATGGAAGTGACTAATGTTAATCAAAGAGAAAATACAAAGAAGCAAATACATGAGCTTAACCAAAGCATCAAACTTCACCTCAAAGGAAGCTGCCCTTTCTTTGGGAAGGAACCAGATGTCATGCAAGAAAATGTATGTTGATAGGGAATAAACACTGCAAAATGAGACCACTATTCTTTGACAACAATAACTGAATCGTTAGAGGCACAGACAGATCGTTTTAATAAGAAAAAAATAAAATAAAATCAAATAAATTCTATGGAAGGTCTTCCCAGTGTTTTGGGAGAGACTGCTGTAAGATATCTGTTCATTGCTGGAAAGGTTCAAAACATGCTGGCATCCCAGCATATACCGTACGGTTTGCATCCCCACTCCTTGAGGAGCTGCACACACATTCTGAAGAGGAACAAGTGTACATTCACAGAAAAAAGAGCACCAGCAGCCCAAAGCATTCCCAAAGTGCTGAATAAAATGACTGAGATTATTCCTGCTTAAGCGCATCACTGTAATTCATTTCACAGCCATAGTATTCTCATGTTCAGATATTAAAAGGACAGAAAAGATGCTTAGGAGTTATTCTCTCCAGTTGGTAAGCACAATGCAATGCACCAAACATACTTCAACTTCTGTGGAACCACCAGGAATGTTCATCAACTAAAGTGGATGAGGAATCTATTAATTTTGGAAGCCCCAGTTCACATTCAGAGGCTCTGTAGAAACAGTTGCCTAGACAGACATGCTGCACTTCATCCAGCACTCCAGATCTCCTTCCACATCCTGCCCTAGAATGAAGTTTTCCTCCTCAGAAGCAGAGCCCTGTGCCACAATGGCATCACGTCCTGCAAGCATCTGAGGAGTTCCAAAGAAACACACTCAATGTAAAGTATCTGGCTCTGTACATAGGGAAAGGATGAGCAAGCAGCTTCCTCCAGGACCTTTTTTTTTCTTATAGAACATCCTAGACAGACCCATGCAGGGGTAAAGATGCCACTTTTGAGCCATGTAAAAGTTGCCCTCTGCTTACTGAGCTGCAGCTCTGCATCAGCTAGGACATGCTGCCATTTTTGTCATGATGCCTTCACTACTACCTGAGCAGGAGTACTTCTAACACATTATTTCCCATGCAGCACAGCCTTTACTCACCCAACTGAAACAGTCACAGCCATCCTATTCATCTGTGCTTAGCTGAAAAATACAGAGCAGTGTTGGCTGTCCCACTCCATCACACTGCTCACTATTCTCTAGTGCCTAGATGGCTTTAGGTGAAGCCTACTCAGTACAGTTTGCCTGCAAATGTATACACTGAATCTTTCAAAACAAGTTACAGCAGTAAAGTGTATTAAATACTGCTGAGGGAGTATTAAGCTGTTCGAGAAAAAAAATGGCATTTTACACAACTGCATTGTGACTCAGGCAGGAAAATTATTAGGAATTTGATATCAAAGAGCAAAACATTTCAAACTTCCACAGGATAATAGCAACAAGATCTGACAGCAATCATAATTTGTGCATTAGAATACATCAAAAGAGCTCTGTTAAAGGTGTGGTGGTGGCTCATTTGTAGTGGCAGATGTGACATTTTGCAACCTGTCTGTGACATGGCTCTGATTGTTCTGCATTGCAGTTGCTATGGCTAGGGCTCCTTTGGCTGCAAAGGCACTTGATCACTGACTTTAGGAACGTATTTATTGAACAGGAGCTAAAATTTAAGGGCCTAAAATGATTCTAAAAGGGTCTGTGGGATGTGGGGCAGAGAGAGAACACAGGTGAAATGGCACTACTATGAGAGTTCCCCCAACAAGCTGAGCTTGGTAAGGTGGGTAGCTATTCCGCCACCAGCAGAGCCTCAAACTTGGCTTTAACCACAGGGTTGACTCAGGGTATGGTTAGGGATGAAGAGAAAAAGGCTGAAAATAAATTGTAGGTAAAATGAACACGTGAAGCAGGTGACATCACTTGTTTGTGTTTGACATGTTCTGCTCCTCACCACCACATCATTTAATTCCAATCCTGCATATACGACTGTATACTACTGCTGCAATTTATCATGACGCTCTAGCAGCTGATGTTTTCATTTTGAAATTGTATTTTATGGATCAGACTATTCATATGCTTCATGTTTATTCACCTGCATCTCTTTCAAAATCTTTTTCCACGCTTTAATTCATTTTCTTCTTAGTGCAGATCTACTTACATGTATATTATAAAGCATAATTGCCTATAATTATAATATACAACATACAAGGAATGCAAGGTTCATGGTCAATTTGAAAGATCAAAAGCAAGCCTTAAATTCTCCTGACTAAAAGTGACTTCTGATAGAGTTAATTATTCTTCTTTATCTCTGGTTTACCTCTTACAGCTCTCTGCCAAGTTATAAGAGACCTGAAAGAATTTTGCTTTTCAGTGCTGGCCACAGAATGGCACAGCAGAATATTAAAAGCTCAAATAGTGTGTGAAACACTTGGAATTATTGCTGCTATTTACAAAGTACTAGGAACAAGTTCTGCTTTCAATTTTATCTGAAGTTACTCCACCGAGTCTGATCCCTGATTGCCCTGCATAATACATACATTTGAACCTATACAAAGTGGGTTAGAAAGCACTTCTGGTCTGCTCAGCATACATTTCAGCTTGACATGATGCTGACAGAGAGCCTCAGAAGAGCCACTTGTTTCTGAAAACGATGCTTTAGGCTAATGGAAAATATTATCTGCAAACCTTATGTGTATTTGGGGAGGGCTGGAGGGGAAGAAGTTCTGTTTCTAACACATCCTGTCATGGTGGCCAGTTACAGTTTTCATTGAGTTTAATGGGACATATTTGTTTTCTGCTAAAAAGAAAGCAGAGAGGAGGAAAAAGTTCCTGCTGAGGTGTGAGCTTTCCATGAGAGATTTGGGATAGGCAAATCCAGATGCTCTTCTCTCTTCTCCTGCTCCCAGCCACCCAGTTCACACAGCCTTCACCCTCACACCGCTTCTGCCACAGGGCTGACCTGTTGGCATGGATAATGGGAACACACCAGCTCTGCAGCAGTACCCAAAGGAAGGAGGCTCTCTGTGCCCTAACACACAGCCAGGGCAACAGCAGGACAGGGATGATGGGATGCAGGCAAGTGGCAGGGCCAAACTTAGCTAAGCTGCTTTACATCCAGGTGACATGAGAACATTTCCACTGGGATGAAATGTTTTCACGTTATCTGATTAGGCATGCCTTAATAGAGAAGACAGAGCAGTGCAGTATTCTATAATGCAATCATGTTGCATTAATATACCATAACTAATGATTTTTATCAACCCTATAGGAAAAATGTTGAAAGCATGCTGTGTTCCCAGCACTGCCTATCTTACTCATCTCTTAGAAGAAAGACAGAAGTACCTCTTCTACTGAGAAATGTGGTCAAATAAGTTCAGACATCCATGTGCCTGGCAGTGCAGATTAGTTTCCCAGCAATAAGATGATGGATTTCACAAAAAGTATTACGGTTTTTACTCTGAAAGGTTACCAACAACACAGCACTGAAATCATAAATACTAGAGTAGGGAGAACTGCTTGCAATGGTGAGTTTAATTGACTCATTTACCCTCTTTGTTTTTCTTTGTTAATTCTTCATGAGCTGATTTGAACAAATCCTGCTTATTTGACCACTAATTCATGCAAAGTCATTTCTATCTATAGATTGCTTTCAAATTATGCACTGCTACTGCTGTTTCACAGTGTAAACAGTCATATAAATTATATAGTAAGAGCTCTATTTTCCAATTGAAGACATCCAGAAAAAAAACAAAACAAAACAAAACAAAAAAAATTAACAAAAAACCTCACAAAGGCCACAAGAAGTGTCAGATCACTTTGGCAAAACCAATGACCATCCTTCTCTCACTGCATGTTTGCTTATGTATTCACATGCTCTTGCTGCAAGTGGCGCAATGTGGAGCTCTGAGGCATGACGCAGCTTCAGCTCTACTTAAGTAACAACTGAAACTTTACATAATAACTGCAAATTCTCTCAGGGTAAATAAAAAGTGACACTGAAAGATTTTTAAATGCATAACTCCACTTCTCTCTACTTAGATTAATTGCTTAACTGGTCTGTTTTCAAGTTAACACAATGTGACTTGTAGTAACTGGCTGGTTGGCAGATACATTGCCCTGTTTCACAAAGCAGATGGTTTAGATGGATGAGCAAGACCAAGGACCCTGCTGGAAGTGGGAGGTATGAGTATGTAACAGAAGCTTTTCCTTTTTGCCAAGGGGCAGCGGGAGCAACTTATGGTAGCTTCCCAAAAGGCAAGTTTTAGGAGCATCACTTTCAAATAATATTAAAATTGCAAATATCATGTGGCGTTCGTGGCTACAGAATAAGTTTTAGGCCATTAAAATAATAAACAAAACTGAGGGGACACTAAATTGAGTTTCCATGAAGACAGTTCCCTGTAGCATCTCATGCAGGTTCCTCTTCTGAGCTTGATTATCCACTGCTTTTGGAAGTGCTCCACAGCTAAGAGCTCTTCCAGGGAGCACAGCTTGCAGTCCAATCCTATTTTACCCTGAAATGCTGTTACTGGTATTGTTTGGGTTGTTATTTCTTAACAATGCCAAACTCACATGGCTTCAACACAAAACTACCAGGCATGTTTTAATGTCAGGCATTAGATGATTTATGAGAAAGAAGTTGGGAAGATTAAGAGTAAAAAGCCTCAAAAGCAGATACTATAGGTCAAGTACAACTCAAACAGCACTGAAACAGTCAACCAGTCGACCCTGTGTACACGATAAATTACTTTTAGCTCATCTACAGTGATTTAAAACCCCATCTCCTTGTGATCATGTGTAAGCTTGCAGCCATTGGCTGTAATGAATACTTGCTGGAGCAAACATCCTTTCTCATTCTCAATCCCCATTCTTGGACCCACTGGCTTGGCTGTTAAGGCATTTCCACATTCATTCACTGTATCTAGCATTGACTTCTGCCCCATCCTGTGAAAGGATGATTCATACTACAGGGTCAGCCAAATGATAAAGGACCTTATACAGAACTGGGTGCAGTCTTGTAGCGGTGGGCCTCTTCCAGGTGATCACAAAATGTTCAGTAAATGAGAAATAAGAAGTACTAACCCAGTTATATTGTGAAGTTTAGGCAGTGCTTGCATTAGTGAAGCTACTTTTCAAGAGCTGGAATAGCTATTCTGATTTCTCCAATATTCTAGGCAGATAAATGTATCCCACATATCTCATGATGAATGTTGTCCCTCTTACACAGTCATTCATCACAGTTTTGTTCCTCAGAGCTCTTGTTGTCAGTAGGAATACTTTCTGAAATATGAGACTTGCTCTGAAAGTAATGCCTCCTATTTTATGATGTTGGCCCGTGACATCAGAGACGGATCTTGGCATTATGGAAATAGAGGTTGAAACCTCCCACCAAAATTCTGTTACATTTTGATGGTGGTGATTATGTTGGAAAATAATGCCTTGTAGCTGAGAATTTGCTCTACCAAACAGTGCTATTGCTCTCTCTGTACCTGTTGTAGTTTGCATGAAATAAATAGAAGGCATTTCTTTCTGAGAACACTACGTAAAACTATGTAAATTCCCCATGTACATTCAGGTTTGCCTCTGTGTGCCAGTGCTGTGCTTTTGTCTCTCACCGTATGAGAATAAATACTCATGCAGAAAAGAAGTCAGAGCACTTCATGAAAGGATGATGGATGACCATGCATTACACTGGCACTTATTGTTCAGATCTATTATTAAATTGGCTTTAAGAATATGTGTGGATGTAACACAATGTGAAACTGCAACTGCAATGTACAGTCTCCATAAACTTTAAGCCTACCATTTGAAGATAAGACTGAATCTGGAAAAATGGGAGGCATGTAATTGTACTGCTGGGTGTAATTTATCCATCCTAATACCACAGTTACATTTGTACTAGTCCCTGAGCAATAATCTATGTTGAACTAGCAGATACCATACTCTCATATGCATAATTCAAGCAAATGATTAAGAATGTAGGTTTCCTCTGGGTAATATTTAGATTCAGGTTTAGCACTATGCTCTACAACACATAGCATTGGTTCTATAGATATAAGAATGACTGTATATCTGGTATTTACCATTCCTATGGGGATATACACAGCAGAGCCCAGACTTGCTCTTTTAGGTAACAGAGGGTAGAAACAGGGGGAGAAAATTTCACCAAAATGCCATAGTAATAATTATCAGCGAGGGAAGCACAAAATCACTAATGTCTACTTTGCAAGACTAAACACATGGAAATACATAATCTGTCACTGTTGCCTTTTACTAACCATCAAGGTGACACCATATGAATTTCCCTCCTGTAGAGCAGGAGCCATGGAAAGTGCAATTTCACTACAATAAGAGCTTTTAAAGCATCCCAGATACAGACTAGAGGAGAACACTTATTTAAGTATTCACTTATGAAAGTCAAAATAATTTATTTTTAGGACTGCAAGCGTCTGCTCAGATATTCTTTTGGCGAACAGCTTCTGACATAATCTTGAGGCAATTTTCTTTGATCCCTTTTACATCTCCAGGAAAAGAGAGAACAGGACTGTAGTATTGCATAAGATCTGGACTGCACTCCTCTAGGTTGGGGATGCCATATATACATCACCACTCCCTGCAGAAGCCATTTGGATGTGCCTGTGCTTATTAGAGCTAAAAATCATACCTACAGCTTACAGACTCTGGTTGACCCTCTATGTATGCAGAAATCTTGGTTTGGCTATTTTTGGTTGATTGGTTGGTTTTACTTGCACATAAAACTGAATTACCACAGCACAGTGAAACAAAGTTCTCCCTCGGATCCAGATCACATTTCAAAACATTGCTAAGTCAGTGGAAGGCTCTGACTGTGTCATTTACTTTTCAGTAACATTTCCAGCTCACCTGAAAAATTCAGAAGTGTAGCACTGATCCAAAATAATCCCTTCAAACAACTTTAAGAGTTTAGTTTGCAGGATCCTGATTTGCCAGCATTTTTCAGTTGCTAAATCGGGAAAGAGCTGCCAGTAGATGCTTGGAGCATTAAGCTTTATTTTGTTAATAAGAAATGACTGCAGCATCTCAGAAAACAGTCAAAGTCATTCTATATATAGTGAAGGTTTCTGTTACAAAATGCATTTGCATATATTAAATCAAGATGCCACAATTAAGGTACCAAATTCAGAATGTACAAATAAAGAAAAAGTAATGAATAAACTCGACTGCACACAATCCTGGGAGAAGTACAGAATTGAGACAGGATAGCATTTTCTTGTATTTGGGGAAGTATTGTTATACACTCACTGGTTTGATACAAATTGCTAATAGTGAATACTATAATGAAAACATGCAAGTCTATTAATAAAATACACTGTCACAGGTCTTCTAAGCCTTTCCTAAGTACATCACGGCATTTTCATAATTATAATCAGCTAAATAGCTGGTTGAACGAGTGTTGCAATTTAAATCACAAAATTAAAATGTTTGAACTATTTTCCTGCAAATTTGGAATGGCTTCTTAAAAGATCTAAAGTGCCAGTAGAGTGGCAGGATTCTCCATAGTCAGTGATTGTCTGCTGTTTGCAATCAGTCTCCAATTTGTTATGCTGCTTCCAATAAAATATTAATGTAATCAGATGAAATTATTTCCCTGCCAGGCTCGAATTTGGTTTGGAGTCAATGTCGTGTTTGCTATTGTTCTAAATGAGTACATGGTACTCCAAGGACATAAGAGGTGGTAAGGGAGCAAAAAGTGACAATTTAAAATTATACTTGAAGTAGCATTACAAAGTATTATACAGCATTATAAAGCACTGTGGTTTAGGCCACCATAGCCCAGAAACATCACCCCAGAGATCTTAGAAACTTCCTAGCACAGGAAAGGAGGAGTAGAGACTGTCACACCGTTGCTATTGTCCAATTAGCATCAATTAACAACAGCAGAGCTAAAAACTGTGAGCACTGAAAATCTATTAAAAAACAGTTACTTGAACATGACAGAGCCACAAATAGTCAGAATTAGTGGAGCTATAGATCTTAAGTGAAAGTCTAGATAAAGAAAGTGAATTTGACTATGCTTTTGACTATGTTTTTCCATTAGAAAGATCTGAGCTTCTTACCCATTAAACCTGGTCATTCATCTGGAGATGTAAATCAAGTTACAATTGAACAGAAACAATTACATTTTGGTTTTGGTTGACAGTAAGCTCAGGTTTCAAATCTAATAGAGTTATTTTGTGACCTCGAGCACCTCATCTAAAGTTCTTTCCATCCCTAAATGAAGATAATATTTTCCTGTCTTTCTAAAGAGCTTCAAAACCTTTGCTAGGTTGTTATTATTTATGTCTACACCTCTGGAAGCATAATTCAACAAGATGGCTGTTTGCACATCTGAGCCTGGATGGTGTTGTGAACAAAATATTTACTTTATCTGTATCAAAATAAATTGTGCTAGAAGTATTGCACCAGTTGATTTAATGATAGTTTGTCACTTGCTTGTTTGTTTTTCAAATTGAATTCTAAATAAGGCTCTGATTCTACCAAAATATATGTGCCCAACTTTCCTCACAGAAATCTATCCACTGAAATCAATGAGACTGGTCACAAACTTCACTTCAGGCTTAAGTAGACATCCATACAAAAAGAACAGTGCAGAGCATAAAATACAAAGGCAACCTTCATCCATGTAAAGTCACAGAATCATAGAATGGCCTGGGTTGAAAAGGACCACAATGCTCTTCCAGTTCCAACCCCCCTCCTATGTGCAGGGTCACCAGACCAGGCTGCCCAAAGCCACATCCAGCCTGGCCTTGAATGCCTCCAGGATTGAGGCATCTACAATCTCCTTGGGCAACCCAAAGTCAACGTGTCTTACATCTATTTTAATGCCTCTTCCTCACATATCCTGTCTGATCACACTCCCTCTGAACATGAATCCATGTCATCTTCAATGACATGTGAACTACACTCTGTTTCACTCAGTGAAGATCATGGCTATCACCTGAAGAGTTTCTTGGTGTTCTGTTGTCTCATTCCTTGTACATTTTAGATGTCAACTTAGTAGATAAGACAAAAAACTGAAGTGTTGGTTGTTTGACAGATTCAAATTGACAACAGCAAATATACTCTCTCATCAGAAATAAAAAGCAAAGATGGAAAGTGTATAACCATTAATAAAGCAGTTCTCGTTACCCTAACAAGTGATCGAATTATCTCCCCCAGCCACCCTGCCCCCCTTAAACTCAGTAGGTATTGCTCTGTTTCTGAGGGACAGATGTATCTGTATAATTCCTGCATGTGAGTGAAGAAAGAAGATGGCGTTTAGTGGCAAAGTGCAGGGCAAGGGAACATGTCTGGATTTTGCTAAGAGGTATGACAGCACGGTTGCCATTATCAGCTGTTTTTGTGCTGCTGCACAGTTTCCCTTAGAAACCTCTCAGTCACTTCAATGGAAAAAGAAAGAGAAAGCTCTCCTTCAATTTCTATCATGCAGGACATGATATGAGTGAGAGCTCCAATACGCTTGGGGATGACCTGTGCCAGCAGTGCCAAGCAGCTAACCGCTGCTGCAGGCAAAAGGGTGCACTTGCATGTCAGGCTGTACCTGCCTGAGGCTGTTGCAGTCTGACCTCCATCTTGCAAGTCTCTGAGGGGGATGTAGTCTCAGGCATTATCAAATTCCTTATTTGGGAATGATTTTTCTCTCCTAAACTGCTTTCACAATTCTGAAAACAAAGAGTGAGAGGGTGAGGGGTCAAAGTGCTTACAATATACCCTGCATCCTGCTTGCTTAATGTGACAGAAAGCAGTTGGGTTGGCAGGTAGCAATGGTCTGCAGGAAAAACATATTTTTCTCACGACTAACTCCTGAGAACGGGATGGACTTTCCTCATCCCCAAAGAAAGCGACTGCTCATACTTATTCTTAAGCCTTGTATTTCTCAGATAGCAGCCAAAAAGTTCAGAATGCTTCGGAAGTTTAATGATAGCTGGTAAATGTACACAAAGGTCATGCGCAGTCACCACGTCTGCACTGCAGCTGAAATCAGCAACCCACAAAGTCGTGTTCTAGGTTTCCTCTGCAGGTCCCCAGGGAGAGCACCGCCCACAGAGATGCAAAACTAAAGCTATGTGTAACGGACTGTTTTCATCTAGTGTGAAGGTCACAAACAACATGCCTGCATTTGAATAAAATAAAGAGGAATTGATTTAACTGAGAGTCTGAGCTGTTGACAGGAATACCTTCAAAACTTTGCAAGATCTCCTCTTTTTTCTGTGCTGTGAGCAAAAAGCAACATGGAGATATTTGGTATCTGGCAGTGCCTCAGAATGAGAGTGCTAAGCATCTTCTCCACCAGGACTTTGGATCATTTTGAAGGAGTGAATGACATGTAGCAAAATGGAAAGTATCGTCTAGAGGAAAAAGTCCTATGAAGAGTCCAAGGCCTTTAAATAAACCAATAGCTGTGAAAACAATTATCCTGAAATAAAATCCACCTCCTAAAAAAAGGAAGAAAGAGATTACAAAACATACACAGACTCTTCGGGACATGTTTTCTTATTTGGTGTTTTTTGTTTGGTTTGTTTCTTTGCTCAGCAATATCAGCTTTTTGTAGAAAAGTAAGAGACTGATCTGACTGATCTGTCTGATCATGATCCCTGATACAGCCATTGCATTGAAATGTGCCACACAAGTCCAGGCAAAGCTTGGAAATCATCTCAAGATAAAAGTGAAGGAGAAAGATTCAGAAAGGACTGGAGTTTTTCCTTTGTTTTGACTTCTAACAATGAAATATAATATACAAGAGAATATAGGAATAAGATAGGAGGAATAATATACAAGAGAAGCTTAACTCTAAAACTTCTTTTTTTCCCACTTTTTCAGTTTCGTAGAGCAGAAGGATGCTGATAGCAAGATAGTGACTTGGTGCACTTCCATCTTGCAATCAGAACTGCTTGCTGAATTCTCAATGATTACCTAAAATTGCGATTCTAAACTGATTACAAAAAATGTTTGAATGATAATCATTCAAACATGGAAAATCATCAAGCATGTTTCTGAGGGAAGATATACAAAGATATAGAAAAAATATGTGTACATATTTAGGCCAGTAGTTGTAATGTATGTATGTATGTTAATCTGTGAGGAAACAACCGGTCTTACTGCAGAATTAGCCCATTTCTTTCAGAGCCATGGCAGAAACTCCTACACTGCAGTTGTTCAGCTTCTAACTTTGCTTATCCTGAGTTTATAGCCAACTATAAAATACAGTATTGCAAATTCAGTAACTTGGGATGTACTCCAAGTTTTCTTACGCACGTACATTGGAGATTATAAATTTCAGAAGTACCCTTTGATGCTTTGATTTACTTCTTGGAAGCGAATTCAAGTCTGCAGGTTAATCATGATTAACACATCCATTACTACTAAACATCTCCTGTGATGTTAACATGTTCTGATTTAACCCAGCAGCACCACGCAGCCATTCTTTCACTCCTTCCTAATGGGGTGAGAGAGAAAAGGAAGCAAAATAGAATCTGTGAACTGAGATAAAAACTATTTGCTAAGATAGAGCAGGTAAAAAGAAGTGTGATGATAACTACATATATATATGTATGTATATTTATCTGCAATGCAATTACATGCTACCTGCGAACCAACACCTGTCTAACAGCACAACTGTCTCAGCTGAAGCCAGGACACAAAGATAAAGTGGACCTAAGTTGAAGCAATGGATATAAGCAGTTAAAGGAGGTCACACAAGTGTCTTTTTTCTGGTATTGTCTGTTCAACAAGAACTATGATGGTAGATTGTGCTTTTGTTTTCACAGGAAATACGTTGAGTAACAAATATATGACTTGAATTGCACAATGAAAACCAACTGGTACTTAAAACTCTTCAATTTCCTTTTGTAGAGTCATTTAATTGAAGAACAACTCACGTGAACAAAATAATGGGCAGTCCAAAGGTCTCTTTGGCTGCTCAAGAGAGCACTTTAGCAGGCAAAGTGACAATTATGTGGATTATGGTCAGATAAAGCGTCCAAGTGTCTCATTTTCTTGTCTTGTTAAAATGCTCATATCTAAAGTTAAAGCTGGGGTATTAAGTACTTTCAAAACTAAGGGAAGCAATACTTTTGAGTAGTGATGACCTGATGCTTTCCTCTATGAATTTAAAGCATGGCTCCTGCTCTGCTAAGTCTGCCAGGAACTTCAGGGATATGGGGAGCATGCAAGTGACAAAAGTAGTAAGAAGAAAATCAAAACAAAACCATTACATGTACTTGCATTATTAAAAAAAATTGTTTGGGTTGTTTGCAGACTAAACTTCAGATAAATCCCAGAGTACTAACAACTCAATATTAAGCATCTCTAAATCTACAGAAATTAGCAAGGACTTCTTTTAGAGCCCACTTGCATATATTTAATTAAGCAAATTAAAAAAATTAAAAATCTCCTTGCAAGTAACTTCTGGGAACTGTTACCTCTCAGCACTCTGCTCTCAAAACCATGGAAAGAAGCCTCGTATCTAAGGGTCTGGAACACTGAGCTTGAAGGCACTGATGTCTTCAAGAAATCTCCAGACTTTGCCCTGAATCCTGATTTCCCTGATATGATCATCATCCAGTTGGTTTGGTTCAGCTACTTTGCATGTGGCCATTACTGCTGTAGCATTTACTAGCTTAAAATCTCCAAAGAATCTTTGATGAAATCTGCACGTTACTGAAGTCTGGGAAAGAGAACAGGTTGAAAGAAGGAAAAGAAATAAGTACAAAGTGAGAGTGAAAGAAAATGGGGATATACATCTGCAGATTTAAATTAGTTTTCTGTTACGAAGAAAAAATACACTGCATTACACACACACACACAATTTAAATCTGAAAATTTGGTAATGTCTGAGAAAGTTTCTTGCCTACAGCTTTGCAAAGCACAGAATCACAGAACGGGAGGGGTTGGAAGGGACATCAAGAGATCATTGAGTCCAACTGCCCTGCTAAAGCAGGTACCTTACAGTAAGTCACACAGGGAGGTGTCCAGATG
Source organism: Tympanuchus pallidicinctus (assembly GCF_026119805.1). Taxonomy (NCBI): domain Eukaryota; kingdom Metazoa; phylum Chordata; class Aves; order Galliformes; family Phasianidae; genus Tympanuchus; species Tympanuchus pallidicinctus. The sequence goes on from NW_026294618.1 coordinate 107,022,393, forward strand.
AGTCTTGAGTACCTCCATTGAAGGACACTCCACCACCCCTCTGGGCAGCCCGTTCCAGCTCCATCACCCTTACTGTAAAGAAGTTCTTCAGCGTGGAACTTCCAGTGTTCAAGTTTTAGGCCATTACTCCTTGTCCTATCACTACACATTACTGAGAAGAGATTCATCCATTTGTCTCCCACCTCCTTTTAGACATTTATAAATATTAATCAGATTCCCAGGTTGAACAGATCCAAGTTACTTAGCCTTTCCTTGCACGGGAGATGCTCCAGACTCTTTATCATCTTTGTGGTCCTCTGCTGGACTCCTAGGAGATTCCTGTCTTTTTTGAACTGGGGAGCCCAGAACTGGACACAGGAGTCTAAATGTGGCCTTATCAGGACAGTGTAGAGTGGGAGGATCACCTCCCTTGACCTGCTGCCCAATGCTCCTTGTAATGCACCCCAGGATATCATTGGCTTTCTTGGCCACAAGGACACACTGCTGGCTCACGGACAACCTGTTGTCCACCAGGATTCCCAGGTCTTTCTGCACAGAACACCTCTCCATCATCCCCTAACCTGTCAACCCCTAACCTGTATTGATGCACGCAATGATTCCTCCTCAGGTGCAAGACTCCACACTTGCTCTTGTTAAACCTCATCAGGTTCCTCCCTGCCCAACTCACCAGCCTGTGTAGGTCTCACTGAATGGAAGCACAGCCTTCTGGTGTGCCAAACAATCCTCCCAGTTGTATCATCAGCAAACTTGCTGAGACTCCATTCCTTCATCCATTTGAGGAAGATGTTGAACAAGACTGCACCCAGAGACTGGATCAGAAAGAGCAAAGGGAAGTGAAAATATAAATGATAATGAATCAAATATGTAACAAAAAAGAGAGAAATTGAAAGATAGGAAGCTGGAACCAAACTTTATAGTAATTATATGTAATTTAACCAGGAAATTAATCTTCTCAACAGCAGGCTGAAACCCAGCATTAGCCAGATCTGAAACAAAAGGATAGGAAAACTGCAATTCTGAAGAATATCTGACCATTTGCACTGCTGGGCAGGGGCCAGTCAGCTCCAGCTCTTAGATGAGAGGATTAAAACCAGAGTTGAAGGCAGGTAATAAAGCATCCCTATTCATTAATGCACTCATCTACTCTTCTCTAGCTAAACAAAACCACACAAAAAGCCAGACCCAAAAGTAAATATACTCAATAAAGGAAAATCACATTTATTTAATAAGTAAATGACAATTTTAATTAGCCATATTTTTGGAAAGCATTTATTCTTTCATTCGGGGAAGCAAATTTACTTCCACTACTTCTAAAATGTAACTGATCTCAGAATGGGAGTTTTTAACTGATGCAACTGGACTTTGAAACTTGTCTTTAATTGATTTATGAACCTTTTTTTTTTTTTCCTACATTTTTCTTTTTCCTTGCACTGCTGATCTTTGAATTCTCCTGTCTCAGAGAAAGAAAAGAAAGATGAGGATGAAGCAGCATGTTTTGGGGCAATTCCTGAGAAAGGAATGAATTCTCCTATGCATTGGATTGAGCAGCTGTGAGCCACTGCAGGCTCACTAGCAGAGCAGTGCTCAACTGCGGACTAGTCTAATTTTTGCACAAGGGAAGAAAACCAAACTGCATGCTCTCCACACTCCCCCATACTCACTGTGGTGCTTCTGACATCCCATGCTAGTCATAGAATCATAGAATCATAGAATCACAAGGTTGGAAATGACCTATAAGATCATCTAGTCCAATCATCTCCTCATCACCATTGCCACCAATGTCATCCTGTGCTATCAACATTCAGTGAGATCTCATTTTGGACAGGGAGTCAGTATACACTCCAGGGCATGAGAAGCAGAAACATTTTACTTCTGGGTATTTCACAGTGAGCTGGATGTAATATTTTCCCTCTTGTAAGGCTGATCTGACATTGCAGCTGCTGCTTACTTTACTGCATTTCCCACTCATGTGGCACGTGAAAAATAGTTCAGACAAAGTCATGTATCTATGCAAGTAATATGCAGACGTTTTCCTCTTCATTTTTCTCTGCCAAAACACCCATTGCCCCTCTACACTGTTCTTCATTTCAGGCACAGTATTGGAAATTTATTTATTTCAATGCCTTTTATTTTCTCAACCCCATTGCTCTTGCCTCTGCCCTTATTCTGCACAGGTCATTTTGAAAATGTGTTTCTATTTTTGAGAGGACAACAGTTATCCAAGGTGCGTGTTACCTGCGTATTTCTCATGTCCTGGCTGCTAGTAGATTCCAACTACTCTCATAAGACAAAGAAAATATCCCCCACCCCTAACAACAAGGAACTCTTGGGATTTTTTTTCAGTGATTGATCTTGGGATCTTGGTGCTAGCCTTTATATTTGACCAATCTCAGGTTATCTGATATATGACCAGAGAGATTTTTTTTAACGAGAGTTATACAAGATGTCCCGTTTATCCCTAAAAGGCAAGAAGTTGGGAATGTTAAGGGGTCAAAAAGATGAAAGAAAAATATAGATATCTACAAATTGTCAAAAAAATAAATAAATCTAAGGCTGCCTTTCCAAGGCTTCTGGAGAAATTTCTGGAATTCTTCAAGAAGGAGCCACGTTACTTAAGAAGGATGAAAATGAAGTAGCGTTACTGTCTCCGAAATCACACAGTTTGTCAAAGTGGCAGTGTATTTGGTCTTCAAAGAGCTCTGTAATCCCCCGCATCTTTGGCTGATCCTGTGAATGCTGTCAGAGGGATGGTGGTTTGTGCTGTTGCTGGTCTGTTGTCAAGCTCCTAACAGAAATCCAAGACCAGAGGTAAGAAAGAAATGAAGCTGAGCAGAGTCGTCCCTGTCCTTTAAAAGCTCTTGACGTCAATGCTCAGTTTCAAAGCAAACTTTGCTGCTGGTCCAGGCCCTCCTCCATGAAGCTGGCAAGGAAAAGGTAAACCAAGACTTGAACAAACCACTTCTGTATAAGGCTGCTTTATGCTTCACAAGCATTAGGACTCACATGGGTTATCAGAATGGGGCCAAATGTTTCAACAATAAGAGATAAGATGGATAGTTTATCGTTATAGTGGAAGTCAGAATCCCTTAACCATGCATCACAAGAAGGGTTGTAATGGTCCAAGAAATATATCCTGAAGTGCATTAAAGTTATTCGTTTATCATGTCTGTGGTATCAAAATAATTCAGAAGGGTGAATAAAAGGGTGAATGAAAGTATTAGTGAGAACTGATTTAATACATTAGCTCATAGTCCATGCTATTAATGAGATGCTGTGTTAAGGTTGTGGAAGTAATTTCAACAAGGATTTCAAAAGGTGATAACAGAGAAGTAGAAGGACAAACAGATGATTCGGTCTCTAATTCAGTGTGGCCAAAAAGAAAATGAAATGAAACAAAGCAGAGCATTAAAATAAATGAGGCAACTCCTCCTGGACACTACAATTTCAGTGTTTTACCACTATGGCGAATCTGAACCTCAGGTTTCCCAGCCCTGCAGTCCACAGCTTTCTGTTACAATCGAATAGCAGATAACAATCAACCCAGGGTGCTTTAAATGACTGCATGCAGCTGGTAGAGCACTCTTTTTCTAGCATATTCTTTGTCAGTTTTTGCCCTTAATACATACTCAACCTGATGGGCAGGCTACCCACTGACTCATCCTCATCATGATGAGAGCACACAGACCACTGTCAATCAAGGGCCCAGCTGGTTTACTCCCTGCAAGGGGTTCTGAAGGAATAGCTAAATCTCTCTATGGGGATCTTTTCCCAAGAAATAACTAGGCGTCTGTTGTCCTCAGATAGATACCTTTTATCATCTATGTGATGTAATGGAGAGAAAAAAATAATTAAATGGTGCCTGGCATACATCTTGAGAAAATTCAGTCTCCCAGAATAAAGACAAATGTCATGGGCTTCATTCTTTGCTCTCTTCTGCTTGCTCTCACATTGCTTCAAGGGGCCAAACTGCGCTCAGGATTTTATAGTTCCTGTTCTAGGGATTGCAAACAATCAGCTCAGCTGTGAGCTCACTGTTTATGGACAAAGCATGAGGAATGGAAACGCCATAGAAATAGGGTAGCTGCAGAGATTTCTAGTCTAGATTTGCGAGCCCAAGAGGATTAGATAAAGTAAGGAAAGCGCCAGCATTCAACATTGCATAGAACTAAGGATGAAAAATTAAATGCCTTCATTCCATGTTGAGTTAAATAGGAGATACATTACAAAAGAAATCTTCTATACCAATTTCTACCTGTGTATAAACAAATCCAGTTTTTTTGTGTTTGATTTAATTGAAGAAGGTCATAATATATTTCTTCATAACCTGGCTGTTTGGAATGGCAATAAAAGACCTTTAAACTCTGCTCTGTGGATAGCTAAATGAGTTCTGTCATTAAGTCCAGTGTGAGCATAATTTCAAATTAGAGTCATTTTACACCCTTAAAAAATTTAGAGCTTACCAACAGAAGTTGGTTCTCTGCTCTCCACCATTTCAACCATTCAACCATTTTACCTCCACAGCAGACTGATCAAAGTCAGTTCATTAATTGCTTTTTTACAAAGCAGTGCAAGACCTATTAATTTTGAAACTAAGCCTAGAGTATGAATGCTGTTGTGATTTACACTAAGGATTGATATAGTATCTATTTACTAGTGCAGTTTATGTACTCTAACTAATGGCTCTGTAAGCCTTCAGAATAATGGTTTCTTCATCTGTTCTCATGAAGGAAGTATTTGCCACTAACTTCACAGAAAAATAGGTTCATGTAATGAGTGTATAAAATAGTGAGAGAAAAGTGAAAAAAATCAGTGAGGATAAAACTGCTGCATAATTTAAAGGTCTCCGCTGCTATGGAAATTCATGCTTTATATGGATAGGTAAATGAATATGATGTGAGCAAAAGAGATGGATTTCTAACATTTTCTGATTGCTTTACAAATGAGAAATGTATTAGATATTTTGATTCACACAGCATTTTTCTTATTTTATTTCTAGACACTCTGGCATCACACAGACTCACACAATCCCTCCCTGGCTGCTCCAGTGGGCAGAAAGACAACCGGTATTATTTGCAACACCAACGCGTGCCCCTCAGTGTATAAGCTAGAAAGCACTGGTTGATTTAAACCTCTGTCATAGCAGAAATGATGGCATTTTATTCTTTGTTTACAGAGATCAAGATGACCATATCCAAGTGATGATGATGACAGATCACTCTGAAGGTTGTGTATGATCTCAGAGTTGCCAGTTAGCCATGGTGCTTACTAATACACAGATTAAAGCATTGCTTATGCTCAGGCATTTTAACTCAAATACAGTCAATAAAATAAACTTTAAACGCAGACACACCTAAAGTATCAGCACCTACTTATTTTTAACTCAGTGTGCACAACAACTTAACAATATCATTACACATTATAATTACATCTCAGTAGGTGATAAACATGCTGTGGTATATAAGAAAATTGGATTGCACGCTTACCCTAATTATTTGATGAGACATCATCATACCAATTGACTATATAGGTGTTGACTGGCTATATTTTGTTACATATCTTTCCACTCAACTGTGCTTGCAATTGCACTAGCTTATATCCAAGCTGAACTTTCAAACAAGAGAACAAGGACAACTCCAGTATCATTTAGAAAAAGTGCACTTGACTAGGAGCCAGATAGAATGGGATGAGGAGCACTTGCAATGTTTGAATATCAGTGCAAATCAGTCACGAAAATCACTTAAATGCTGAACCCTATGCCTTGCTTTGATGACACTCATATGTCACTGCATCATCTTTTCATTAATTCAGTGAGGGAGAAAATACTGAAAGGGAGAAGTGGATGGGGGATGATATGCAACTGCATAGTCCCACTTTTATGGCCAGCAGACATTCCTACTCATTCTTCACCACTGTGGTGAAGTTCTAAACATCCCCACCATAACACTGTTCTTACCCACTTGGTATGAAAGTAAGTTGCTCAGAAGCCCATCAGAGCCCCAGTGTAAGCCCAACTCAGCAAAAAATGGCAGTGACAAACGCAGTCCTGAAATCCAGAACACATGGACTGGCATTCATAGAATCTTCATAGAATCATAGTTGCCTGGGTTGAAAAGGACCACAATGCTCATCCAGTTCCAACCTCTTCTATGTGCAGTGTCACCAGCCAGCAGACCAGGCTGCCCAGAGCCACATCCAGCCTGGCCTTGAATGCCTCCAGGGTTGAGGCATAAACAGCCTCCTTGGGCAACCTGTTCCAGTGCCTCACCACCCTCTGGATGAAAAACTTCCTCCTCATATCTAACCTAAATTCATTCATCTTTTGGCCACGGCCCTGATCAGGGCTGTAGTGAGATTGGTAAGAAAGCAGTAGGATTTCCTCAAGTATCTCAAAATATGTGAAGCCCAAACCCAAAGGCAGTTCTCTACCTGCCTTTCTACACATGCTATTATACAAGAGCAATATTAATATTCATTGACAGGGAGAAATAATGGGATTAGAATAATTTATTTTGAAAAATATCTTCCATCAGAACAGAATCAACTGTGAGCACTGCTCATCAAGGCTACTTACCTGATAGGTCATTTCCTATAAATAAGAAATGCATGTAAATTGACAGTTAATAGGAATCCTTGCAATGCTATTTGGGAGCTGCTTTTGCCTCCAGTTTTTTTGTTTTGTTTTGTTTTTTTGCACTTAGAAACAAACTGCTGTCAAATCTTCCATTTTGATAGTCACTGATGGAATAAATATTTTGAAATTCCCTTTTTTTTCCTCTGGTTAGATGGAAATAGAAGTGAGATGATGGCTGTGCACAGCTCAGCTGCGGCTGCAGTCTTTTGATCTTGCACTTTAGTTCAGATTTCTGATCTTTGATTCTCACATCTGTTTTCTTGCCTCACTACTTGTTAACAGCAGTGCTTGGGACAGTTGTTCTCGCTAGAGGAATTCACCAAGACCTAACAATGCCTCTCCGTTTGTGCTTTCTGTCCCTTTATCCATGCCCTCCTCATCTCATGCTACACAAAGCATGGTGCCAAAGCCAGCCTTCCAAAACCTGAAATGATTTGGAGTAACGTACAAAACGTCATCCCTACAATTATATGTGAAATGCAAAAAATACACACAAAGAAATATCCTTGGAAGAACACCTCGGAAAGCTTTTTCATACAAAGTTGTTGCAGGGAAAGTATTGCAGGGGAAGCAGGGGAGTTTCTGCTTCCAATTTCCTTATTCTTATGAGGCAAGAGCTCTTCACACAGGGCCTCTGCAAGGCACTCCTTCCAGCAGCTGGCCTCCTGACAGAAAAAGAAAGGCTCGAGGCATCTGGCATGGATTTTGTGCCAGAGACCATTGTAAGAGTGGCTTTTTGCCTCCCCATTTTACTGCATGCCTGCAGCTCGATATGGACTTTAGCATCACAGATGCAGCCTGAATACCAAAAAAACACTTTCAACTAGGAGAAAAAAACAACAATAACACAGACAAGAGATAGCTATAATTAAAGTCTTATACATAAAAATACATGCACATATGTATATGATGCCTATATATATTTAAGCAAAATTTAGTATTGGTTTTAATAGTATCTGTAATGCCTTGAGGAACCAGGGCTTGCTTAGGAGAAACTGGATAAACTAGATATTCATGTAACTGGGAAAAGAGAAATGCAGCATAGCTAGTTGCTCTTTCCTTCAAAGCCATTTTCTACTTCGTGATTTGCTCAGTCCTAGGGGAAAATAAAGTGAAACAATATTGCCCTAAAAACTTTTCAAAGCATCTGCTGATCCTCTTCCTTGCCTTATGTTATCAGATTGACTATGAATTGGACTGACATCACGAAGCTGACTGCCTCCAGGGAAATAAGATGAAGGACCAGCAGTTTCTGTTGATCTCTGAAGGGCTCAGGCCACAAGCAGCCCCAAAAGAACAACTGGGGACCAGGCTCAATTCAGCCTACTAACATCTCCAACTGCTACTGTGAAAGGGAAAGTAAGCTATTTGCCAAACAGATAAGAGAAGGAAGACAGTGAAATAGATATCATAACACTTAGAAAAGCCTTTTGTTCATGTAACGCTGCTTTTCTTCAGAGAAAAGCATGAGTGAGAGTGCTAGGGACATTTGTGCACCACTAAGAGTCTTAATACAGCAGAGAATTAACGCAAGTCTAAACAAATGAGCCAACATCTTAAAAAGAATCCAAACACACTTAGAATCATAGGATCATTAGGGTTGGAAAAGACCACCAAGATCCCCAAGTCCAACCACCAATCCATCTTACTGAGCTCACTAAACCATGCCAGACACTCTGCCCTACATCTGTTTTGGTATGTGGGGTTGTTGTGGCCAAAGTGCAGGACTCAGCACTTGATCTTGTTGAACTCCATCCCATTGGCTTCAGCCCAGCTATCCAACCTGTCCAGATCCCTCTGTAGGGCTTTCCTACCCTCAGGCCGATCGACACTTCCTCACAACTTGGCATCATCTGCAAACTTACTGAGGTTACATTTGTGAGTCATTAAGAAGATAAATTCTCAAGTTTTTCTTTTTTTTTTAATGCCTCTTGTGGAAAATTCATCCTTTTCTGTCTTAGTCACACAAAGGAAAGACATGCTGGCTTCTCTCTGTTGAGCCTTCAGCTTTTAGTGGCTGAAGGAGTAGGCAAAATAAAACAAGACCAGGAAGGATCACAGAAAAGAGGAATGCTGGACTCAACATGTCAGCCCTTGCCACCAACACAGATCCATGCGTCAGCCCATCCTCTGCATCCTGTTTGCCCTTGACAAGCATCCACACTGCCTTGTGGCCATCTGCTAACTGGGCGAGCAGCAGCACCCTGTTCTCCCATCAAAGCCTCCACCTGGGGATTTAAGGCCAAACAAAAATTAAGATATGTTTTGAAAGACATGCTCAAAAGAGGATGGGTATGAAAAGGGCGAGGCATTCTGAGGTCAGTTCCCATAAACAGCACTAATGATATTCTGAACAATGAATTATGGGAGAGCAGCATCTGGTGCAGGAAAGCCAGGACTTAGTGTGAATACCATTAGTCTGGCTGCCAAATTAAAAACAATAAAAAGAAATTAGCCAGTACCTTAAAAGGGCAAGTTCTGCTTAAATGGCAATGCTGATAGATTTTCATCTCAAAAGCTCTTTCAGATATCTCTAATAATTGCCCTGTGTAAAATAAATCTCTCCTTTCACTTTCAAATGGCTGAAATATTATCACAGAGGTCCTGAAAGTATGAAAAAAGCAATTAGTTCTGGCTTTTGCTAGGTTCTTGTCACCTTGGGTAAACTGATGGTATCACACAAAGATCAATGGAGCACCCAGTCCTGATTCTCACAGATAATGTAGCATGGATGAGACAAAACCAGACTTGAGTAAATCCACGAGGATAAACTCAGATTCTATCAGTTTCTAATGAATGTGGGCAGTTGCTGCTGCTGAGAAGACCTCCCTGAAATGAACCAGGAGCACTTTCACTATTTCTTTTCCCAGGGAAGCTCTCTTGGAGGGGATGTCCATGCATCAAGAAGATAAAAGAGCTCAAAGTGAGCCACATTGGTAGAGCCAGGTGACACGGTAAAGTACAATTTACATCTTAGGGAAAAAAAAGTATACCCAAAGACCTGCTTCTGCCTTTGCAAACTGAACACTGTTTATCAACATAAGTGATAGAAGTGCAATTTGTGATTACAGACAAAGAAGCAAAGGAAAAGATAAAGCCATATATATAAAAAAAGGTACGATTTTCCTTGTTCCTCACTTTCATATTGCACTTGGAAATGAGAGGAAGATAGCCTATAGCAAGACCTTATCTCCTCTCCTTTCTCAAAACTTTGAAAAGCTCAGAATTTCAAATTTGCATTTTCTATTTCCAATCACAATGCACAACCCCACCCCTGTGAGCTGATTAAGAAGTTTCTTTAAATAAGGCAGAGTAAACAAAGTCTGCATCCACTCATTTATTCAGCTGCTTTTCCCTGGGGCTATGCTGTGCCATGATTCTGCTTCTCATTTTAGCAATTTGCTTATCTTCAGGCAGTGAATATTGAGCTTACGGTTGGAAACCTGGAATTTCTGAACTCAAGATACAATGATTCTTTATCCTTGATAGCTATCATCCACTAATCCGCATCATATCTTTCATCTTGGGTTAGTCTAACACTGCTCCATCACATCTTATCTATTCAAGCCTTATTCCTACCCTCACTTTTGTCAAAAGAACTTACCTGTACTGCAGATAATGCTTTTTTTTTTTTTTTCATTAACAACAAAAATAAGATGAGGTGTGGGAGCAGAGATTTAAATTTGGGAGAATGACTTTAAAGAGTTTACAGACTCCTTTATTGTACAACAGGTGAGGTTTGCAGCTTTGGGGAATGTAAGAGGAAGCACCAAACTTTGTTTGGTTTGACACTCTCTACCCTTTTGGAAGCAAGACATAAAGCACATTTGTCACATCCCGTTATGAGAAGCACCTGATGCAACCAAAGTGCTAGAATGCAAATTGCTGAAGTGGCCACAGTGTCCCTGGAAGCAGAGCAGCAGGGAGCTGACGATGGAGGCTTCTTGCACACACTGCACAATGCTGGGGTGAGCTCTGCTCCCTGGCAGGTGCTGGACCAAGCCTTGAGTTAACATAAATTATTCATGCCCATTTTATCAGGCGTTACCCTTACCGTGTCCTCTGCTTGATTTTGGTTCCAGCTGCCAAATCCCCATGTGTCTTTCAAGTACAGATGATTAAGAGATATTTGAAGCACATTTACAGTTATTTGACTTCTGCTAACAACTTCATCCTTTTAAGCACTTTAATATTAATATTTCCCAGTGTTAAATTACAGGAATCATTATGGTTGTTTAATCATCATAAAGAATATTCTGAATTCTTTCTGTGCCATTGGAGATCTCAAATTATTTCAACAATTTTAAATCCCAGGAGTTATTTCTAAGATGCGAGATACAGTGGTATTGTTCAGTGGCTTCCTTCTGTCTTTTCTTCAGCTTTTCAGTTTGTAATTATATATTATGCTAAGTAATGCCCATTAGCTACATGTTTATCCTATTGTCAGACTTCTAAGAGAAAGTAAAATCCACTACTATAATCCTACCAGAGCAAAAATGTTTGGAGTTTTCTTTTGCAAAATACCTTATGAACACCGTGCATAAGAATTTTCTAACAACAGCTCAGAGGCATTATGTAAAAAAAGAAACCAACCCAACCCAACAATGTAAACTTCCAAGCCCTAATTAAAATATAAACTCATGCAAATGCATTGCAGTGCACAAAATATAAGCACAGAGAAAACATTATTTCAGGCAATTAGAGAGAGATTAGAATTGATTCATCCTTGAACTTTTCCTGCCATGAACATAAAGGAATTAATCCCAACACTGGCAGAAATGTGGCACATGTACTACCCAAGGACCCATCCTCACAACTCTTTGAGTGAATCTTGACCCATAGTGTTGTGTATCAGCTGTAGTTAAATACCCCACACTGTTGCTTCTACAGATTTAATATACCCAGAGGAAATACTCGTGGTATCCATTCATCCTTGCTGCTTTCTCATCCCATTCCAATTGCTTGGTAATGTTGGAGTGGTGAATTGAGCAGTCATGGAGCATGAAGTACAGTAGAATGAATACAGAGCCCAGGAGTGCTACCAAAGAAAAAAGATGGAAAAAGGCACTGCGGATTATTAAGTTCCACAAATATTTTAAATTTGTTATGTGACTTCAGTTCTGAGGACAAGACAGACCCACGATTGGGGATTTCAAATCCTGTGTGGGAACTCTGCACCCTGAGAGCTAGAAATTGGAGTTCCCAGTGAGGCTGTATTGCAGAGCTGTCTGTATGCTGCCTCCAGTGACAAGGCAGTGTTGGGAAAACTTGGCAAGGCCAAACAGCTGACAAGCACAGATTTCAAAGCAGAAAGTGGCAACTGAAGGTGCTGGGACAGATGAACAGAAAGAGAAGACTGCACCCAACTCAGCAAAGTGCTCTCTAGAATGAAGACTTTGGAAAATTCAGCCAATTTTTGGCAATGAATGCAAATAACAGAGCTGATAAACAAAATAAAGCTGGAAACTGCTCCTTTTTAAGGGGCATTTGAGCCATTCAGTTTGCTCGAGCTTTGCAAGGCTGAGCAGCAGCAATGAACTGGCCAGATCCCATCAGCTCTCCTGATGGGGAAGTGGATCTGCAGAGGAGCAGAAAGGTCGGGGAAAAAGCCAATAAAGCCTGGGAACTAAAAAGTTTCCTGGCATCGTAGCCACAATGAAGATTTTCAGCCAAGCACTCAAATAAAATCAAAATGAAAATCAAATTACCCTGTTTCTTACTTCAATCTGCTGTAAACATTTCTCATATAGCAGTTGACACTTGAGCTGTAGTAAATATAGCAATGAGATTTCTCTGTTTATAGCAATATCAGTCCAGTCTGGATATGTAAATGATACATCATAATCCAGAAATGATTACAGCATTTAATACAACAACATCATAAAATGCAGTGCAATTCTCTTCCGTGCGATTATTCAAGTGCAGATGGGTAGGTGTTCAACAGCTACTTGAAATGAGAATATGTAACCACAGGCAGCACTGCCCACTAAAATCACAAAAATGAGACAGTTGGAAGTCTTACGCTGCCTGGTGCTTCCTTCTGAGAGTTTCTTATCAAGAATTTTTCTCCTGCTTTTACTGGTGATCATGGACTTTGATGAACAGTTATGCTTTTCTTCTAGGGACATCATGGTGGGATCCAGGAACGGGGTGTTCCTTTGCCTTGGGCTCCCAGTGAACCTGATGGTAGAGAAACATCCCTTACACATATAGGGACCTGCACAAAACCCAGCATTTTCTTTTCAAAATGAAAATGTCAGGGCAAGGTTTTGGTAAAATGTATACTTTAGAGATTTAGACATTGTACATCTGCTGCTCAAGAGACAGGCAAGGTCTGCTCCATAGGTTAAAGAGCGTTCTGCCTCCCATGATTAAGCTGGGCTGATGTGAAAGAAGGAATATGAAATTTATGGCTCCACAAGGAGTTTGCACAAAACACAATACATCTCTGCAGCCTATTGTAAGCCTGTAACTCCTTGGGGCACAAGTACTCAATTGCGAGTATGGGGATGCAATGTCCTGACCTGTGCTCCATAGAGCAAAGGCTCTAGGACTCTATCACAAGCATTCGATTGCAGTCTGTCAAACTTTTTCTCTGTTCCAAAGTGAATAAATCTCACTGCTTTCTAAAGGATGGAGAGTTTTAACAGGCTAGGAGAAATTCCACTTGGGGAGGGAAGGGAAGGGAAGGGATGGGAAGGGAAGGGAAGGGAAGGGAAGGGAAGGGAAGGGAAGGGAAGGGAAGGGAAGGGAAGGGAAGGGAAGGGAAGGGAAGGGAAGGGAAGGGAAGGGAAGGGAAGGGAAGGGAAGGGAAGGGAAGGGAAGGGAAGGGAGTAATCCAATTAGCCCCTACAGCAGGTGCAAAATTCTAACCCTCAAGACAAGGTCTGAAAATACTTGAAAGAACAAACAAATACTTGCAGCAATAGCTTTTGTTATTAATCCATTGCACAAAATACTGCCTTTGCCAGAAAGTCAAGGAGTGAAAGCTAAGTGGAAAAAATGTCTCCTGAGTATATTGAAGTGTTTCTATCTGAACAGATGTCCTCTCGTTTCTGTTATAAAGCAAACACGCTCTTGCGTGACTCAGTTAAAACGCAAACATGATAAACCATCTGAAAAGAAAATAATGGTGTTATTCCTTTCTTAAATTATTATGTATGCCAGTTAGATGATCACTTTGAAGGCCATGCTTTGTTAATCAATGATGAGGTAGTTCCCTTTCTCAAAGTCATTAAAATTTCATGCATCCAGCTTCCAGTCACTTAGCATTGCATCTTTCATGTTTTGCATGTTTCCTTATATTTGACAATTCATGAGCCATCTGCTTATGCTATTTCCCCAAGAAAGTTATCCATTAAGTTTTAAAGTAATAAAGATATGTAAGTGTATACATGAAAAGTTTCCTGCTTATAAACAATCTTGCTTTGATGGATGTAATACATTAAGCCACCTTTACTTCTTCAGAGCTGTGTAGTCCAGAATTTCTCATATCACTGCTGTACTCATATCACTCTGGTAAACATGACCTGCATAATACAGCATGTACTTCAAACTCAACACAACACAGACACTAGGAATGGTCACTAGCATCCTCTTTTTAATTGACTGAACAAAACATTCAAAATTGTGATCTGACTAATAAAACAGATTTTTTCCTAGTGGATAAATACTCATATTTCTTTCATGAGATAACAAAGCATATTCAAAAATTGGGTTTTAAGAGCATCTCAGGAATCTAAGTCCAAGGACTCCAGTACCAAATACAGCTCTTAACTCCAGTGTTGTATAATTCTACTCAGATGCTCTTCAGTAAGAATACCTACCAGTCCCACAGCAGATATATCCTAAAGCTTTCTTACAAAACTAACCAGAATTTTAAGAATAAAACAAAGGGATTTTTTCTTTTTTTTAACTTTTACAACTTATTCTAAGTGGTTTGAAGGGAAAGGTTGTAACACAACTTTTTGTAAACCTGTGACATGTAAATAATGACCTCTGAAGTAGCATTTACAACAACCTGAACAAGCAGAGGTGATTAGAATATATGAAAGATTTTTTTTCAAACCTGCCTCTGGATTCAGATAATCAGTGGCATAGTATTAGCACAGATTCACTGTGCAACACCTGCAGTACCAAAAGGACTAAGAGCAGCAATTACCTCCACAACATAATCAGGCAGAGCTCCTTCTGCTCACGCTCAAGAGGCAGATGCATTCAGCTACAACATAGCTATTATAACATCTGCAAAGGAGTGTAGCAATTAAAATTCTGATAAATGCTCCATTTTTGAACAGTCAATGATTTTCCAGCACTGTTAAAGGCACCCCTGCCCCTCTGTGACATATTTATGGGGTTTATTTAACTTGGAAAAGAGAAGGCTCTGTGGAGAGCTCATTGTGGCCTTCCAGTACTTGAAGGAAATCATAGAATCATAGAATAGCTTGAGTTGGAAGGGACCTCAAGGATTATCAGGTTCCAACTGCCCTGCTACAGGCAAGGGGGGAACAACTTTTTACATGGTTAGATAGTGATACAATTAGGGGGAATGGCTTTAAACTAAAAGGGGAAATTCAGGGTAGCTGTTTGGAAGTTTTTAACTCAGTGAGGCACCGGCAGAGGCTGCCCAGAGAGCTGTGGCTGCTCCATCTCTGGAAGTGTTCAAGGTCAGGCTTGATTGGGGCCATGTGCATCCTGATCTGGTGGGAGGCAACCTGCCCATGGCAAGGGGGTTGGAGCTTGATGATCAGAAATCAGAAATCACAGAAACACTAAGGTTGGAAAAGACCTACAAGATCATCCAGTCCAACCATCCACGTATCACCAATAGTTCTCACTAATCCATGTCCCTCAACACAACATCCAAACGATCCTCGAACACCTCCAGGGTCGGAGAACCCACTACCTCCCTGGGCAGCTCATTCCAGTGCCTGACCACTCTTTCAGAGAAGAGGTCCCTTCCAATCTAAGCTATTCTATGATTCTATGAGCTCCCTCTCTCTTATTCTCTTCCTAGTATTCTCCTGAGGAAACTGGCAGCTATAGCTTGGACAGGTAGACTCTTCTGGCTAAAGAACTGGCTGTGTGATCAGTCTCAGACAGCAGTGGCAAACAGTTAAATCCCGCTGGTGTCCAGCACAAGTGGTATTCTCCAGGGGTCAATACTGGGGCCCATCCTGTTTAATATCTTTATTGATGATCTGGATGAGGGGATTGAGTGCACCCTCAGTAAGTTTGCAGATGACACCCACTTGGGGGGAAGTGTTGATCTGCCTAACGGTAGGAAGGCCCTGTAGAGAGATCTGGACAGACTGGATTGCTGGGCTGAGGTGAATGGAATGAAGTTCAGCAAGACCAAATGTTGTATCCAAAACTTTGGTCACAATAACTGCTGCAGGCTTGGGGTAGAGCGGCTGGAAGACTGTGTGGAAGAAATGGACCTGGAGAATACCTCCAGGTTCTTGCTCAGCTGAACCTGAGCCAACAGTGTGCCCAGCTGGCCAAGAAGGCCAATGGCATCCTGACTTGTATCAGAAACAGTGCAGTCAGCATGAACAGGAGGTAACCATCCCTCTGTACTGGCCTCATCTTGAATGCTATATTCATCAATGGGCTACAAGAAACTGAGGTGCTACAGCTTGTCCAGGGAAGGGCAACAAAGCTGGTGAAGGATCTGGAGCACAGATCTTACAGGGAGCAGCTGAGGGACCTGGGTTTATTCAGCCTGGAGAAGAGAAGGTTTGGGGAGACCTTATTGCCCTCTACAACGACCTGAAATGAGGTTGTGGTGAGGTGGGAGTCAGCCTCTTCTCCTAGGTAACTAGCGATAGGATGAGAGATAATGGCCTCAAGTCATCCAGGGGAGGTTTAGGTTGGATATGAGGAAAAGATTATTCTCTAAATAATGGTCAGGCACTGGCACAGGTTGCCTAGGGAGCTGGGAGAGTCACTGTCCCTGGAGGCTTTCAAGAAACATGTAGATGTGGTACTCAGGAACATGGTTTAGTGGCAATATTGGTAGTAGGTGGATCGTTGGAGTGGATGATCTCCACAAACCTTAATGGTCTACCAACCTTAATGGTTCCATGATTCAATGACAATATTCAAGCTGCACACACAGATGTGCAAGAGACCAGCAATGCCTCAGATACTGTGAATAAAAGTAATTTTTCTGTATCAGTTGCTGATGCAGAAACGCAACTCTCAACGAAAAACATTGTGATTCTAATCCCATCTATGTAGCTAAGATCATTTTTCTTCTAAAAATGAATCTGAGAGGATAGATCATCTTCTCCAAAATGACACTGTTTAGTTTAGCCTCTGCCTTAAAACTTAACAGTTGTACATGCATGCACAGACTGGCTTGACTCAAGGAGTTAGAGCACCTACGCTCTACTCAGACCTCTAATAATTTCTACTGTCCAAGAAGCAACTAAAATTGATTCAGTATTGGTTCATCAAGCATAATCAATGAGCCCTGGAGGAAGGCATCAGTACAGAAAACTAGTTAAAACAGTCAAATATAAACCAGATGACAGGTCTTGTTTCTTCTGCCCTTCAATATATGAAACAAAACAACCGTTATTCCTTCTGAAAGCTTGCTGAAAACTGAGTTAGTAGACAACAAAAGCTATTCTCAAATGCCATTTAAGAATAATCGTATTTACCTCTAGTACTTGAATGTGCATATACCTTAAATTAATTTGCTGTCCATACAGTTGGGAGTTTCAGCCTGCAGGTTTCAGGAGGCATGTGTCTCTCAACCACCTAACTAGGATACCATGTCCCATTCAATAGTGAGAACCATCTACCAGGCATCACGTAGAAGCTGTACATAATATCTTTCTTTCTTATTAATTTAGAGTTTCTTCTGGGGTCAAACACTGTAATGAAAATTTGAAAGGAATCATTTGGGCTCACGGGTTCAGTGTGCTGCTATCACAATCTTAGCACATCATTCTTCTCCTAAGGCTAAACTAAAAATTTAAACAAACATCTGCAAACGCTAGAACACTTTCTGAATATTGAATAATTTTACTATAAGTTAAATTGTTTCTGAGATTACTATAAATATATATATATAATAATCAACTTCTTAGTAACTCAGTGTTAAAGGGCAAGAATTCACAAGTGATTTAAGCTCTTAAATAACTTGAAAGGTTCCCCTATTAAATATTGAAAATATTGGAAAACCCTTCCAAAGTATAAAATTTCAGACCTTGTTAATTAGGATGGTAAAAGTAACATCCTCTGTTTCCAAATTATTCTACTGCCCCTGTTCAGACTCTGTAATTTATTATGAATCAAATGAATAATTCATAGCTACTGTGAGACCCTGGCCAACTCCGCACACAATCATCTGTGAGCAATGCGCTGCTCAAACTTCAGGGCACTTTGCTGTGGCTGTGTTCAGTATCCCAGCATCTATGTTTACTGGCTGGCGTGCTCTTCACAAACCCTGAAATCATCAGTATTTGCACAAAAACCTGACTCCACAGACATCCAGCATAATAAGAATACTTAACATACAACAAAAGCTGCATATTCTTCAGAAAGAATTTCAATTATTTTGTCAAATACTGTGAAGCTCACAAGAAGAATCATGGTATAATTGAATCATAGAATCACTAAGGTTGGAAAAGAGCTCCAGAGTTATCTGGTCCAACCTTTCACCTACCAGCAATATTTCCCTACTAAACCATGTGCTTTAGTACAATGTCTAAATATTCCTTGGACATCTCCAGGGATGAAATTAGTGAAAGATATTCATTTGGAAGTTTTGTGGTTCTTATTAAATAGGATGGTAACAGATGTATTGCAAAAAAAAAGTATTCCAGAAAAAAATATTACATAAATATTACCTAAATAAACCCTCAATCCCAAACCCTTGTATTCTGGCCACAAGAAGGAATATAACACTGAATTCAGCAAATTAAGAAAAAATTGCCAAATCAAGGACACTCAACATTCCTCATACCTCAATCTCTAATGTAGTCCAAAAGAGGGACAGAGAGAAGGCAAAAAGGTGTTGAAGAATTTAACACATTAATCATATTGACAGCAAGAGAATAGTTCTGCTCTGAGTCGAGAGAAATGTCAAATACACCATGCATTTCTGATTCCCAACAGTGTGAAGTAGGTTGGACATCAATGGAGGAACAAAAGACTAAAAGTCTAAAGGAATATGTATTCAATGCAGGCAGTGGTCTGAGATGCATAAGTTAGCCAATGTGTATATCCATTGCTGTCTGGTTTTATTAATAACATTTAACTGTCAGTGTGGGACGAATTTTTCTCCTTTTCACACTCTAAAACCCAACAATAGAAAGCTGTAGCCATAGTAACACTGATGCTGTTATTAGGGGGAACCACTCACATCCGCTCAAAAAGAAGTATTTTTAAATTGAAACATCAGCACTGAAGTAGCAAAGATGGGGGCAAGATAGCACCTGCTGTGTTGTAAAAGCAAATATGCCCAAAGACCAATACAGCCTCAGTTGGCAATAAAATGGGCAGGTTGTGACATTCTGTGCTGCTGCAGCATTTTGTTTTATTGAGGAAAAAAAAAATAAAAATCAGGCAATTGTATCAAAGAGACCAAAAGGCAAAGAAAAGCCTCTGTGATGTCCAAGTCCTGCTGTTGTCAACAGTCCATCTTTCAGTTATTTCAGTAGGGGCAGGACGTGGTCTGCAGCTTGGAGAGTGGACCCATAGAGAATTTCTGGGCAGCTACAGACTTCATCTCGGGATAAAGTCACGGATGTGCTGTAAAAAAGAAAGCCATTTCCAGCACTGCCAACTCCCTGTATCTCCAGCTTGGACTGTATTCTAGGAGAAGGGTGGTTATAATCCCAAAGGTGAGAGCATCCCAAATTCATTGTCGTGGATAGCAGTAGCAAACCCAATGAGGAACTTTTTACATCACCTAGTAATAGCAGCACAGGCAAAGACAAACAGTAGATTTTTTTTTTTTCTCCCTCTGTGCAGCACATTATGTGTTGGCACATTAGCCAACCAACTGCATTTTCTCACTGCAGTCTTAACAGCACTATACTCCCAATTACACAGTGATAGAAGCATTAGGCAGTTATCAGGCTTGACGTCCTCCATCCTCCTTCAACAACATCATGTCCTACAGAGAAGCTGCAGAAGAGGGATCCCAAGAGACATGCTCAAGCTACAATTATTCACCAAACTTCTCACTGTGTCTTGTAACTTAGGTATTTTCATAAACCAAGGAAAGATAAGAATGGGCACAACAGCTAACACCTGGTCCCACCAGGGAAAGCAACTTGAGCCCATGAGAGGCAGAGGCATGGGGTGACACCAGGACCCAACAAGAACAGGCCTGGAAGTCAGCCCATGCCTTTCCCATGCCAGCCAGCCGCAGCTTGAGTACTGTTTTCCAGGGCTGTTGCAAAGACAGAACTCCTCATGGCTCCCATCCAAATTTAGCAAGGCTTTTTAATCAGCGAAGCCAAAATCTAATAGGAAATCCCAGGAACACCTGCAGTGATGCCCAGCATGGTACTGGCTTTTCCTTGCCTTTGTTAAAGCGTTTTTGAGAATATGCCCTGACTTCTTTTGAAACAGTTCCTTTGCAAATTCCCCGCTGGGGCAAATGGTAGCATTCTAAGTGTCTTAAAAAAAGCATTTAATTTAGATTTAATAGGGCTGTAAAAATATCTATGAGCTCTAGAAGAACACTTACAACAATTTAATGAGTACACAGGATAAATCTAGGCAAGGCCCATCCCAGAAACACCACACAGCATTTGCTTTAGAGTTCATTATCCAAGAAGATTTACTTGCTTACTTTACATTTGTGATTACATTTGCAATAAAAGTTGCAACCTAGCTGAAGCTCAAAGCCCTGTTTTTCCCCATGAGTTCACAAACACAAAAGCTGAAGACCTACCAGCACTTCATCAGCTCATGCTCCTTGTGGACACTTTCTGAAGTCCCCAAAGCTCAGACGCTTGGAGCAGCCATGCTCTGGCTTGTCAAATTCATTTCCAGTTGTTGCCCCATTGAGGATGTGCTTTAAACGTCAGTCTAACCATGCAAAACCTACCAGTGTCTCTACTACTCCCTTTCCACCTCCTGCCTTTTGGTTTTTTTCCTTTTTTTTTTTTCCCCCACTCCCTTAAGGCATTCTTCTCTTTCACCCACTTGCAGTAATTGTCCTTCTGTGTTCATTCCTGGTTTTTGTTCACGCTTTGAGCTCTCTTCAGTCCCCATTTTGGGCCTAATCCTGCAATCACTTTGCATGCAGGGCTTCAGCAAGCATGCTCTCTTTCCTTGCAGTAGTAGTGAGCAAATAGAAGCAGTCACAAAACTGCTTAGTCGTGCAGGCAATAAAAGAAGTGTTTTCATCTAAACTGCCCTCAGTCTCAGCCACTTGAGGGAAGAGAATAGGTGGTGCAGAGAGAGAAGATTATATAGCAGAGGTAGACAAATATCTGTGTAGTTAAACTGCCACACATGGGGTTTCAGATCTGGCTGTTGCTATTATCCATTTAGAGCCAGCTGCCGCCACTTCTCCTGCATGGATTGGGTCCTGTTCTGGGCTTTAAGTACCTGATGGCCTCTTGTGCTGGAAGACTCCTTGGTGGTTTTCCTGGTAACCATCCACATCTGCTCAGTCTCATCACTGAGAGCATCTGAGACTGCACTACTGAAGATAAGAGTCCTCAGTGAGGACAGGCTTGATTTTGCACTCATGTTTTCAACCAACATGAAAGACGTTTGTCCTGTGATCCAAAGCTGAGTGATGCACAGCCACTGCAGCCAGCCCTCAACAACTGCTGCCATGCTCTGGCTTTTGGGATGCATGGCAGGCTCTCTGTTCTGCATCTTGAAAAAAGCTCTCTTCAGGACTGACCATAAATGCTTCAGTGGTCAGCTTGCCCTCTCCTATCCCTTGGCATACGGCACTGATGGGTACCCTGTTATGACTTCACTTGAAAATACTTGTATTAAATGGTGCTCACTGATACAGCTACTGAATGCTCTGAAGGACTTATTAGGGAAGCTGGGGTTTGAAACATATCCCTTTGCCATTTGGTTGTTTTGTCTATGAAGTTCAATTAGCAGTACCTACTTCAGAGAGACTGGAGAAAGGTGCATTTATAATTCATTTATATCTTGCATTTTAAGGAACTCAGAGGGAAGGCACTAAGTGCACAGCAGTACTATTAATAGCATGTTTTTACATTGGCTCATAAATACCTGCCCTGCCTCTCTTCTATTTTTCCCCTATTTTCAGGAAAATTACCATATTTAAAAAAAAACACAAATGCTAATTGGATGAAAGCTCAGGAAAGAAAATGCTCAAGTAACCTTGGATGTTACGATTTTTTTATGATTGAGTATGTTTATTTCAGGCAGTAGCACATGTAAACTAGGAGAAAATGGGAATATAAAAATATATAGGATGTCTACTACGTAATGGTTCCTTGCAGGAGTAGAAACAATAAATATTTAATAAAAATGCAAATATAAAGCCATCTGAGGTGCAACTTCTGCCATAATTTCACAGAGGGAGACCAATTGCAGCTGGGTTAATGTCTTGAACTTCTTTCAGGAGCTGGGCCTTGAGCAATTCATTCCCCTGCATTTAGGAAAAGACCAAGATGGATTATTTATGTTTAGGCAATCTCTGGCATTCTCATATTCATCATCCCGACATGGGAGATATAGCTGTTTCATATTGTTCCAGCTGGTGTTGCTTGACAAGCCCTCCTCACACTCTAAATGCAACAGCAGGGCAGAGCCTGCCATCACCTTGCTGGGTTATCAGCTCAGTCCCACACAGGGTGCGCAGAAAGCAGAGCCTTGTGCAGAGGAGGAGGTATAGAGAAGGATGAGAATTGGTTTGTTAGCTCAGACGCAGGCAGCAGCTCTTGAGCTGTGTCCAACAGTGGACTAAGGGACTTGAAGGCTATTCATAGTATGATATTTTATTTTCTTATCTCTTTGGTGTCTTTCAAGACATGCAGCCCAAATGAATGAGCTCTCTGTAAGAATTAAATACCAAAACCTATTTAATTGATCATATCATCGAGTAGCTAACAGGAAGCATAAATCTTCTTACTATCTACTTTCTTAGTGAAATAAAGCCTTTTTCTAGACCTGCTGCTTAATTCAGTAGAAGTAATTCAGATGCAGAAACATTCTGTGAACAAAAACAGAAGTGCTCCAGTCCTTTGATCATCTTTATCATTCTCCTCTGGACCTGCTCCAACAGCTCCACAGCTTTCTTGTGCAGGGGGCCCCAGGTCTGGATGTGGTACTCCACATGGGGACTTACAAGGATAGAGCAAAGGGAGACTGGCTTCCACTGAATGTGGAACTATAGACAACGATGCTCTGGCTGCGACCATACAACAGATTCTTTATCCACCTAATGGTCCAGCCTTCAAAGGTGTCTCTCTCCAACTTAGAAATAAGGATCTGGTGAGGGACCATGTCAAAGGCCTTGCACAAATCCTGGTTCAGGAACAATCTGCCCTTGTTGAAGCCATGCTGGCTGTCTTGGATCACCTCTGTGTTTCATATGTGCCTTAACATCTCTTCCAAGAGGATCTGCTCCCCAGGCACAGAGGTGAGGCCTGTAGTTCCCCAGGTTTTGTTTTCTATCTTTCTTAAAAATGGAAGAGATGCTTCTCTTTTTCCAGACATCAGGGACTTTGCCTGGTAGTTACAGTTTTTCAAATACAATGGAGAATGGCTCAGCAACCACATCAGCCAGTTCCTTCAGGACCCTGGGATGCACGTCATCCGACCCCATAGACTTGTACACATTCAGCCTTGTGAGGTGTTCTTAGACTTCCTCCACTCTTACAGTGGGATAGCTTTTTCCCCTCCTGATCCCCACCTGGAAGTTCAAGGACGTGAGAGGAGTGGGAAGCCTGACTGGCTGTGAAATCTGAGGCAATGAACTCATTAAGAACTTCAGCCTTTTCCATGTCTGAAGAAGCCAGATCTCCCTTCTCATTTATCAGAGGGGATACACTTCCTTTGCTTGTCTCTTATGTTCGGTGTACCTATAGAATCCCTTCTTGTTATTTCTCTCATCCCTCTCCTCTGTTCTGTTCCCTTTGTCCCTAAGGACAGTTTCCCAGGAGAATCCCTATTTGGAATAAGGCAGCCATAGAGCTTGTAGTGGGACCTTAATGCTGCCTTCCCTGTTTTTCCTCAGCTCATGCAATGGCAAGGCAAATAGCAAGTGCCCAAACTTATGAGCGGGGCAGTCCCCCAGGACAAATGTGCTCTGCAGTGACAGTGACATTGTGCTACAGCCCAAATTGGTGTCAGCTTGTGACATTTCACAGAAAGCAAAGATCTTACCCCAGTTTTCACGACTGAGAGCAGGCCTTTTGTAGCGCATGGTTTTCTCTGAAAAGCAGCACAGACAACACAAGCATTCTTCTGTCTGTGCTCTGGAAAGAAAAGGTGACTTCTTTAACCGTCAGCTCTTTAAATGCAGTCTGACAGCTGGAAGGAAAGCTGTGATGTTTCTGGCTCTTGTAGCATTGACAGCAACAAGAACACAATGTCTTAGACTATGCTGGACAGCCACAGACGTAGGCTTGGGAGACTGGTATCCTTGGAGACCTTCTGCAGAGAGGGAAGGGTTTCTCAAGAAGGGAATTCAGGCTCTGTTTTCACTTGCAGTGCATCCACTATTAGCAGAACATCCCTCTCAGGGAGCTCCTCCCAGCCACTGCACACTTCCCACCTGTGACTGCTTAAATATCAGGGCCTGAGCAACCCCAGAATCTGCTCCTTCCGTTTGTGTTTGCAAGGGCAGAATGGGGAAACCACAACGGTTCCTGACAGTCCCTGCAGCACAGCTCAAACCAGCATTAATGGGAACACAACTGCTGCAACTTCAGGCATTGAAAAGCCAAGAAATCCTTTTGCAAGCATCTTTAGAAAATCACTGCTATCTTGCTTGTGCTCGGGACTCAGTGACAAGATCAACGTACACATCACTGCTCCTTCACTGTATTGTATTGTAAAGGATCTCTGTTCAGTTTTGCTCACGAGATGCCTTGCAGTGCGAGACCAGGGTTTGTCCCCATCCCTCTGTGGTCATAACTCATACTTCTCCCTTTGAGCACATTCTCATTTGAAGCTATTTATGAGGGCTCTAAGCAGCAGCAAAGAGCCAACCACTTTCCATCAGGAGCCAAACACACATAGGCTTTTCTCTAGGCTGAGATCTAGTTTCTCTGACACAAACAGAGTTGGTGGAACTCCTGATGCAAATCAAAAACAACACCTTGTCACCTTTCTGCTTCAGTCTTTCTGTCAAAGCAGCCCCTGGCAATGGCTCTTTGTGTAGCTGGAGGAAAGCTGAGAGTGCTCTGTCACCATGAGTTTCTGCAGTATACCACTGTACGCAGGCAGCCTTTTTCTCTTCCAAGCATGCTGGATCCAGGACACAGCTGCAGGAAGGCAGCCAACAGAGCCACGCCAGGCACTGCTGCCAGTGGCACTTTACTACTACTGCAATTCTACCTCTGAAACAGGGCAATGAAACACTACTGCCACCAGAGGTATTCTTGCAGCTCAGTCTTCCCGTGGACATCCTGGTTTTGACAGCACAACAGCACATTTTAATGGCCTGTCATTAAATGACTGCAGTTTGTTCTTTCTCTTGTTCATTGCTCAATGCATAATAATCGTTTGGTTTTGTTGACTTTAATTTTTAATATTCTATCTGGGGTTTGTTCTAAAAACATGCATCTCTGTGTAGTTTCCCATAAGGCCAAACTTATCTTTTGAGAAGGATTTGGTAACGAGTTGAGTGGGCTGACTGATTCCCAACCAATTATTTATTCAGAGAAACTTCTTCTGTTTATGAGCAGATTGCAAAGTCCTCAAGTCTGCTTCTCTCTCAGAATTATTCATGGGTTTTCTCAGTGACAGATAGTTGGTCTGCAAAATGTGTTTTTCACAATTTTTCACCCAGAGAAACTCAGGCACTCGGGGATCTGGGAACGTGACAATCCATACAACAATAAATACAGCACTGCATTGCACTTGATATGCTGACACAGTGCAATACTCTGTCACACAGAAATACCTATAGATGCCTCAGATCCTAAGAAAAATGTTGTTGTTGTTTTTTCAGTTTGCCTCTGCCTTTACAACTTGGTGTTTCTGTAAGGGGAACATCAGCAGCTCTGCTTTCAGGACCAGCTGTACTCAAGCCTCTCACTGCCCTCCAGTTCAGACATTCAGCCCACTTCCAAGTGGCTCCTATCTGCAGCACTGCATCCAGGCCTGGGGCTCCCCGTATAGAAAAGACAGCAGGGGGAATGGTTGTTTACGAGGGTGGACAGTGATAGGACAAGGGGGAATTGAATTAAATTGAGACAGGGGAGGTCTAAGTTGGATATTAAGATGAAGCATTCCACTCAGAGAGTGGTGAGGCACTGGAACAGGTTGCCCAAGGAGGCTGTGGATGCCCCATCCCTGCAGGCATTCAAGGCCAGGCTGGATGTGGCTCCGGGCAGCCTGGGCTGCTGGTTGGTGACCTGCACACAGCAGGGGGTTGGAACTGGATGAGCACTGTGGTTCTTTGCAACCCAGGCCATTCTGTGATTCTATGATATGATTCTATGAATTGCACATCATGGGGATGACCTCTGTAACTAAAATGAGGAGAGTACCAAAAGACCAGAAACCCAGCCAAAAGCGATCAGCCACTACCAGGCTCTGCAAATGAACAGCCAAGCAATGTGCCTCTGGAGATGGGCAGGAAAACCAAAACAGAGGCATGCATGCACTACAATGAGCAATGAAGTTGTATGCCATACAAAGCACTACTGACTGAGGGATTTCACTCACCCAGAGGACCAAACAGTCCTCATCAGGAACTTCAGACTAAGGGCAGAGAAAGAACAAGGCAGAGAACACTGTGCTTTTTTTTTTTTTTTTTCCTGGGTTAAAATTATCAAATATTAGCACAGAATTGGACCAGAATGCACATTTGGATGACAAAATTTGACTGATGCTGGCAAGAATTTTAGAATCAATAGTATGCTTTCATTCACTGCTACAGGAATCAAAGATAGCTCCTAGGACTTTGAGAGGGATATTGTACAATCAGTGAATATACAGATAATATAGTATATCCAGGAGTTTGGCTGATGTAATTATTATACTAGAGTAGGAAAGAAGGACAGTCACCCTGTCCTGGGCCTGCGTGCTAAACTCCAGTGGAGTGGATTTCCAGAAGAGATCCTTCCCCGCTGGTAGCCAGCTCTTAAATGGGTCTAGGAGAGGTGGAGCCAGGCTCCACTCCTTCCTGCAGCACAGGTGAATTGCCCTCACCTGTGCTCCCATGGCTGACTCAGTGCTCGCCTCAGGTGATCAATCAGAGGTTCAGGCCATGATTCAGCAGCCCCATACAGATGTGAAGAAGAACAGCTTCCAAAGGAACCATAATCTTAAGGGTCTTACCATCCTAAAGAAGGGATGATTAAACCTGGAGGTTACAGCTTGACATTAACGACGATACAACCTATTTATTGCAGCTCACTGACTTTACTTTTAAAGGTACTTACAAATGGAGATTTCCACTTGGCTAAGAAAAAGCAGCCTGTGCAGGCTGCATCCCATTATCTTGAGTCCTGCCAAAACTAGAACTATCTCTAGTTCAGGGAAAGCAATTAAAATAGCAAAAATATTCTCAAAAACAAGCAGAAAGGTTCACATATTAGAAAATATATTCCAAAGCACTGCAAACAGCTTATGCACAAATGATAACGGGTGCAGATAAACAGCTTAATAACAGCAAGCAAGAAATAGCCCAATAGAATAACCCATAGAATAACCAATAGAAGAACACAACATATGTTTCTCATATGTTTAAAAATAAACGATGCATTAAAAGATCCCCCCTAAATGTGGTGGATCACAACCCAAGATCTGTATGTATCAGATAGTTATGTACCAATAACATGAACAGATCATCCACTTAATGCACTATGAGCTAAACCCACCATGTGTTTGGTATCTTATTCCCAGTGCTCCCTAAGGTTGGGGGACTGAATACTTAATCTACTATATTTTTACTTTTAAAACATTTTTTATTACGGCCTAATCTGTTTAAATGCTGATACATGCTGACCTAAATTGTTGATTTTTTTTTCCCTAAAAACTCTGTAGCAGCTTGTTCTGAGAACTAGTCTAGGTTTAGATAGCCCAAACCTCCAAACAAAGGACATCAGACAGCCATTTTTTGCCTGTGGGGGGTTATTAAGCTATCCAGTGGAAGAGTAGATTTTTTTTCTGCAGAGGCAGCACCTGATTCAGGACTCAACACTTTCCTCAAATAGGTCATCCCATTAACCACACACATACAATCCTGTTCTGTAAAAGTACACAATAAGATTCCTAGCCATTAAGTCTACTGGAAATCTGCCATATATGCCATCAAGGCAATAATTTTTCTCTTATTTACTATTGTAAGGATATCCCAGCCATGGTCAGAAACCACATCGTCCTTAATATGATGCCAGTTATACATATTTATCTTGCAAGTTTTTATTTCCCAGGAATAAACATTTTGAGCATTACTTCATATAAACTGTTATTTCACCAAGCTGTATATTTACACAGACATTAATTTGCCAGTCCCTTTGTTAACTCGACAGCATCCAATTATCCCCTGAACTCCTTCACAGAACACTTAATTTCCCACTTTGGCAACTCCTGCTATGTTTCTGCTAACCTTTCAGTTCAGGCTTTCACTCTGCTTTGCTAATGGCTCTGGCCTTTAGGAGCTGTAGACCAACCAACAAGGCCCACTGAGCCCTTTTGGCTTGGCACTAAGGCCTTCCCTCCACCCCGCTCATGCTTTCCTCACCTGGTTTTGGCTCTCCTCACCTTTCCTAACAAGAGAATTGTCTTTCTCCTCTTTGATTAATGTACTCTCATTCAAGCAAGACATGATTGAATCCTATTTGTTGCTGTCTCATGCACTCCATCAACCCTTACTTTTTTTTCTTCCAAATTATAGGCTATAGTACCGTATACCCTGCAACCACGCATTAGCATTCAGTCTATTTTTATTTCACATAAATGCTTGCACTGACTTGGCACAATTGCTGCTTCTGCAACAGGGGAGGAAGGAGAAAGGATGATTTTGCAATTAGTGTCTCCCCAGCCATGCTCCTCCAGAAAATGACTTCAGCTGTTAAAAAAAAAAAACAGGCCAATGCTGAATGCTTTCAAAGCATCCCTACATTTTCCTCACTGTTCTCAGAACAGCTGTAACTTGATGCAGGCTGACTTCCAAATATCTTAATTGTGTAAACCCCTAGAAAACAAGAAACGTGTCAGATTGATCAATACTTTGCGAACAAAAATACAAAGCAGCCACCTGGGCTATTATGGGGATCCTTCACTCCTTTGAGACATCACTGCTTTTCATCTTCAAGCACTAATCCACTTTTGAAAATCCACCTTGAGTGCCTCCAGTCTCTTCTGCGAATGCCCCCCTGACCCCCTGCTACGCAGCGCTTGTTTCAAACTGGCGGCGCTGGATGTTAAATGCAGCGGTTCCCTCTAGTGGTGATAGTTCCCTCTGGGCACCGTTCATCGGAAGGAGACCCTGCCGAACTCTTCCCTGTATGTTAAATGCAAAACAGAATGCAGGCATTTGTGCTTTCTTTCCTTCTTTTTTCCTTCCTTTCCAATCCCCAATTCCCCCCCTCTACCCCTCTCCCCCCCACTTCTTTGTCTACATTCTTTCCTGCTTGGCTCTCATTTACCTCCTGATTCCATTTTCATTTTCCAACATCCATAACTTTCTCTAACCATGACTGCTGGTTTCGCAGGTCAGTGGAGTCATTTGAAAGCATTAACGTGTTTGGAAATTGCATTTACGGCCAAACTGGAATCATTTGGTTTTCATGTTTGATGGTAGTTTTAGCAAAATGTTTTGTCTCATTTAATTCTATTTTCAGCAGGGCAGATTTGCTAATTAATGAGCAGGAGGAACAGTCACAAATCTGGCACAAATCAAGCCATCCCTACCCTCTAGCTGTGACAGCACACAGCACAAATCTAGCATCCAGACTGCTCTTACCAACCTCAGCACTGAGGAAAATCAAAGCAGTGTAACGAAAAGCGGACCCACAGAGCCAGCAGAGCACAGAACCCCATCACAACCATGGGAGCTCATTAGAAACCGAGGACGTTCACTGGCAGACCACGGTGGATTCTGTGCAGTCAACAATGTCCCAAACTGGGCAGATCTGAGAGCTTTGCTTGGGTTGGGCTGCAGGTCAGCACTGCAGCTCGGGGGGCCCTAACACATGGTTAAACCATGCCCAAACTGCAGATTAGCAGCAAAAAAATGCCTAAAACTGCCCAAGCTTCCCTGAAAATAATTTCAGGCGGCAGTAGCCCATTCCACTCATTAACTACAGTTGATAATTAATTGATTATTTTAAATATAATTAAGCCATGGAAACACGGTTTTAGTTCTGTTCTCAGACAATTTATCTTGTGAAAATCACATTCTCACAAAGATTCATGCCTCTGTGCTTGTGTATATGTACAGAAATATAAAAGGACTATCTGTTGCTATTTCTGCGCTCTGCCATCCTGCAGGTACCTTGGCATTTAAGCAAAGGACATTTTATTTTACATGTTGCTACAGAATAGCAAGAGGTGGTACAGGGCAAAAGCAGACAACACCAAGCGCAGCAAAGGGAGGGAGCTTTTGTTTTGTGAAGTTGCTCATGGTCCTGGAAACTACAAGAGTTTGGAGACTGGCTTTTACTGCCAATCCAGGCTGTCAACTGAAAATACGTTTACTTTCACCAGAAGCTTGTTGTCAAGCCATTGAATGACATGAGGTCAACAGAAACAAATGACGAGGTTTGGGGCAAAGTTTTGCTTTTCTTACTTGGAACCAACTGATAGAAATCTCAAGATGGTGACAGCAGCCACAGAAATGGGCACCAGCTGCTGTACAACGAAAGCTCTGTGAGGCAGGATCAAAGCTGTGATGAAACAAGCTTCAGTAACATGTTGGGTGTTTGTCTCCAGCAAATTGCAAAGACCCATAATAAAGACACTTCCTTTTACTTATGACAGTTTTGGGGAAAAAAAAGTCCAGAAGCTACCTGCCATTTGAGATAGTGGCATGATTTACCAGAGGCAAACTGGAGCTTAACAACAGAGTTTTAAACTTATTTAAGCCTTCCAACTTCTAGAGAAGCACCTGCTGATGTTGTAAACATCACTGTATGGATCCACCTCAGTCATGGAGCACTGTGAGCTTCCCTCTCCTGCTCCCTGCCAGTGTTCGTCCATGGCTTAGGCTTCATTGGCACAGTGATGGCCCCTTTGCTGTCCTGTCCAACTGACTCTGTATGCTCAAACTTCACTTCTGATTAACTCCTTTGCCTTCTCTGAGACTGTTTTCAGTTTATGTAAGTGTCAGTATTATTTGCTAGTCCTCAAAGTTTGTTGTTCTTTCTTTTCTCAGCGCTTCACAGATGTCTTTAAAACACAGGGCAAAAAAGAAACACAGCTTAGATGTTCATGTTATTTGCTTTAGTGCTTTCCTGGAAAATCTCCCTCTGGTTGGTCTCTCACAACCACGTGCAGTGGGGAAAGCACATTTCTGTTTTTAATATAATAGCAATAAATATCTTAGAGGTAATTTCTTATTGTAAGCCTTAAAAAGAATGAAGTTACCTTTCAGGTAAAGTCCATGAGTAATTGCCTTCCATAACCAGGTTTTGTGGTGCAAGGCAAGAAAGTATTATATATAGACAGAGATATGGACATTATTCATTACCATCACTGGAAAATGTTATGCAAACCTTTTTGCATTCTTCGTACCATCTAGGAACAGGCACAGCTTTCCTTTGCCTCCTTTAGAGTAATCTCACACTGCTGAATTATGAGCCCAAACAGCCATCAATTACTGTGGAATTCCATGACTCATGGGCTTAAATAGGGTAAAATGTTGGAAAGAGAAAAAAAAGAAAAGAACAGGTGACAACACTATATAAGTAACAGGAAAATGAGTATCTTGTATTAGTTCAACATCAGCAGATTGGCAGAACCATCCTCTTTAAAAAATTGCTTCTGTTTAATAATTCTTACTCATTAATGCTAAGCAGCTTGAATTAGTTCCCAGTACCCAGCACAGCGTCACTGGCAAAGCAGCTTCCAATCCTGTGAAAATGCTCCATTTCCATAAAGCAGCTTAATCAGTATTAATACACTTGTTGTTCTCTGAAAGGCAGTGATCACCATAAAGACAGTGGGTATTTATGTGGGAATGATGAGTGTAATTCCATCAGAAACACACTTCAGCACACAGGATAACCTAGTTAACAGCTCCCAGAAACTTGTCCCATGAAGAAACAAATCTGTCTTCTGCAGCATTCTAATGTCTCTGTATGTATCTGGTTTACCTGGTTTGAGTTTAGGCAAAGCCTGAGGTGATACTATTTTTACCAATAGATGAGTAAAAGCCCCATTTTTTTCAGTATAATGTTGTCCACCAATACAGTTTATCTCAGGCAAAACATCTGATTTCAGGAAATTCTCAGGGAAGATCTAATGTCTGTCATCTAACAGCAGACACACAGGTTCCAAGAAAATAGCTGTTTTATCATTAAAAAAAAAAAAAAAGGAGGGGGCATTTTGTGAACATAAGGGTTCAGCTTTAACCTTTATTCTGCCCTAGCAGTCTGAGTTTGGCCAAAAATGCATGGAGGGGTGTATTCAGGAAAGTGCAGCTCATAGCCTGAGTATGAGCAATTCACAGCTTATTTGAGAATTTAGTGAAGTTACTACTTCTCTGAAAAGAAAACTCTGAAAGAGTTGAAACAGTGGTCAGGAATGGGCTGCCCAGGGAGGTGGTGGAGTCACTGACCCTGGAGGTGCTCAAGGAACATTTGGATGTTGTATTGAGGGACATGGTTTAGTGAGAACAATTGGTGATAGATGGATGGTTGGACTGGATGATCTTGTAGGTCTTTTCCAACCTTGGTGATTCTGGGTTCTGTGAAAAGCATTTCAAGCTGGAGAACAGAAGTGGTAAAAGTTTACATCTCAGTATCTGTCAATTTCTATGAGTGTGTGGACATCATAGTGCTGCTCACTGAGGCGCAGTATCCCCCAAAAAGCAAGAGGGGCATCTGGCATTCTCAGATGAGAATGGTTCTGACAAGACTCACATGGTGCCCAGGTTGTCATCTAAGGCCAAGCAGGGCCAGGAATTCTGAATAATCTGCAGAGGAAGTAGCGATGATGTGCTATCACTGTTAAGCAGTCAAAGCCTTGGTTGGATCTGGGCAGAGATGTCTTCTCTTAAACACAATTACAGCTTGGTCTCTCAAAACCTTTTTTTCTACTCAAAAAGAAAAAAAAAATAATCCTCCAAAAGCCAAGAACTTTGTTTAAAACGTATCTACCATCCTACCATCACATCTCTTTTTTTTTTTTCTGTGACAGTTCGGTGATAAGGGTACCAAAGAGAATCAAGAAACAAAGGAGTTTGCTACTCCCTTCAAGAGCTGTTTTTTCACCCCCAGGGAAAATGTCTTGAATGTCACCTGTAGGAGGAAAGGAGAACAAGGGATTCAGAGCAGAGAAATCCACTTGAGTCTGCAGAACCCAGACAAGCCATCCACGATGTGTGTGCAGGGCAGAGTGTATGTGCATCTCTGTTAGCATAGAACTTGCTAATGGAGCAATTAGGACATGCCAAGAACCACAGAATCATAGAATGGCTTAGGGTTAGAAGGGATCTTAAAGACAATCTAATTCCAGCCCCAGCAGGGCGATCACCCACCAGATCTGGGAGCTTCTACAGCTTTTGGCACCATTTGGTGCCCCTAGGGAACCCACAGCACCAAAAATGAGTGCGTAAGTTGGTATGGAACAGCACCTGAAACGATTGTGAACCATCAGCTGTGTAGTACAGGCATTTTTGTGTGCAGAAACAAAAAATCCAGACTGGTACATGAGCATCCAAACCACCAAAAAGATAAGGATCTGATTTCGTGGTAGTTTGTTGTTTTTTTTTTTAATTATTCTTATTTTTACAGTCCAGCTCTGAATGAAGTGTGAGTTGTTCGATAAACAAAAGACCATGGTGCCATGGTTACCAGTGACATTAGATTCCTGACTGAGCAAACTAGCTGCAGGAATGATTTCTGTATAAACAGAATTACTCAATTATGTTAGCTGGGTGTCTATAAAATGCGATGCAATTGGATTTCACAGATGCAGGATGTGGTCTGTGTTTGCTCTGTCTGCGTGCAGACTCTTCAATAAATGCTCTTTTGCTCTGCTCAGTGGTCACACTGCTTTCCTACCAACTTCACCTATTACACCAGCTTTGCACTGACTGCCAGGCAATAGATTGACACTGAGCTGGCTGCAATTGTTACTTTATTTTCAACTCCTCTTCGTTAAGTTTCAGGCAAAATAAAACGTACCAAAAAAAGATTAATTCTCTCTCTCTAATGCAAAATATATATTTACCTTGTGTGACATACTGAAGATCAAAGCAGGATTCTGCAAAAGAGTCTCATTCTTGTCTCTAAAAACAAGTCATAGCACGATACTGATTACAGCACATCTGGTTACAATGCGGGCCAAAAGCAGGGCAAACTTCCAAGCTACAGCAGGTTGCTAACAACTGGTCCACCTGAGCTTGAATACACCTGAGGATGGATATTTCACAGCCCTATTTGTAGTTCAGTCAAGCTCACTGACACGTTTTTCCATTGTCTTGGTTTGCAGCACGAAGCAGGTCTTATCAGCATGAGGACAAGAGGTAATACGTTGG
The DNA here is from genome assembly GCF_026119805.1 of Tympanuchus pallidicinctus. Classification (NCBI taxonomy): domain Eukaryota; kingdom Metazoa; phylum Chordata; class Aves; order Galliformes; family Phasianidae; genus Tympanuchus; species Tympanuchus pallidicinctus. The sequence goes on from NW_026294618.1 coordinate 107,056,871, forward strand.
GGCTAGACTTGGTGATCTTACTGGTCTCTTCCAAGCTTAATGATTTTATGATTTTATCTTGCTTTGCCTACAATTCCACAGCTGGAAAGTGGCAATATTATAATCATCATTCTGAAAGTGGTTAGAGGTCTGCTGTAAGTAGCACAATAATTGCCAGTAGCTTCTACTCATAAGATACAAATTCAAGACTGAGAACAGCAAGTTTAAATGTAAGCATGTGAAAACTGACAGGTTTTTCCAGTGAAAGGAAGAGGAATCGGTCATATTCCTACGTCTCCCGGATGGGTGACATGTACCTGCTGCTTGCAGAGATGGGAAGTCATTTTAGATAGTTAGGGAGTTTGCACTAATGACACGAACCCAGAAATGAGAATCCCAGAGACTAAACCTTTTCTTTATGTGTGACAGAGACTGCTTTCACCGATCAAAGCAGCAGTCACAGGGTAATGGTCAAGAGATGAAGCTGCTATGGGTGTTTGATGACCCAGATACAATGCAAACCCAAAAGGACGGGCAAGATGAAGTTGTGGTACCTTCAACATTACACTATGCCATAAAGCATTGATTTAAGGCATAAATTCCACTGAGATCATCGTAACTTCCAGCCCCAGGACAAAGCGCTGAGGTCAGACTCTCAGCCAAGATCCCTACAGGATGAGCTGCACCCTTCGTAAATGTCCTGAGCCACAGGCACTCATCTGCTGTGTGCTGGAGGTGCAATGAGACTCTTATACATGGGAGCATCCAAGGATGCCCTGTCCTGTGCTGCACTCTCAGGAAATGCCCAGCACAAAGTTACTCTGGAGTGAGCTGAAGGTGTTTCTGTCAGATTTGTCCAGTTTGCATTATGAGCAAAATGACTGTATTGCACACCCAAATGCCAGCACTGCTGCAAGTATTTACCATGGTTGCTGTTATCTAGTACTACAGTGACATGGATTTTATATTCATAAAATAAGTGAAAAATGGGCTTTGATCCCTTCTTCATGCCAACATGGCATCTCAAATTAAAGGAGCTACAGCCATCAACAGCTTGTCAGCAGCACATTCAGGCAGATGACTTCTCCCAGGCTGTGAGAGCACTTTGCTGTCATGGTTTTTTTTTGCTAGCATGCTGAAAAGAAAAGACAGTTCCAATTTCACTGCTATGTCTTCCCTGGTACACTGACAGGAGTCCAGAAGACCTGACCTTCACTGAGGGACACTGAACCTTTACCTGGAGGACACTGAGGGGGTAGGAGTGCTGGAACCAGCATTTAACTTCAGGGTGAAAAGAAAACCACGAGCTTTGATGATAGATTGCAAGAGCTTTTTTCCCTCTGAGTTTCTGCCTTAGGAAAGTAATCCCTGATGGTCTGAGACTAATCCAAATGGAGGCTAATCCAAATATAGCTGATAAGTATCATTTGATAGGTTTTTATAAATAGTGCTTTCTCACATCTCAATTCACATCTTTATGATCCTTATCCCTTAAAAGCCTTCGATCGATGCTATGAAAGGAAGCCTCTAGAATCTTCATCCTATGCTACTTTCCATCACTTTATGGCCAGATAGCCATTGTGGATACCACTTCTTTAAGCTTCAGAGGCTGCTCATGGCTTCAGGGAACAGATAGGTTAGGGTATCCCTCCCCTGCTATTGACACACAGGATTTATGAGTACTTCAGAGATCCCTGACCTGAATTCTTCTGAGAAAAAATCAAGAAAAACATCTAAGCATGTACACACACAAGAGCATAAGCTAAATGGGGCTCACAGGCTAAAATGTATTCCTGGATTTAGTCCATGACTGGCAAAAATGCTGTGGTAGGACTATTACACAAGAACATCTACAGGGAGATGAAAAGAAATTATTCCCTATTTTTTTTTTCTGTGGAGTGGGTGACAGGGAAGCAGAGCAGAGTGTAACAAGGCTTACAGGAGCGCAGGCAGACTTGTGCAATTGTACACAACAGCGTACTCACACTGCTGCCAGGCAAAGAAGGTACACGAGCACTCATGTCTCAACTAAAAACAGTTCAGTCTGATTGCAAGAGTGAGGCTGTGAAACCAAGAGAAGCAGTTGTCCCCTTCATGTTTTGATCAGCCATTTATGAACCATTTCTGCTCCCTTAAAGAACAAACAGGTGGATTATAGATAGCAAAAAAAAAAAAGTATCAAAAAAGGCAAAGGAATAACAGGGGCACAAATACTCTAATTTCACCTGCCAGTAATTACTTTTGCTTTTAACCCTTCACTGACTCAAAAAGGACTAAGAGAATTTACCCCTTGGGCTCAGTCTTAGCAAATAGAGGGTTGACTAAAGTGTGACACCAAGCAACCATTTGTGTGCTCAACAAACACACAGGGATAGCAGACCCTTCTGTGTTCCTACTGTCACTAACAGTAATACACAACCACAGCAGGCAGTGAAAGCAATCCTTTCTAAAGAGCACAGACAGCAAGGTCTGGAGAGTTAGAAGAGTATGTGCCTGTCCTGCAGCTCCAAAGTCAGAGCTGAGTTTTCAATAGGCCTTGGTAACCTCATGAGTGGCTGCTGAATCAAACCACAGCACAGACTGCTGACAAGCCTCTGGCACCTTCCCGTTCAGTCAGAAACAAGCAAGGAAAGGTATTACTGAGCATGCCAAAGAAGGCAGCTCCACTGAAGAATTCTCCTCTGACAAAAGAGGCATCATTGAGATTAGCTCCCTGACCACCATGATTTTGGATGGCCCAAACTAGTAAGAAAGACTTCTTTTTTATCGCTCATCAAAAGCAGCTAATTTTAATGAGTGAAATGCCTGTTGACATGGATGCATACAAAGATGAGATGTCCCCTATGGAAATGTATTTTGGGAAGTACATATAGTGTTTTACTTTCCAAAAGATAAGAGTACATTTGTGTGTGTACAAGTTTATCTATATTTATTCTCTTCTTGCTTTACCCATTTAGAGAGGGAGAGCCAGACATTCTCCTTTATCTTTCATTCAGTAGGTGAAGTCATTTGTGTGTTCTTCTAAGTAACTTCTATTTTAAACAAATATACCCTATAGTAGCATCTGTCTCCTGGAAAAAAGCCACTCCAGCAGCAGAGTTAGGATGTTGCTTTCTCCTACTGACAAAAGCAGTAGGAATGGGATTTGATGGGTCAACTCAAGGTATTCTCTTAGTTTAGCAACAGGAGGCAGGTATTAAAAAAAATGCAACAAATTTGGCTGGGATATTAATAACTATCAAACTCGTAGAGAGTGCAAGTAAATTAAGATAATTTAAATAAATTTAAATTTAATTTTATTGAAATAGCAATTGTGTCCTCTCTTTTCACCTCTGCCTGTTTTGGCTATATCCAATGCACTCACATAGATGGGCTTAAGTGCCAGACAGTAGTTATATATAGGACTGTGAGTGAGAAGAACATTTTCACGATCATTTCCAATTCATGTATTTACTTTTCTGCTTTTCTCCTCTACAGTTTTTATATCCTGTGCCTCTTCATGGCTGTAGATAGATGTTGGGCATTTAACAAAATACATCAGACTTCCAGAGTGTGGCTTTGGAGATCTAGAATTGTTTACTCTGGGTCAAAATTTTTCCTGAACAGGGACTTGTTCCCATGTCTCCTCATGCCTCACCATACATGGTTTGGAGTAACCATCATAAGAAAGCCCTTTTATCTGCATAGATATGTCGTATGGTGATATACCTTCTGTTCATCAAAAATAAAAATGGAGGGGAGGGAAAGAAGAGGTGCTATAAGTTCAATATCCATTTTATTTACTCCCACTTTCCATCGTCCCAATGCATTTGTAGCAACAGCTACCACATTTCACCAGTTGTGTAGCATGCAATTATAATCTGTACAAAGAAAAGTGGCAGCACAAATGCTTCCTAATACAGTTCAAGTGAAAAAAACCAAAGTCTGAGATGCTGCAGGACAGCAGAATTAGAAATAAAAACATCCAGCGAGGTATTGGTTTGAAGGAACACATAACAAAACACCACACAGCATATAGTTAACGCAGCAGGGCACAGAAACCAGCAAGAGAGGCTGCATTTAATGACAATTTTTCTCACTCTCTTTACCACTACAGTAAAGCTCCTACTTGACAAAGCCAGGCCTTGGCAGGAACACCTACATGAACTACGAAACACTTGTCATACAAGAACAAAGAGTGAATAAAAGGGCACATTTTAGACCAAGACAGACCAGAATCTGAAAGCAGACACTTTGTCAGGCACTGACTTCAAGCTCCTGGATAACTCAGCAAAGTGATGCCATCCCAATTCATCCCTTCTCACCTCCCTGGGGCTGGGGCTTCAGATCTCTCACACACCAGTGTGGGACAGAGGTCATTCCTTACAAGAATGGAGAGTGACCCAGTAAAGGAAAAATCAGTTTTGAGTCTAACTTTAGGAAAAGCATCTGCTTTCCATTAAGAGGTGGGCTTTCTTTGGAGAAAGAGCACTGTTAGTTTCCATAGGATTTGCTGCATTTCTCTGTGGGTTCCCCACATTTCTGGCTCTCTCTATAGGACTTTGCTCAAAAGCAAGCTCACAGGGAGACAAGCCACATGGTGTTGCAGACTATAACAGCAGTTCAGCAAAACCAATCTCCATCTCTATTCTCAATCCCAGTCCTATTGAAAGCATCACATTTCTCCAGAAAGGAAACAACATGGAAACAAACAACTGATTTATTATTATGTTTTTTAAATGCAATGCCAGTATTTTTTTTCTAGTATTTCTGAGCTGCACCATGGCTTCTATGGGTCAAAGCGAAGATTAGGAATGGCATCTTTAGATTTCAGTTTGCATCCAGTTGTTCCATAATGCAGCCAAGGTGCAGGTAAATAGAGTCCATTTTCACAGCCAGATAACCTGCAACATGGAGCAGCCGAATGGCTCAATCACAGAGCAAATCTCTCCCTTGCAGGAGAATGGAACAGAAGCCAGGTTTTTAATTATTATTATTATAAGACAGTGATTTGAGAAAAGCATCATGGCTTTTCTGTTTTTACTGGTACTAAGTGCAATGCCACCTGCACCATCCAAACAGATCTTTTTACAGTGATTTGCCATGAGATTTTCCCTGGCTTTAAACTGTGAAGGAGAAAGGTTAATTTTCATTACAAAAAAAAAAAAAAAAAATGTTACAACTACCCTGGAAACCTAATGATGAGTTTTCACATAAAAATAATAAATTTCAGCATAAAAATAATGGTAATTTAAATCTGTTTTATCTACTGTTGTTGGATTCTGAGTATACGTCCTCTTCAGTTCTCACTAGGAAAAACAAACTAACTCCTTGATGAACTCTAAGCCTCACTTATCCTGTTTCCTTGCATAGACTCAAGGAGAAACGTGGAATAAAGCCTGTATTGCTGGGTGGTTAGCAGAATGCATTGAAGCCCAGATCTGCTACCCACTGGCAAGCCGTGATAACTCAGTATCTGTTTTCATCCCGAATCAAGATGAGAATGTGAAATATGCGTAAGTTCTGCAGGTTAAAATGCACTTAAGAGTTTTGCCATAAGGTGAATTGACTTTTCAATGCCATTTTAAAGCCATTTTGGTTTTGGGCTGTACCTTCCCCTGGAAGTTTATAAGAGGACTTGCAGCCCTTGTTTTCCCCAGTGAGACATGGCACCTATTTGGGTCCTCCCCTCCATGCAATTCCTTTTCAATTTCTATCAAAAGAAAACCAAACCAACCCACAAAAGGCAGCAGTTGCTTCGTATCCTAAAGTTTTTCTAGCAGCATACGACTATTTAATTAAGCCTTTAGCTATCAAATGGAATAGCTAATTGGTGCTGTGAACCTTTAAGCATTCAAGTGGAGATCACTCAAGACCCAGATTCAGCTATTACACCAGAGATTTGAAGCTCTTGCTCCTTTTCCCTGCAACACTAACTTTTATTGTAGTTTCCTTCTTGGGGAAAAAAATAAAATGAAATAAAATGAAATAAAATAAAATAAAATAAATTCATTTTTGAACTAAAGCAAAACATGAACAAATACAAGTCTCTTGTTTCATTCAATTCAAAGTTACGTTTCTTAATGTATAAATATATATTTAGCCAAGCCCCTTGGGACAAGATGAGATACAGCTCCCAAGTGCCATCACAGCTTTGCAGTTCCCACTACAGTCCATGGACACACAGTCCAGAGGAAGCCCATGCTGTGTGGGAAGGGTAGCCTTTGCAGATAACCAACATAACAGGTGGAAAGGAGGAACTGACTTCACATCAGCCTGTGAGCTACCACATAGAAGTGTAATTCAGTATTAGGCTTGGCCAAAACCATAGGCTGAGTTTAACAGAATAAGCTACCCTGGTCTCCCTGTCAGTGTGATGGGCATTTCCCAGAGCAATGCATGTGCAGGGGGAGATATGTACAAACAGCCAAAGCACTTGGGACAAATGGAATTTTTCCATCTCTTTTTAACACTGCTTTTTCCCTTACATCCTCTGGGCACTCGCAAAGAAGAGTTTAGTGAGATGCTATCGAGTGGCAGCCAGAGACAAAGCTTACTGATTTGTTATGGGCCATTTTGTCACTTTTCTGATACCAGAAGTAATTTGCAGAGACTGTGTTGCCACCAGCAGTCTCCCAGGGAATGGTGCCAGAGCCACACAGCAGTGTCACCCTGTCCCTCTGACATCCCCCATGTTATGTGCTAAATATGCATGTGTCCATTCCTTACAGCTGCTCACTGCCTCTAACCCAGAGTGACTCTTCCATCCCATGGCTACGCAGAGCAAGCCACGCATGTCAAAGGGAAGGTCTTCACAAACACGTCAGCTTCAAAACACACACAGATTTGCATGTTTGAAAAACCATTTTTTACCAGTGAAAACGAGGAAAAAGGACTTCAGGCTGAAAGGAGGATTTTTTTTCCCCCCTTCTAAGGGGATATCAGAGCACTGAGAGCAGAATGAGTTTCGCAACCTATGGGTGTGCATCCTTAGCTAAGCAGTAATCACTGTAATTAACAGCACTGAGGTCAGAAATATAAAGCGGGCAGTTACATACATGGGAAAGTTCAATTGTGTTTGAGTTTCTCACAGTCAGAATACAGGTGGTTGTTTTTGATAACTGTGCAGTAATAGCACGATGCCTCGAGAGAAGTTTAATATTAACAGCAAATAATTCTTACAGTGGGGTCACCTTTCAAACTATTTGAAAATGCATTACAATCAAGAGCATATTAACAGGTTCAGTGTAAGAGTGTCAGGACTATGACTAAGACAAACAAAATGGAAATCAGTCACTCCAAATTGATTTCCATCATATCTGGTCTCTGTCAAGAGCCAGTAATTACCTACATTTATCCCAGAGGCGTTTGTATCATGCATGCCTGATAATGTGTAACTAGAGTTGATGCACGATACCTCACACTTGAAAACATGAGTGACTGAAGAGGAGGAAGAAAAGAAGTATTTTTTCCTTGCCTGTTTAGCAAGACACTATTTATCAGCAAGTAAAAAGATTGATCACGAGTGCCAGTTCCCCAGAGAGAGCTTTGAGGTTAGCTAAACCAATAGGGCCCCGACACCATGGGATACCTTTTTTCAGACATACTAAAAGTCTCTGCTGGACAAGGTCCTGAGCAGCCAAAACAAAACCTATTTGCTTTTTCTTTTGAGGCTGAGCATCCAGGAAAGCTGGGTTTCACACAGACTGCAGAATATCATACTAGAAGCAAGAGGGGAGGGTGAAGAAAGGGAAAATGCGTCATACATGTATCAACAGCATTTAAATGCAAGCACCAGAATTTGATTCATCTCTGACGTTTTCTAACAAAAACAGGTAATATTTTCCTCCTATATAGCAAACAATATCAGAAGGAACATCTGGGTTCTGATTAATAGCACTTTCATGCAATTTTAATGTAAAGTACAGGAGTTGCAACTGGTAATGGAAACAAGTAATAATTTGGTACTTGAAACTTCACCACAGCAGTGCAATTTTAAGTCATTTTAACTGTAGACTTCTGTTTTCAGGTTATATTTTATAGTGACTTTGTTCACCAAGAGACACTTTCTTAGTCATCATCACTCATGTCTTAGGGAGTGTAAGCTTATTTCCCCTTCTCTTTATTAGAGAAAGCTACGGAACTGAAGTCACTTCAAATCAAGATTCCCCTGCACGCACAGGGCACCCCACTCCCTGTTCCTGCAGTGCCTCAGGATGAAGAGAGGTGCACAACCTTCTTCTCCAGTGAGCTATGGACCGACCGCAGGATCACTGCTGTCTTTGCAGTGTCTTTGTCTCTATTTTCAATACCACATACTTATTATAAGGCAGCCCACCAGAAAGCATATCATGAGATAGACTGGGCAGGTACAGCATTACCTAGCTGCAGTAGTTTACCTAGCACTACCTTCCACTTACCTGACCATGTTTAGAAAAGGCACGTGCTGGATGGAAACCTTCAAGGGATGATTTACAACATCCATCAATGGCAAGCCACCATCAGTAACAAGAATAGCCCTTCAGTAACAAAAAAACCACAGCATCATCCAAAGCCCTGAGGTGAAAAAGTATAATCCCTCCCCACCAGCCTTATCAGTGTTTTCTGGAAAGCCATAAAGCAGAAGACACAGCTTTGAGGATACTTGATTTGATCCATAACTTCACTGCAAGAACAGCTGAGTGCACAGCAGGGCTTCAAGTGTCCCTTGCAGGGTAAACTTCTTGCTTGGCACCCAAGATGATTAGCTACAAATACGTGCAACATCCATTAGAATTGACCACATGCTGAAATTAATAAGTATTTACATCAAGTGTCCCATTTTGCTACTCTTTACTTGTCCAGATTAACACACAACGCACTTCCTTCTACCTTGTGGATGAGTGCCTGAAACTTTTCTGCAGGGAATTATAAACATTTGCATATCTTGACCTAATATTCAATGTTTCACTAGGAAAAAGTCCCAACATTTCTTAAGTCTCAGGACTTTTATATCCCATGAAATGTAATAATCAGCAGTGCAGTCTGATCCCAAAAATATTTAGAAAGATTCTCATTTATTTCCATATATTTGAAGAAAGAAAGAAAAAAAACATTTAAGAAGCTCTAGAAAAACACTGCTTTAACATCAATAAGAGATTTACTGTTGACTTCCAGTAATCAAAATCCCACTGCATATCTCCACCTCCTTTGAAAATTTGAAACAATCCCCAGCTGCCTTAATTATTCTTCCAATTAGAATAGAATTAGAATGGAAACAATAGATTGTACTGACATTCATTTAGGATTATTCACCTAACAACTTCGTAGAGACACTGCACATAGGAAAACCTGTAGGAGAAGATGATGTGAAATAACTGAGGTTATCTTCTGTAATTACTGGGTTCATCCGAACAGTTGTGCAATATTAGGGACCTTTGGCTGAAAGGAAAAGTTTCAGCATGAGGTTTCAGACTTGGTAAATTACTAAACTGAAAAACTGTGGGGAGCACAGAAAGCTGCCTGGGGTGCATTTCAAAAGAAATATTTGGAAAAATAATTTGTAGCGGGGCAATAAAAAACAGAAATGGACCGAAGAAACAGGGATGACTGAGGGCTTTCCTACACATCACTGTGGCTGCAACATAGCCTTACCCAGCTGGCCATTTCACAGCATGCATGCACCAGCAACTGCATGGATGTAAAAGCTGCTGGTGAGCCTATAGCTGGTGCAATCACCTGGCATTCTGTCATGAGTAGAACAAATGGATTTATATCCACTTGCACGGTGTGCAGACTGATGGATTCATAAACACTGTCACAGTATCTGCAGATAGAAATTCTAGGAGCGCTTTATTAATGAAATTATACAGCTACATGAAAAACCAAATATGAGCATCTGAACCGCAGTTCTCACACTTGTATCAAAACTCTGGATGTGAATTGTGCCCAAAGTGACACCCATATGCTTGTTATTTGCAAAGGACTTTCTGTGAAAGGAGGTTAAGTAGCATGATGAAGCTTGTCAGAATCCAATGAAATAAGTGCCTGCTGTGCATATTGCTGGAGGCAGAGGGGAGAGAAACAGAGGGAGAGGGAGGGAAGGGAGCAGGACTACAGCTGATTCACCCTTCATTTACTTTCTTTCATATGGGAAACGCCAGCTTTTATCAACAATATCACACAGAAGAGATGATTAATTTTCAGTAATTACCACAGTAACAGGCAGAAACGTTAACGCTTCAAACCTGCATCCCTCCCTTATCTGATTTTTTGATGCTTCAAAAATGTTTAACTGTTTTTAGAAGAAGTCGTGGCCATCCCAGATGTGCTGTTTTACTGACTGTTCCTAAACCTACACCTCCCACTTTCTGTGCATCCTGTTACGGCATTCCTTGAACAAATGCACAAATGAGAAGCCAGCATGGCATTTAATTCCAGATAGTTCAAAACCACCAACGATCATGTAATTGACATTAATTAAAGAAATCTATGATTCATACTAGTTCTCAGAAATTCCACACCTGGCAATTGCAGAGGATGTCCTCTGACTCCCTAAAGGTCTCTTTTCAGCAAGTAGTTGAATTAAGTTTTTTCCTTTCCACATAGGAAATTCCCTCTGCATCTGCCACAAAGTGTTTCCTTCACTTCCATGAACAGTAATTCAAAGGATTCCCTGAAGCATACGAGAGTCAGACTTGTGTGAATTAGCAACTCTACTAATCATCCCTTTAAATATTTCATTTCTCTTTTTAGAAGCTTGAATGTTAATCAAAGGTCAGCCATCATTTTGCCTCTGCACTGCTAAGACAACTGAAGAAGTTAATGAAATACATGTAGCACTGCAAGAAACCCCACTTTGCCCCATGGCATTTTAAGTTCCATTTCTAAATTAGTACAGGGAAACAGCAAGTGGGTCACTCTTGTTTTATGTCGTCTAGCAGCGAAAAGGCAGATTTTACCAAATTTGGTGAAGAAGCTTAAATTGTTGGGTAATTAACTGTTTGCTTAGAAAATTAACCAAGGCCTTAAAGTGAATATCAGGGGTTACTCAGAATCATTAGCACCATAAGAAAACAACACAAGGCGTTAAAATACCACTATGCCACACGCTGCCATGAAAGTGAATGTAGAGAAGAATCTTATTTCCAGTTAAACCCAGAACACGTATGGAAGGAATAACTTAATTGGCCAAAAGTAGAAAGCAACAGTGGCAATGTCATTTTGCTCAAGAGCCACCAATCTAAACACAGCAAAGTCAGTACTTAAAACCTTTAGTTAAATGTTTCTATCCATTTTCAAGCACAGGAACCACTAACAGCACACAGAAACTGATTAATTTTGTCATTCTTCCATGCTGAGATCTTCGTAGATCTCTCCACATCAGGACAGTTTTACTCAACAGTATCTAGTTAAGCTGCATTTTTGCAGTTTTGGCCTTTATCTGCAGGATGTTAAACACCATGAGAGCATACAGCCATTGCCTATGGTCAGGAGCAGATATCTTTTGTGTACAAGACAGCCTTGCCTCCAAGATTTGTAGGCTCAAGACTTTGTTACTTCGAAACTGTATATAATAATATAACCCTTGGATTTCCCATTATTGTCTGGAACGTTCAGATATCTTTCCTTTTCATTAAAAACTTCTAGAACAAGATACGTTATTGTTTCTCAGGCAGCAGAATCTACACTAGAGAGCTGTAAAAACATTATCATAAGCATTTACTGTGTTTAAATTGCAGTACTCTTTTCCACTGCTCCATCACACCCCACAACAGCTACCACACCAAGATCTGCAATTCAGTAACTGCTTTCTTCTGCTGCTACCCACTATGCTTCTTGTGACTGCAGAGCATAGGAAACTGTGTAAAATTAATGGTGCTGCATTGTAAGAACTCTCTGAATTCTCTCCCATTGATTTTTGTCTTGGTTGGTGAGTTCACTGGTGCCATTTCCTTTTTCATGTCATGTGAAGGGATTAAAAGCAGCAGAATGGAAGTGCCATCCCTACACAGGGACGGGCAGTACCAACCCTCCTGCCCTGATTTCCTTGGGGAGTTTCCCTGAGATGAGACCCACTATAGGAGCACAACCATCTGAGAGAGTGAAAACACCCAGATGTCAAGAGTGATATCTGGAAGAAGAAGGCAGCCTTGGAAATAAATGAATGCAGTGTTGCTTTCCTAGACAAGTTAACTGTTTCACACTCACTGATATAAGACAGAGATGCACCAGTGAAGTAAACACAATGATGGAACACCAATACACATCATTCAGTCAACAAAGACAGCTAGACAGTTCCCTGCAAACTGATTCAGCATGCTCAGGAGCTGAAAATGCATCTATGTTGTCCACAGTGTCTGGCTCAATTACAGCCATGTGCTAACACAGCCGTACTGCTCCTAGCATCCAAAGCAGCTTCCCCCACTCTGATCTGCCACCCATGCTCTCCAAATAGAATGAATTTCAGAAAGCTCAGCTTAGTCCCAGCTGAAAATGCAGAATACACAGCAGCCCAACCCTGTGTGGGGCTGCACAGCTCCCAGCAAGGAGCATGAATACAACCCAATGGCAAACAGGGTGCAAGGCAGGATCCCTAACCAAGAGAAAATTGTGAAGAATATGGAAAAAAAAAAAAAACTAACAGCTTTTCTTCACAACATTTTTTGATTGCCTAACTGCAAGTTGCTCCAAAATTATTCCATGTGTATTAGTGCTCTTCTATGTATGCAAATTGCAGCCACAGCAACCAAATAAATGACCCCAAGCTGAATTTCCAACAGCACACCATCAGAAAATGAGGAAACTGACTGCAGCCTCATTCCATCACATACCGTGCTGTGTGTAATTATGGCTTGTCATACAGAAAGCTTGCAAGAGTAACAGCCTACTACACTGAAGAAGTGAGATTTGGGCAAAAAAGACAAACTTCTTTTAATGCATGGATTAGACAAAAGCACCTTTAACTTATTTCCCCACAGCAAATTTAATTACCCTAATTTGTCCAAAATTATACCTCCCTTGTAATGGCTTTAACTCATAATTTTTACTTCCCAGCAGTACCCTGCCATTTTTAGTGTTGTGTATCAGCCTATAAACTATGAGCACTCAGGTGGTTAAAAACAAATACTGATCTACCAACTCCACACAGCTGTAAGTATGTAGATGAGAAAGACAAACCTATAAAAACCAAACAGCAAAAATCTCCCTGTCAAAGGGAGGAAGGCTATAAGCAGACAAAACTCACCAGAAAAAAACGAAACAGAACAAAACACAACAAACAGTACAAGAAATATTTATCATTGCTCATCAGCAGGTTTGCAGGCAATAAGTTTCTTTGTGACTGAGGGAATCAAAGATCTCTCGAATACTGAAGGCCACAGTACGAGCAATGCCAAAGGTGCTGGGAAGCATTGGAAGACATCTGCTTGTTTGAGGAGATTTGCTAATAAATGCTCAAAATTCAAGAAATGAGCAACTTTCCTGCTTTACCAAGATAGGGATGTTTGAGTAATGTGGAAAAAATAACTCTCTCATTGTCTGCAGTATCAATATGTGAACGTAGATTGTAGGTTTTGTGGACATCCTGCTGCAAGTTGCTCGTGTCGCTCAGATGTGAAGGAAAATCTACAGCTCTATGAACTTCACTAAATCCTGAGAGCTGAAAGCTTTTAAGGAATAGATACTTGATCACCTGGCTAATAAATTCCCATTCACTCTCTTACACAGTGCATTCTGTAAGAAATTTGATGGGCTCAGCATAACACACATTTCCTGACAGACATTTCAGACTTTGAGCTCCTCCACTGAATGTTTACAGGGGGGACAAAAAGCAGATTTCTTCCCGTGGCTTAACCCACCCTCAAAAAAATGCTTACATTTTTATTTATTTCTTTTTCTTTTTCTTTAATAAATTTGATGAAGGATGCAGCAACATCCCTGGGCATGAATACAAACACATATTGAGATATCATATATATCAATATATCAATACCCAGCAGCTCTCCATCGTGTCTCTGGTCTGTCAGGCAGCCACGCTCTCCTGTTAGGCCAGGGTTGATCTACAAAAGATGATGGCTCTCCACTGTCACAGAGCTGAGCTGCAGTTGCCCAGTCAAACCTGGTTTGCACCTCAGCCATCTCTCAGGGCTTTGTGCCCCCCTCATTTCACTCTGATGTCTGTCCATCTGTCTCCATACAGATTTCTCACAAAATACTCTTTTCTGACCCCTGCAGTTAAAGGCCCCAGCACACTCAGGAAATTGACTATTTTCCAAGATCTTCACCAAAGCATCCTAACTTTTTTTTATGTACCAGAAAAGCATGGGACTCAGCGTGACAAGTTCTGCTAGCTTGCCTCCTTCAACTTCTGAGAAGTACCTTTGCATTGAATAGAGTACTGACCATAAAACCAGATACTAATATACAATAGAAACACACAGATACAAACACACTGACTTCACACATCACCAAAAAGCACTTTTCAAGTAAAAAGCAACCCTCAGTCTAATCTCTGTAACACTGCAATTGCATTTTTTCTGTCGCTGATGCCTTAGACCACTACAAAACTTGCTTTCCCAGGCACAGAGAAGGTTTCAGTCTTTCTGCCTTCTTGAAATCTCGTTTGGAGTGGCAGGCAGGTAGATAAGAGGTGAAAGTCTGTCCTTGGCTTTCTAATCATTTAGTCAAGCAAATTCTTCTCTGAAATCCTACTGGCTTATTTTGAAGCTGGAGTGAAAAATGTCTGTCTCTCCTTTAAGTAACATTCATAGCAGTGCAGATAAGATACAATGACTTTTTCCCCTCCCGTTTTCTCACTTCTTTCTCATTCTGCATTGTTTAATGGCGCCTACAGGCAAAGAAAAAGACACTTTTAAAGAAAATAGGAATATATATGAGCCTTATGAATCTGCAGATCTCAACTTTTCCCTGCACACCTCATCCCAGGAGGCTCTCTCTCACCTATTAAGAATATTTATAAAGGTTAGGCTGCAATTATTAAATTCAGGCCAGTGATGTCAGCCAAAATCACATGGACTAGAAAGATGCGCAGGGGCCTTCTGATGGACGTGAAAAATGAACACATTTCTTTCAGAATGAAATGTGAAACTTTTAATACTTCCTTCAGCGAATCTGAAGAAAAGCCACCTTGCTATGATTGGGAATGCTCCACAGTTGAAAACACGTCTCCCAGATTTTTGGCAGAAAACCTAATTAAGAAAGCTTGCCTGTGTTTGTCATCCTCACAGCAGTGCAATCTAGACCTCACTCACCTTGGGATTTCTCCTTTCCAAAACAAGGCAATATGACTGAGGACAGAAGGTCAGGAAAGAGAAGAGACAGAATTCACTAACGTGAACTCAGCTATGTGAGGAATTTGGCCAATTTTAAACAAGTTGTATCAGGAGAAAAAAAAATCTTAGACCACTTGCTATGGTATTAACAAGCTCACTTTGGCCTATGTTTTGCAACAAGTCCTCGTAACATGCTCACATCTTGTTCAGCAGCATCAGGCTAACATTTAAGAAGTGTGTTGTTTGTTCTGTTCTATGTATCCTACACAGAACTCAGCTGCTCGATTTTGCAAAAGCAACTCAGTAGTTCTGACACCAATATTCACTAGAAAACAGCCTCTCTGGTCTCATTCAAAGCAGACCATTTTTTCTTCCTTTCATATCTTCCAGAAATAACATTATACAGAAAAGTGATCACAGTTCTAATGATAAAAAATGAGGAAAAATGAGCATAAATGTAGTATGTTTTTTGAGCACACCTAGGGCTTTGAAGCTTCACCATAAGAAAAAGGGGTTTTGTTATATCAGTGAGCTGTAAATATAAAGAAGAAATCATCATCTGTCACTGCCATAAGAGCAATGGGATAAAATTATTATACGGGCTGCAAAAGGAGCAGTCTTGAAACAAGCCATTACTGAAGAAATATTTTTAGATGAACGGTATTCATCAGTAGTTTAAAGGGATGAAAGAGAAAAGCACTGAGGGGAAAAAAAAAAAAACACAAAAAAAAACACAACCAATTGAAATTAAGTATTCATTATATCATTTCTAAACTTGCTAGAATGAATTAAAAGTACACTTTTTCCATAGTTGGGCAGATATGGCCGAAAGATGCCACAAGACAGTGCATCAGTACTCAAGACTTAAAAATCCAGCCTAAGACAAAAGCAACCATACCAGCAGTTTTTATCTCCTACTACTCCATGTCCTGAAAGCTGAGCCAAAATAACTGAACTGGGGGGGTATTCCCATTCATTTCCTCCAATCCATCTGCATTATATGCAGCCAGGATGAGCCCAGGAACCCTGACTACACATAATATGTCAGCTCAGAACACAGCTTACTTCTCTGAACCTGTGAATGACCCAAAACACCCCACAGAGCACAAATACAGTTGCAAGAGTCAAGCAGGACAATGCAGGCTTTAAAGCTTTATTCAGCAGCTCGATGAAGCACTGATTCTGCAAACACTGTATTAAAGGAGGAGTCTTATTATGAGTTAACGTATAGAACAAACTGCAATTGTAGGAGATGTCACAGAATTAAACTGCCATGTTTTTCTCTTCCCTCTTGCAGAGGTGATGTGCAGAACATGCAGTGTACAGGGATAAAGATATTGCATACACTTATAGTGATTTTTCTTATTATTCCTCATAAAACAAGATGAAATCTACATAGAAAATGTAGGGCTAAAATTTAAAGTTATGAGCTACAAGGGTTACGGTACAGTTACACAAGCAGATGATTCAATTCTTACTTGTTTTGTGAACAAAGCTGTTATTTTGCTCCTTTCACAATGCTGCAGTGCACTTGCTTCCCTTTCTGCTCAGGACTGAGATTTTGGGCAATTCAGAAGAGAATATTTCAAACCATCCACCAAGGCTGCAAGAAACCCATGTGAAATCTGGAGATGTACAGAGATTGCATGGAGAATTTTAATCAGCTTTCTGAACGATCTATCCTCATACAGTGATTCTTCTTTGCAGGTTTGATAAGTGATTCTATGCTGTCTGATTCATTTCCAAAATTTTCCATCTGTTTGCTAAAAGTTCCTCCTTCCCAAAAGGAGTAAGAGGGAGAAAACTTTATTTTAAGAAGTCCTTATTTTTCTTCTAATTAAATTTTGATGATTTTCGTTTCTTCAACCCCCAGCTGCCCCTTCTAAAACACTGTAAGATTGAAGAAATAGGATCAAAGATAGGTTTTCTACATACTGAAAAGTGCTGACCACCTTTCTCATTTTAAGGCCTTTCACCAGACTAAGAACTAAACAATATTCCATTAAGTTGAAATCAAAAAGGAAAGATAAGAGCCCAAACAATGAATACTGAACGTGCAAACCTTATATTGATCATTAATAACTTTATCATCAGTTCTGCCTTGGCAGAAAGACTCCCACACTCACCAGGCACCCATAGCAGTACCTCAACCAGTGCACCACGCTATGGTACTGCACACAGCATCCCGTGTCCTCAAAGAGGGGGAGAAACACTGGGTGTCTTGAACATCAGTGGGATCAAAGAGCTCGGCAGAAGTGCACTGTATGTTCCTTCCACTAAAATATTTTTCCCAGGAGGCAATGTATAACTCTCAGACAAGATTTCATCTAAATTTGCAGACGGTGTTTATGTTAGTCTGGATTGTTACTGCAGATCTCATTAAAAGAAATGCAGTAATGCCTCACTGTCATCCTGACAAATCCTGAGGGAATGCAAAATCCTTCAGATCAAAGCAAAGGTAGGTCACTGAAGAAATCTGGCTGAGCACTCATGCTCATGACATCACCAAACTTGTGCTAACTCTTTGATGGAGAGCAGCGTGGCACCCCTTGATAAATGTATGGAGACTCCAGCCTTATGCAGACAACTTATCTCTTCCATAAAAGCTGCAAAAGCCCAAATGTTGTTGCTGAAGAAGATTTCTAGGATTTGGCCACAAGTCAGCAATGCTTTTGACTGTCTTATTCTGCTGCTTAACGTGGAACAGCAGAGAAAGATGGCAAGCTTCAAAGGCTGTTCACACACTGTTTCTCTGCTTTTTTTCAGCATGCTCTCCTATGCTAATAAGTTGTTATAGTACTGGAGATCTGAATTCATAGACAAGTACTGATATGATGCTTATGGTCCCCACAGATGTCATTAAAAATATAAAAATGCAGCAAAGCATGAGAAATGCCCATGCAGCAGCAAACACTCTTCTGACCTGCGTTGCCTTACAAGGATAGCTGTCCCTGTTGACTCCATCCCAACAGTTCATACAAGGCTGGTTAATAACATGGATGGAAGCATTTTGAGGAAGTTTCAAATTTTGCCTGATGTGGAGAACTAAGATACGTTTATTATTTGCTTCTCTGAACAGCCTTCCTGAAGTTTGATGTGAGCGAGCAAAGGAAGGCAAGTCAAAGGGAAAAAAAAGATGAATGAAAAAAATGCCCACAAATCACTTTCTATTTTAAATCAGGGTGTGGGTTTTTATTAATAGATATGGTGAGAAGTCGCAAAGAGGGATTGGAGTGGAAGATCCAAGAACAGTGATGATTACCGTGAACTATCAGGTGCTGCTGCATTTTTCCAAAGGGGTTCCTGAGAAAAGCATCAGCACTAATGACTCAGCTCCAGCAATAGGAAGCCCAAAATTATATAAACAGACAAGGGTTCTCAATTGAGGTAAGGGTTCCCTTTAGGGAGACACCTTTTTGGGTGTCCTGGAGCTTACTTATGAGTACTGAACAATCAGGGCTGTGAACTTGCTTCTGAGACTGGGCATGCATAGGGTACCAGCCATCTGCAACCATTTTTTTTCTGTTTTCCTAGCTACAGAGAGGTCTAACGAGTTTAGAGACAGAAAGACAAAAACTAACTGTAATCACAAAAGGAAAAAACAAAAACAAAACCAACCCTGAAGTCTCATCAATAAATACATGGACTTTTCTTTGGGGAAAAATAAGTGTTTCTAGTAGCAACAGCAAATTACCAACGCTGCTAGATTTAGCACCAATAGGGATCAAAGCTGGCAACAGCAGGGTTTTACAGCACCTTTTTAAATAAGATTGACAGTAGACACCAAAAAGCTCTCAGTTGCTAAGCTTAAACAAATGATTTCATTCATGTGAAGACTCCTTTCCAGCACAGAATCACTCAAGAATTTCCATCCTGATAGCACCTATGGATAACAGAAACCTTCACTCCTCCATGCTGCCCTGTTCTACACCAGGCTAGTCTTTAGAATGTAGGACAACTGCTGTTTTTAAGTATTTTAGCCTTCTCTACACCTGTATTCTACTTGCTCTCTTCCCATGCGTATTTCTTTGATTATCCTCAATCTTCTTCAGAAATAAGACCAAAATGCTTCAGATTTCTCTCTTCCCAGGACTCTGCAAAACCTGGAATTGTCCTAAGTGAAAGCATTACTTCAAGTAAGGAACTGTGACTGATTTTTATCTGTGCTTCAAGAGGATTTGGGGCATTCTGTGATAATCCCTGCTTTTAGAAAATGCCATGAGTGGCACACTCATAAAGCAACTCAGGCTAGGAAAGAGAGAAAGCCAGCAGAGTTCTGTTTTATTCTACTTCTTTTAGAACCTTGGGCTTGAAGCCTGGACCATGATGTGTCTCAAAAAGGACTAAAATACTTGTCCCCATGCTTGAACCTGTTGGGAGAGGAACTCCTGCCAGGAGTGCCAAGACTCCAGGTGAGCAGGGCTCCAAAATCTGCATGCAAGGCAGGGACAGTAACAGCCACTTCTTCCCCAAGACAAAGGCTGAGATAGTTTAGAAGTGACTCTTACTGTGTAAACTATTATACTGGACTCTTACTCAATTAAAACCTACAATATTACCTTCAAGTGGAGAGATGAGATGAAGGTCCCCAAGCAATTACATGAAAAGAAGTCTCACCTACAGCAGCTTTTCTAATAAAACCAGGACTATTTTATACCATGTTATTCTCAAGAGAAATTTTCTAACTAGTGTTCAAAACAAATTCAACTTCTGCAATTCACAACCGAGGGTCAAGAGACATTTAGGCTCAGTTTCCCTAAAAACATGAAAGTAGACTTGCTTTCTTCTTGAGACTGAAGGGGTGAGGTGTCAGAGAAAGAGAGCACCAAACATCCCTAAACCTCTTCAACATTCACAACTGAGGTAAGAATATTTTGTCATTGTCTGCAACTCCTTTTCTAATTTGCCTGAAGATGCTTTACTAGTGTTGCATCCAAGAAAACCACACACCAAAACTATTTATAAATTTTATTTGTATGGAATGTGATGAGAGTAATATCCCAAAACAGTGCTTTGAAGCAATAATATTTGTCAGTGTTTTCTTCCAAATCCTCTAGTCAGAGGTGAAGCAGCAGAAGAGTCACTTTTTTGCATGATTACTCACAATTGCAAGTCACAATTCATTTGCTCTCATAAGCCATTATTCTGCATGGTTTTCTTTTTCATCAAAAGGCCTGCCAAGATATTTATTAAAACGTGCACAAAAGAAATATGAGGGTACCTGAAGAAATACGAAAAAGAACAATTTGAAGGATCTGTGTAATGATTTTGTTTTGCTTATGTTTTCAAAATATGCTGCAGAGTTTCCTCTCTACTATGAAGCTATGTGATTTTCCTGCAGAGAGCATGAGGTTGTGGAACGACTATATTAAAGGCAGTCATTTTAACAGGAAGGGCATTAAAAGAATGACCTGAGATATGAGTCACAAGATCTCCAGAGAGGCATGTATGGAACAAATCAGGTTTTCCAAATGCATCAGGAAGAGTTCCTACAAGTATAGCCAAAAAACAAACAAACAAACAAAAAAAAAACAACAAAAATTTCCCTTTGGATTTCTCCTTTACTTTCCTCTTTATGAGACCAATGCAGAAGATAGGAAATATCACTGAAGTCCTTGAGCAGCTTTGCAAATTAACGCTCTGCAACACAGATTTGCAACAGATTTAAGCAGTTTTGTTTCCCCGTCTGCAGCCATTTCTATACTTTTTGTTGAATTTTAGTCATCAGGTTAGGCATGCACCCAGTTTAAGTGCTCATCCAGGTGTAAGTCACAACTACACAAAACACCATACATGAAGATTATTAAAGCTTCTCTTAACACATACTTTGATTGACACCTAGATGTCACACAATGATGGAAAGCTCTCATCTGTGCATTCGCTGCAAGAGAACAAGAGGATAAATTAAGCATCATACTCTTAGCAGTCTGTGTTGGAGCTGGTTTGAACAGCAGTAGAAGAATCAGAACAGAATTTTGTTCTCCTTAAACCAAATTTAAAACTCCCACTGGCCAGAAAAATCACTTCTTTCTCATAAGCCTGAACCATAAACAACAATAAAAAGGCAAGCTCCTCATCCAGTGTTACTACTGAGGTAAGGACTGATTTGCTGGCGTGCAGCAAAGCAATAGATGGTGACTGTAATGGTGTTCTAGGAGAGTCCAGCAACAGGAAAAGGATTCTCACATTTCATGAGATGTCTGAGATGACCCTCCTCTGGCGAAAAGATCAACAGCTGAAATAGCTCCCAAAACCAAAAATACTAAAAGGAAACAAACCACTATAGCTGAGCCTCAGAAACATTAAAGTATAACTAAAAGAGGAACCAGATGCCTCAGAAATCCCCCGCTGCATTTGAGGAATTTGTTTACGAGCTATGGTTAAAGTAGCATAAAAATCAATGGGCAATATGAAGAGCCTGATTCACTGCTGAAGCTGAGATTGCCAAGGCATAGCTACTACCTAATCTAACAGATAAGCAATAAGCAGAAACACCCATAATGCGAGGCTAACAACTGGTCTAACGTATTACAGACAAATAGCATCCATAGATTATTAAATAGTAGGACTACAGTGAAGTCCAATTAATCCAACTTTGCATGAGCTGAGATCTTTGTGCCTTCTGGCTCCATGCTGCTAGAGTGGATAGAACATGCCCAGGGAGTCCCCCGAGTAACTCAGCACTACAAAGACCAGTATATCCCAAAATACTTGAGGTAATTTATAAAGTTGTTATAAACCTTGCTATGTTGTGTAATGACACGTTACACTGACAGATAATGAAAACATTTACTGTTATTTTCCTTAGACACAAGTCATTAATTAAGAAATGCATCAAAACCAAAATACTGGCAGAATTCTCCTACCTCTTCACAGTCTCACTGGAACTTTCCTTACAGATATCACTTCCACACGGCTCAGAATATACCTGAAAGAAGAGAGGCAAGAATTAACCCAGTGGCATATTCAGTTCTAGTTAAAGGATGAGGATGTGCAGATTTAACCGGAAGAGGTGGACACTTTTCTAGTAAGACAGCAATAGTCTAACAGTAGGAGTAGCAGATCATAACATGTGCTCTATGAATACCAAACAAAAAGCCTAGTAAGTTATGGGAAATGCTGAGATATGTTCACACAATTAGAAGCAATCTCACACATTTTAGTGAATAGACTAAGACCAATCATTGAGTTTCCCTTATTTAAATAGCCAGTGCTGCTGTGGTGCAACAAGCTTGAATAATACTCACATTAGAGGAGCCTGCCACAGCTTCTTTCCTAACCTTCTCTTTTTTCTCTTTTTTTCCTACGTGCCTTCATTTAACTCAGAAATTTCAGTAGGTCTTGGTTTCAAATTGCAGAGGGAAATAAAAAACCCAAGAAACAACAAACCGTCTACTCCAAACCCAAGAGTTTGCAGGAGGAATATAGGAAGGATAAGTCCCTGAGAGGCATGCAGAAAGTCTACTTAATATAACATAGCTTCCAGACCTGCTGGTCCTGCAGAGGCACAGTTGTAACTTAGGTGTCTCTCTAGGAATATGATATTGAAGAACACAAGGTGAAGCTGTGCTCTCAGTTAAATCCATATTCCCCTCCAAGCCATGTGGGTCACATGGGTATAAATAAGACTGCAGTTTATTTATTCTAAATAAAGCAGGCCAAAGAGCTGAAGCTAGGTAACTGAAAGTGTTTCCATGCACTTGGCATTAAATGTGAGGAAAGAACAGAGTGTGTATTGCCAGCAGCAGCAAAATTCACACGGGGAATATCATGAGGAAGTTAAATGCTTGTGCAATTTACTGCTAGAACAGAAATTCAGTGCAATTATATTCTGAGCATCTCAGATGCATTCAGTTTTCTCCTGACATGGTTTGCTTTACTTACTGGGGTTTTACAGATACTATCAGTAGGCAGATTAATAAGAACAACTCTTGTAAAATTGACATAGTGCTTCATCTGGAGTTACAGAGAGTTCAACCTGTCTTCATAAAAATAACCTGTAAAAATCATTACCACATCAAAAAAACAAAAAACAAAACAAAAAAAAACCCAACTGCTTTCCATGTTAAGATTTCTGAACTTTATGCTGCAGGGATTAAAGCATCGATGTTTTATTAACAAGAAACAGTAGGAAGGAAAGAGGTGGAACTTGTTTAGCAGACATATTAAAAGAAGTATTGATGGATAAACACATCAATGTGTCTTTGAAAGCACACACAAGATTTTTTGACAGAAGGGACATACCATCACTTTTGCAAATGCTTTCACTGGCACTTGATTGCAAGTGCCTGTAACACTGCACTGCCTGTCTTCCCCATCCACTATAGTTATGGCAAGTAGACACATCTATTTCCACTAAGTACCTACTGAGTTCTGGCCCTGGCGAGCTCAAGCATAACTTAACAAACATGGAGCTCATTGACCTGAAGGTGCTTCAGTGAAAACTTACTGTTTTCTTGTGAGATCTGGTGAAGAATCATAACCCAAACATAAGCTGCTTGCAGAGCTTGGCTCTTCAGAGTGCCTCTAAAACATACCAGTATTTCTCCTCAGAAAAATCAAACAGTTCTGTAATAAATCCATCAGGCATATCAGGAGGGATATAGCAAAGAGCACAGCAGCCAGCTCTATGGAAATACTGTGAACATTTCTAATCCCAAAGTCACATTATTACTTCTTCCCTGTTTTCAGAATTCGTTTTTTACCGTGTTTTCAGTTTCAGACATCTGTGAAATAGAACTTTGATTAATGGATGCCTAAATCCTTCTGGAGCCTTGATAAACATTAAGAAATAGCAACCACTTGCCACTCTGGCTTTCTGCAGGGCATAGGCAGTTTAGCAGAGGCTAAACTGTCTACCAAGTGCATTTAAAAGTAGTTATCTTTCCACCCACTTCCACATAAAAGAAAATCTACTAGTTACCCATTAGCAATACAGCTGGCACATGCCTTTGGAATTATTCCTCATCTGTCATTACCACTGTCTGTACTGTAGGTCAGTTATTCTGTTTCCTGCTGTTGTTTTGGTTAATTAAAACAAACACAGAAAAGCAGGCCATTCTGCTTTCCACAAACACTGCTACCCTTCTGCATAAGAGATATAAACTGCTTAATCTATCAAAGCAGATATCAACTACGTTGATATCATCTTTCAACACTACCACCGGCAGGTCTGCAACAGCTTCCCGCATCACTTCTTCACTATTATGAATCATTAATATTTTATTTAATACATGAACATTTACTATTCTTTCCCAGCTTGCATCTACAGACTTGTTAGCGTTGAGCTAAACACAAAATGCTGCTTTATGTATTAAACCTCAAGTTCTGCAATTCAGAAAAGCATTGCTAACTCATAGGGCATTTGAGCAGCTATGAATTTTTTACAGAAAACTTTGAGCTGCTGTCATGTGCTGACATTTTTCTCTGCTAGTTGGAAAGGGATCATTTAGGTTGAATTTTTTAACTGCAGGAACTTAACTGAAGGCCATGGTCTGACTGGGTGGGCAAATTTAGGCAAGGAGGCTCTAGAGGAAAAAGAGGAATAGACTTGAAAAATGCAGGTCCCTCCTCTCAGTTGCAGAGAGACCTCATAAGGATTAGAATCCCACCACAGATATCTTAGTCAAATATCTTACTTGTGTAGGAAGAGGAAATACCTTCATATTCTCTGCTCTGAAACTTTGTTAAAACAAAGCCTTTCCCTTCCCACAGGATTCATCTCCATGCTAGACAAAGACCATATGATATTTGCAGTTCAGATCAATTAATAGCCCTGCTTATTCTTTGGGACAGAAGCGATTATTTAAGTCAATTTTCAGAAGCTGCGTGTGGGTACAGATGTGACCTTTTTGAACCATTGCCTTCTAGTTTGAGCAAGAAGCGCTGGAGTTCTGGAAAGTGTTTGTTAGGAACTATGTATCATCTGCTTATCTGGAACAAAAATTTTAATGCATGTTTGGAAAATATTAACACACAGTCAGCATTGTTTCATACAGTTTGTGATATTTGTCAACTGGGAAGCACTCAGCTACTAAATTTCTACCACTGATCTTAAGCACGCTGATACTCCTCACCTAGAGGGGCTCCTTAGTGAAGCTTGATTAGCACTCTTTTTCTTACTTCATTCTGCTTCCAAAAAAGCAACATTGCTTCTGACAGGTTCTTAAGTATTTTCAAGTAGGCCAATAGTTACATACAAAACGAAGAGCTGAACTCACCCAACTGGTGAAGGGCATCTCTGGCTATACATCACTTCTTCCCAGGAAGCAGCCCATATCCAAGAGATCCTCTCCTTGCAGTAGCTGACCCCTATGTGAACCCAGGATGGTTCCACTCCAGGTCCAACCTTTCTGGTCACATATTGAGCACAGGTGCAAAAAATGTGCCTGTGCTCCCTGGGCCAGCCACAGCCCTTCACCAGGTGCTTAATCACCACTTCAAGCCTTGACCAAACAGTTCCTCCACACTCCACCCCTTCGTGGCATCAGCCTACACATTTCAATTACAATATATATACCATCAGCAATTCCCATGAAGAATATGTAAAAGTCTGTAAATCTTGTGCATGCTGTCTCCTATAACAGCATGCATACCCAGAAATCATGATGAATTATCATGTATAACAGATGTTTGGGTTCCAGTATCTACTGGAGTCATGATCTGTCGTACATTCGTTTGAGACCAATAGATTTTCAGTTCAGTGAACAGCATCTGGTCCTACCAGAGGCCCTAACTCTAGGAGCACCTAGGCCCTCATTTTATGCCATTAATGTATCTAGATACAGAAATTGGGTGTCTGTATCACAAGATATTTAACTGTTGCCAGTTTCTCAACAGGAGGCAAAGGGAAGTCTGGAACATACAGTCTGGTATGGCTGGTGGGTACTTAGGGTTTCCTTCATATGGAAAAGCATTAGGAAAGCCTGGAAGTGGGGCATAAAGACCACACCATCAGCAAGAGGAAAGCAAGATACAATCTCTAAAGAATCATGATTAAAATGAAGTACCTTGCTCCTACAGAACTTGTTTCATCTTTGAGTCTCACCAGGCATTGCTAATAATGAATGCACAGGGTAGCTGAAATAGCTCTTAGAATCAAAGAATCCTCAGAGTTGGAAGGGACCTTGAAAGGCCATCTAGTCCAACTCCCCTGCAATGAACAGGGACAGATAGATCAGGTTGCTCAGAGCCTGGTCCAACCTGGACTAGTGCAAGAAAGCCTACATTTTTGTAAGGGACAAGAAAAATCTGGGGAAGAGATGCAAAAAGAACATGCTCAGATGCAGAAGGTGGGGAATTGGGTCTGGAGGCAGCTTTGTGGATTGGTACGAGTAGGTAAACCAGATGAGATACATAGGAGATACATTAGATGCTGGCATCTTTCTTGAATATCACCCCTCGTGGTGTAATGTATGTTGCTATTTGTTTAAGTCAGGTAGAGCAAACAGCAAAGAGAAATTCCTTATAGAGAAACCACTCAGCAGTACTGTCTGTCCCCTGTGCTCTGTGAAGCAAAAGCCCCAGTAGAATCCAGCACAAAAGTTTATAAAACTCTGCCTTGTCATTCACTTGCATATGTGAGCTGACTTCATATCACACAGGCTGGTATTTGATGTCTTGACTATGCAAGCTGTTCTTAGCGTGGAAGCCTCCCTGGTATATGCACATAGTCATTTTCTGTAATGAGCCCTCATTTTATTTCATTTTCCCTGAACTGCACGAAGCAGACTTATGAGTGAAATGTTATTGACTTGCAGTGATGTCAGTAGCCCCAAGGCTAAACAAACTGCGTAGTGAAACTAAAAGATAACAGGTAGCTAGCAGTTTTACATAAAGGTTCATGGTCTATTGCTGTGAATTTGTACTTTCAGCCAGCGAGGTCTCAGCCGTCAGGCAGAAGTGCTCCACAGAATCCAGTGCTGTTAATGCTTCCTCCAAGATGGAACCTTTTTCATGAAGAAAATTAAACAACAAACAGGATGCAAGATGCAAGGTGAAGAAGCAAGTTTGCATGAGCAAACCTTGATATGGGTTTATTTCTGCATTAAGCAGAGTGGAAGGTTTTGTCAGCTGTTGATTCTATCTTTAAAAAATGAAACATCACTGCCCTCTTCTGTAACACAAGGGAGTTGTATCCTTCAGCTACCTAAATGCCTAAACAGAGATCGAGATGGCACTGACGTATTGAACTTGCCCAAAATGTTAACCAGAAGGTATTGATTCATTTCTCCATAGTTATCTATATGCCAGTTACTGGTCTTGAAGATCCTGATAAAAATCTGCCCTCAAAGGATGCAAATAATGAATTAAATACACCGAAATTTACAGACTACCAACCTATGTGTGAGACAGAATCAGGTCAATTTCTGTATTTATTAAAAAGCTTTCAGAAATCGGCAACATACTGTGAAATGTCATCTGGGGCTATTGTCTGAAATTAGCTAAATTCTCTCCACAGTTTTCACTGAAAGGATGTGCAAACTTGTTATCGAATTTTCCTACACTTTAAGGAAATTGGAAAATCAGTGGCTGGATAAATGTCAAGGAGGAACCTGAATGCAGTCACCCAGTCCTTCACATCAGCTGCAAATTGTACCACTGTAGTTTAAACTCTCCTTGTGCAAGGTTTGGATATCTGATGCAGGCACCCCTTGTTCTGCCTGGTTACCATATTCACCACACAGGACTGTTCCTCTCATTCTCGTTCATCTTCAGCCTGTTTGGGGTGCATGTCTGTGCAGTGTCACAGTCTGGCTGCCCAAACAGCAGGAGAGAGCAGGGAGTGTGAGGCTGGGCTAAGCAGAATAAGAGCACTACTTATGGTTGAATTGAGGCTGCAGCTTTCAAGCTTTCCTAGTGTACAGACCTCTCTATCTTCTGCCATTTCCTGCAAATTGAATCTAGCTTGCCCTAGAGATTTTTCCCAGAGCCTTTCCAGGACCTTTTCTGCAGGGTGACATCTAGGCTACAATCAATGCACTCTCAAGCCTCACTTCTC
Organism: Tympanuchus pallidicinctus; assembly: GCF_026119805.1. Classification (NCBI taxonomy): domain Eukaryota; kingdom Metazoa; phylum Chordata; class Aves; order Galliformes; family Phasianidae; genus Tympanuchus; species Tympanuchus pallidicinctus. The sequence goes on from NW_026294618.1 coordinate 107,085,101, forward strand.
CTGAAAGCAAATAGTGTGCTTGACAAACTGAAGATTCCCTCATGCGAGTTGTTTAAAATAGAATTGAAATCTAAAAATATTTTTGTTCTTGGAAGCAGGCAGCATTACCCATATAGTTTGAAACTCTGGATTGCAGATTTCCCTGCAGTGTCAAGGCAGATTATTTCTCTGGGAGAAATCTGACCTTCTGTCAGGTGTGCTTGAAAAGAATAGATCTAGCAACGTTTCTTAAAGGGCTAGAAATCTCACCTTGTTTCCCAGCATGCATTTATGTGCTGCTGGAGAGATGAAAAAAGAGGTAGGACATAAAATGATTAACAGATTAACACAAGGAGATGCAGAGTTCTTTTGCCACATTAAGTAAACACACTGTGCAGGGACATTTCTCATGCAGCACAGCTCTGCAAGCCAGAGCTGATTTGTGTAGAAGGGAGGATAAACATGGTGATGAGTTCTGAAAGCTGAGAAGGACCCTCACTCTAGTTTCTTTGAATTCACCCATGATTTTTTTTTTTAAATTTAAATAGAATCACAGAATCATGAAGATGAAAGAGACCTCTAGGACCATCAAGTACAACCATCAACCCATAACCCAAGACTATTTACTTGGTGCCTGGCCTGATGTCTGCTGGTGGGTCTCAGCTGTCTCAAATGGGGAAACAGATCCTAGCCCAGGAGCTGGCAGGAGGGCTTTAAACAAAGTATGAAAGGAGAGGGGATAAAACCAGGCCTGCTAGAGTTGAGCCTGGGGGAACAGTGACAGGATTGTGGTAGGCAAGGGGCTCAGCTGAAGTGCACCATATATTTAGGCTAACTATGACTTAGTTGCCATTACAGAAACATGGTGGGATCATTAGAGTGCTGCAGTGTGTGGCTATAAGCTCTTCAGAAGTTATAGGCAAGGAAGAAGGGGTGGTAATATGGCTCTTTATGTTAGAGAATGTTTTGATGTTGAGCTTGGGGCTGGGAATGATAAGGTTGAGTCTCTATGGGTAAGAATCAGGAGGAGAGCAACATAGCTGACATCCTAGTGAGGATCTGTTGTAGACCACCTAATCAGGATGAAGACACAGATAAGGTGTTCTATGAGCAGCTGGCAGAAGTTGTGTGACTGTCAGCCCTTGTCCTTATGGGGGACTTCAACTTCCCTGGTATATGCTGGGAATACAACACAGCACAGAAGAAGCAGTCTAGGAAGTTTCCAGAGTGTATGGAAAACAACTTCCTGACACAGCTGGTAAGAGCCTGTCAGGGGAGGTGCCCAGCTAAACTTGCTGTTGACATACAGAGAAGGAGTGGTAGGAGATGTGGAGGTCGGGAGCTGTCTTGGGCACAGTGTCCACAAAATGGTAGAGTTCTCAATTCTTTGTGAAGTCAGGAGGAGGGGCAGCAAAACTACTACCTTGGACTTCTGGAGAGTGGACTTCGAACTGGTCAGGATGCTGGTAGTCACTCAGGATTCAGACCTGAAGGGTAAAGTGGTCCAGGAATGCTGGTTGCTACTCAAGAACAACATCTTACAGACACAGGAGCAGGCTGTCCCTCTGTGCCACAAGATGGGCTAGCAGGGAAAAAGAGCATGAACATGGAACTTTTCCAAGATTTCCAGATTAGGGGGTAGAGTACTCCAATATAAGTGGTCTGATTTTTAAATACAGATGTAAAGAAGGCATTGAGAACCTCAGCTTTTTCCTTATCTTCAGTGGTCACATTCCCACTGCATTCAGTAAAGGATGAAGATTCTCCATGAAAGGCAGGTCCTGCTTGACCAATCTGATCTCCTATGAGTGAACCGTCTGGTGAATGAGGCAGAGGCCACTGACACAGGCTACCTAGACTTCAGCAAAGCCTTCAACACTCTGTATTCTCATGGAGAAGCTGTCAGCTGTGACCTGGACAGATGCACTTTTTGCTGGGTAAAGAACTAGCTGGATGCCCAGATCCAGAGAGTAATGGTGAATGGAGTTACATCCAGGTGACAACTGGTCGTGAGTGTTGTTCCCCAGGGGTTGGAATTGGGGCCTGTCCTGTGGTCAGGCACTGGAATGGGCTGCCCAGGGGGGTGGTGGAGTCACTGACCCTGGAGGTGTTCAAGAAATGTTTGAATGTTGTACTGAGGGACGTGGTTTAGTGGGAAATATTGGTGACAGGTGGACAGTTGGACTGAACGACCTTAGAGATCTTTTCCAACCTTGCTGATTTTATGATTTAAATTTAGCAGAGCAGCAGGTACTCCCATATCCACACCAAGCCAACGTATGTTTGACTCTCAAACCAGCAGCGTTAGGGAAGTGACCAACAGGCCAAAACTGTTCTGGGGCCACCCTAAGCATCAGGAAAGGATCGCTTCCTTGTTTTCTGAGCATCCTTCTGCAAAAAGGAAAGTACGCCCACAGCATTTTTTGTATGCAACAACTGCTCTCATATATGTGAGCTTTCTCTCATGATTTTTGTGCTTCCTGTGTGTGTATCCAACTGGAGTTGCCCCACTGAAATTTCTTTAGAAGGTCTTGCACCAACTTCAGAGGGTGCTGAGTCAACTTCTACACAGTATAAAATACACAGAACATAGACTATGACACTGAAAATCTATTTGATAGCCTGCTGTCCCAAATTTCATTGTGTTTTCAACTGAAAGAAAAAGCAGAAGCAATGTCCAAAACCACCACATCCTCACCTCGTTCCTGAGGAGCTGAGGACTGTCTGTGCTAAGATGCCCTTTCCCACATCTTCCATAGCTGCTTTCAGCTCTCCTGACAGAAATGTTCAGAGCTGTGCTTTTTTCCTTTCTCTTTTTGAGCTCAAGTCCTCTCAAATGAATTAATCGAGTTTTTTTTAATGAGAGTTTGGCTTCTTCCATATGAATACAAATTGTGGATGAACATTACAGTCCTCAAATATCTCTCTGTAAATAATTTCACAAGAGAACAGGTGGAGTTTATGAACGAGAGCCTGATTAACTCTCAAACAAATTAGGCAGCAATGGTGTAGGAAGAAAAGTGAAATATGAGATAAATAATGATCAGGAAGACAAGACCGGAGCATAAGTGCAATCTGAACAATGCACAAATGGCTCCCACCATGTGGTGCCTGCAAAGACAGGGAGTGAAGGTGACATCTCAGAAAGCCCTTTCCACCACTGCACGTGGCAGCAAGGTGATGGGAGATTACTAATTGTGATGTCAGTGGATGAAGTCAAGCACAAAGTGCCCTTTATTCCTCTTTCAGCAACCACAGAGCTGTGGCAATGGAGCACACTGCTGACACACCTCAGGCCAGATACCAAAGCACGATGTCATGTGGCTCAGCCCCAGCTGTGTGTTTCTGATCTCCACAGTGCATTCCCAAAGCAGCTTTGTATGGATCATTGCCCCCATCTTTTTATGCAGCTGTCCCAGAAATCATTCCCCAGCTACCCCATGGTATCTCTAGGGGGCCAGCGAGGGGAAGAGAACCTTCTGTGCAAAAGTAAATCCCAGTAAAGGCAGTTTCTGCTCCAGCTCTGCACTGCAGCTCGGATGGGTTTTGGTGAGGAGTAGTGCCAGGATGGCACTGATTCCATGGCTGTGTAAGCAGTTATGGTTGTCCCGTGCTGAGAGTGGTTGGTCAAATGGGCACCTGATGGTAGGCATGAGTCACGAATCTTCCCATTTAAATCTAGGCACTTACTGTATCATCCAATAATGCAAGCAGCCCTAACAAGGAAGCTGGCAAATGCACAGCCCATCGTTCCCATGTACAACACAGAACATTTTCTAATTTCCCACCTGAAGAAGTGATTCATGTAAATTGAAAAGAGCACTTCTGCTGTGATGCTGGCCAATTCACTAGGCAGTTAAATAATGTGCTGTCAGTCACATTTGCAGCATGTGCGAGTGGCTTTCGTGGCAATTTTCCATGCACATAATAAACCACTGAGCAAACAAGCTCCACTCCCCAAGGAAGTTACAAAACAAGCAGAGACAGAAGCAAAGCAATGGGCTGCTGAGCAAGATTCAGAGGATGTCAAGAAGTGGCCCTTTAGAAAATCTGCCCATTTAGACTGTAATTAACCACATGCTTCACTTCATCACGATACAAAATCCCAGTAAAGTGCATGAAGATATCAACATGAGATAATTGGAAACACTTTATCAGCCTGTTTCAGTGAAACTGCTGTCTCATGGGAGCTGAAATATCTTACAGGGACTACAGATGGTGTTTTGAAGGGTTCAAGCCGACCTCTCTTTTAGAGCAGATTTGGTGTCATCCATCCAAAGAGACCCAGATAGCTTTGTGGTACTACTTTTAGACTTTGTTTTTATTTTGTTTTTATTTTAGCCTGGAATAAAAATAATTCTGCAAATCATGAAAGTTGCTGCAAAACAGAATATTCATTTCTCCTGCCAAGTACGATATCAAAGACACGCAGCCAAGTATCACGGATCACTGAGTAGTTTTTACATCTTTCAGAAGTCCTTATTACCCTGATCTATGCACAAAAATTGACTCTGACTCAGGAATGCACTTAAATGTGCTCCTTTGAAGTCAGTGTCCTGGCTGCACTCCGGCAAAGAGGAGCGAGCAGCAGCTTGGTAAGGTGTGGGGCAGGCACTGTGGGATGCTGAGGCAAGACAAACAAGCTGGCAAAACGTGTTTGTCAGCCTGGTCATCTGATTTCTCACTCAGAGGATTGGGTGGAAATAATGTGTTAGGGATTCACAGATTTAATAGCAGTTACTGCACTTCTTTCTCACCCAGGACAAAGGTGCCTGCAGTGGTTTCAAAGCATGAGATGTGTTGGCCAGGAATCCTTATCTCAGCTAGTTTCAAAATGTTTGTGCATTAGAGCACATAGTTACTTTTTTTCCTTATTTCAGGGCCTTTGCTTCACAACATATATCATAGCACAAGCTTCTTACACATCTTAGCATGGGTTAGGATCAGGTGTGACCTGACAGCTGCTATGATGCATGTAGAAACCAATGCTAAGATTTTTAGAGCTATATAAAATGAGGCTGGCTGCTTTGATGCACTGCTTCTGTCCAGGTATTTTCATTTATAAAGCTTAGGATGGAATCCCTGAAATTCATCAAATTCTTTTTGCTCCAGAAGTTTCTGGAAATATTCAGTGATGCAATTTCTTTCTGAATCCCTGCAGAAAGGTGAGTTCTGCTGCAGAACAGGGTGAGACAGCACTACCCTGGGAAGTGAGAGATATACAAATGTAGGCAGAGAAATAACTATTGGGATATATGTTACACACAGAGGAAATGGTGGGGTTTGATGCTCACCATTTCAGCAGCTGAAATTCTTACTCTAAGTTCGTATTACAAATACTGCCCATTCTGATGTGTAATTCACACTATGTCAGTCCTCTGTATGCTCAGAGCTACTGGTGGCAAAACTGTGTTTAAACTTACTAAATATATTCCCAGCACAAGAGAAGTATTTTCCTTCATTTGGAAGGAAAGTATTTCCAGAACATGTTGTTGCTCAGGTGAATTTTGTACAGGGAGAGGCACACTGGGCTGAAAATCTGCATTCCTACAGCAACCTATGGACCTCATCACAGATCTTTAAATACCCAGCAGCTGGCATGAACTCCTTCCCAGCAGGGCATTGCTTAAACCATCTAAATTGCCCCTGCATACAGTTGTGCATGGTTATACATGCTTTATCCTATACCCATAGGTCACTTTCACAGAAGTGAAGGCCACCAGGATGGCAGATTTTGGACACAGCCTTGTTCTCCTCCCCATATGTTTCCCTGAGAGTAGAAGTGCTGCTGCTTGTGGTCAGAGAGCCATGGCTAAGGGGCTTCTTAGCACCTTCCAGCAGCTTCAGTGCTTAACTGAACTCTCCCATCTATGCTAGCTGTATGTAAATACAGTGCCTGGATTCCTTGATGCAATCTTTATCCTGTACAAAACACAGCAGAAATCAGAAATGTCTGAAAAAATTTTCTATTTCACTGCAGGCTTCAAAAGTGATGGACGCAATGTGTCCAGAAAACTATGAAAATACTTTCTCTTAATGGAAGAAATTGGGCAAGCACACACTAACATCACCAAAACTCAGTGGAAAAGCACCTAGCACAGCCTTTAATAATACCTTTGTCTATCCATAAAGCCAAAACATCAAATTCAGTAAATGCTTTCAATTCTCCTGTCTCTTGGGTCCTCCGTCCATACAAAAATGAATCTTACTGCAGGATTCCAGCGAGTTCGAGAACAGCTTATAAAAAATCCCTGATCAGAAAAAAATCTAAGAAAACTGTTTCAGGAACTCACCTTTTTTTTTTCCTTTTTTTTTTTTCCCCAGATCTTTGACTGATTCTATAAAAATACCAAAACAGCGCATGAAGTTCCCACTGAAATTATTTTAAAATTGCTCTCCAGAATAGCAGGCTTTAGGGAAAAGACCCTGCAAACCTCAAAAACAAGCAGGAAACTGAACAGAAGAGCATCACCTCACATCAAAGCCACTGAAGAACTGTTTCCCTACGTGCTTTACTAGGTTCTGCAGCCACTGCTAATGCTTTTCCACTCTTAGTTATGTGTTAGAAGATAATCTTTAGTTGCATGAAGACAATGCAGAAATATTTTTACAGTGCCATCTTTGCTGCAAAGAAATTGTACGTGCACAAGAGCACAACATTCCAGTGTGGCAGTTGCTTATAAAAGAAACCCTCCCATTAGCAGGAGGCTTTCTGTGCTCACTTGAGCAAATTCCAAGCAATCCCTGTTAGACTTATGAACCCGTGGGGCACTTTGGTTATTTTCCTGTTAGTCTCATTCTTTTGCACTGATGAATGGCAACTCCTACACAAATGCCTGTGTTACTCCAGCTCTCACTGATGGGCAGTGCTGTGGCTGAAAAGCAGGGCCAGATATCCTCTGGCAGTTTTCAGTTCGCTGCAATTAGAGAGATGTTTTTCATTGCTGGGTGAGCAGCAGCCAGCCAGCTGCTGGGTAAACAGTGCTTCTGATGGACATGAGGATCTGCATTGTTCTCATGAAAAACATCTTGGGAAAAAAAAACAAACAGTGGCTCTGAATTACAATGATTTCTGTTGTCTGCCCAAAGACAACAAAGAGATGTAATCTACTTCATTTTTTGTCTCCTTTCCCTCAAAATTGCAGCAAGGATCCTCTTATCTCGAAAAGCTATCAGGCTGTCTCTGGAAAGAACCCGAGCCCAGCACACCTGTCAAGGGAGGGAAAAGTGGGCCACCCTGCTTTGATGGGACAGGTTTCCCTGAGACTGGTGACAAAAGACGGGGTTTTAAAAGTCATCAAGTCGTCAGAGTTTCTCAAGCTCTCATGTTTACGGCAGATGCAATTTCAGAAATCCCACAAGCAAATAAGTGATGGTGTAAGCCATAACTGAAGGCAGGATCCCAGTATTGCATCAAATACTCATACAGAGAGATGGACGGAGTTGCTCACCCTTTGCTTCTGTTTAGAGAGCAGCAGATCTCAGACCAGATTTTCCATAGAGACTTCATCTTTATTCCGAATGCATTATTGATTGCTGAATGGCCGAGCCCTACCTGGTTACTCTCTAAACTTGAGCATTTTTGTACACAGCAAAACATACGCCTAAAAGAATCTACGAAAGAGCGTGAGTGCAGAGAATTATTTAATATGGTGGAAAAGAGAGTCCTCTAGTGGTCTATGACTGTCATAATATTAAGAGCAGTCAACAATTTAGGGGAGAAAGTGCATATGACCTCATAAGTGAGAAATCTTAGTCCAAAGCTAAAAATAATCAGAGCAAATTTTCCCCATGGGTGCCCATGGCAGCCCCCACAGTTTTGCTACACCAGACCAGCAAATCTCCCAACATTAGCTATTATTTCTGCATGTTAAAAAGATCTCAGGCAGCTGTTGTGGAAAAAAAACTCTCATCACCCATATATCTGATTCTGCTGTACCATACATGAGCCATACTAATATAAAATAGTGAAAAATACATTTTCAAGAGGTTAAATAGGCAGCTAAAAGAAAACAGAGCTTTATTAGAATTGCTTGAAGAACTTAAGAACATAAATACTTAAAATGTATTTTGGCAGTTTGAATGGATGGTTTTCTAGATGAACAAGAATCAATGAGCTTCCATTATCTGCATCCCAGCAGCAGATGGGGATCCCAGTCCTGGACCCAGGCTGGACTGTACTGTAAGGAAACAAAACTGGCCCTTCCCATGCCAGCTTTTGTTCTGGGATTGTAACGGGAAACACTGACAAGAGAAAGGAAAATTGAATAGCATATATGTAAAATCATCTGAATGCATACAAGCAAAAGGCTTGAAGAAGAAAGGGAAAAAATGGGATAGTGGGGAGAGTAAAGAAGGCATGGGATACAGGCGTGCTGGCAGAGGCACCTGCTTGCTGCCTAGGGCAGGCTGACATGACAGGATTATGGGTCTGTACAAGAAAACAGCACAGGAACGTGCTGCAGTGGATAGGTGACATAAGCAGGGATGTGTTGGTGCCAGTTTTGCAGCTTTTTTCATTCGAATCAAAAATTCACCCATGTCTACAAAACATATAAAATAGTGTAAAACAATCAACCCATTTTCTATAGGTGTTATTCAAACAATACAGCCTTCCTAAATCGTACAACGTGTATCCTAACATCTGCTTTGCACACTCCAGGATCTTAAGCAATCCTTTGGCAAAGACACGTAACCAGCCATAAAAATCTGGCAAACAGAAGTTTCTAAGAAAGATTTGTGTGGTCTTTGTACCAGACAGTTCCCAGCACTGTCATTAAAGGCTTATCTCAGGAAAACACTTGGAAAAATCTGTTTCCCTTAAAAGAACCTCATCAATAAGAGCTATAGGGGTCATCTGTCACGACCATCAGCTTCCCTCTCCCTCCAACGTACCTCTGCAGAGTTACAGCCTTAATAGATAAGTTCCATATGTAAAAATCCCAGGGTCAAACAGCACCTGGTCATATTTCTAGATGGTATCTTCCAATCTCTACCCCTACATCTGACTTTTCTTCTCAGTGATGGCATGGCTTTTATCAGCTCTACCAAGTGTATTTCAGGCACTTGTCAAAAAAGTACTTCTGAACTTAGTGACAGACATAAAATAACGTTTGAAAAGATTCCATCTTTCATACAGCAGGGGAAATTGTTTGCTCTGAACATGCTGTCAGCCTCAAACAGGGTGATGGTTTAGTGCACAGTACTCAAGCCTGTATTTTGTTTCATAGTTTGACAAGTACAAAAGAATTCCAAAACACTAGAAGCTGTTCTGTGTCTGAATCAATGCAGAACACAAACCAAACAAGCCTGCAGAGATACAACTTGGGAGGTAATTTAAGACACCAGTGACAAACAGGAAGAAATGAACAATAATCTAGGGAAAATATACTAGGAGAAAGATTGACCTCCATGTAGCAAGTGCAGGAATCCATTAAGTTTCATAAGGGCAGATGTCCCTTACTGTTTCTGCATTATGTGTGGCCACCAGTGTGTCAAACAGACTCTTTTCCATTCTAAATGGGAAAGTTTCCATGTGGAGGCACAAAATTATGAGCAGGGTTGTGCTGTCATCACCACCACAAACCCCCAGAGGGACAACAGCAGCCTGAGTTGTGGTGAGTCCTTCAGGATCATCAAGAGAGTCATTTCTTACCATGTTGAGATACAGATTTTGGGCAGGTTTGCAGAGGACAGTTTCTGCTTTTGAAGCAGAAATATCTGACCAGGGGACAGAAAACCAATGCTTCTTTGATAGGTCTGCTAGGACCTCCTTTGGAGAGCAAGTGATGCCTCTTACGAACTATGAGTCCAGTGAAGATGATGGATGTGACTGAAGCCTTCTCATGGTGGACAAATCATCATAATTTCAACCAGACACAGTTCACATTAGAAAGAAACCTCAGTCAGTAACAGACTTGATTATTTACTAATAGCAGTAGATTTACTGAACCTCCTTTTCACGAAGGCAGTCAAGAATGTATAATCAGGACATTCTCTTCCATCACACACCTTTTGTATCAGTCATTTGATATACACAAGTGGCCAGGAATGGAGATTCATCTGATTTTGTTGTCCATTGAACTGTAACTAGTGACTGCCACAAAGCACCCCTCTGCTAAAGGCACTGTGGATCCTGGCAGAGCAGACGTGTGGCTCTCCAGGGATAATGGCAATGCTGTCCACGTGCAGTTTCTCCCACAGAGCCAGGCGTGAGGTCTTTCTTGTCTGTTTGCTCTTCAAAAGGCATTTGGAGAGGTAAGGTATCTGAGGATAGATCAATAGCCACAATACAGACTGTGCATTGATCAAGCACAGCCCTTGACCTCTTCTCCACTGCGTTAATGTTGCTATTTTTCAAGTGACTGGCCAAAGCAAGGGCCTGGAAAAATAAATTGTTCTACAAAAGAACAAGTCTGTGAAAAGAAACTAGATTTGATGGGTTTTGAGCTAGTCAGACCTCCACATCAGACTGGCAGTCACTTTTCTACCCACATGTCTAATGACACCAGATAGAGTTTATCACGTTCAGCCGGGCTGCTGTCTTCCTATGGACAAGGCACACCACTTCTCACCATTGGAGCACTCTCCCGTCTTCTGAGAGGAGTCAAGGAGGACAGTGGGACAGTGCAGGAAGCATATGGCCCTCTCTGAGTAAGAAAAATAGTTTTCTAGTTACGACACTCCGAAAAGGCATGGCTGGAAATGTCAAGTGCATTTTACAATGATGGCTATGAGAAACAAATGCGCTCAGTGCTCCGTGACACCCAGCTGCTATTTGTATTTGCGTTATCCAGCGTGGTTATTTGCCATCCGTTTCTGCAGCTCCTAGCTGTGTCATCGCCTGCCTTCTACCATTCAGACCTTTGCCACGCCTCACTTTCCCTTTTGAACACACAGTTCCTACCACTAACTCAGCCTAACTTTAAAATCAAATATATATATATATATATACATATCTCAGTAAAAGCAAAAGGAGTGAGATATCTCCCTTGGTCCTGGAGAATCCTTCCCTGGCAAGCCTCCAGGATGCAAGGCTACTAAAATAAATCCAACAGATGATTACTTCATTACCAATAAGGGATTTATGTGGGTTTAAAACCCAGCGACTGCCTGACAGGTAGAAGTTGACAGTTGTCAGTCAAATACACCACCTCTCAGTCATGCTGGATGCTCTAAATAAGCCAGCAGCGCATTTCAAGTACAGTTCCTGTAATGTGTTTGTTTAAGGTTGGACTAGATGGTCTTAGTGGTCTTTTCCAACCTCAGTGATTCTGTGATTCCGTGTTTAAAGGTGATGATCTCAGTATACAGCAATCTTCAAATGCAAGTATCTGAAGCTGAGTGAAGCTCTCTCTTCATTTAGGCAGCCACACCTTCTCACAAATATTTCACAGCCACAGGGCAATGGAAAGCTGGATGTGCTCAGTGCTGTTTGGGAATAAAACTAAACCAGACCAAAACAAAGCAGAATGTGAAGTCCCCTTATGGTTGAGATGTTCCTTTAAATATTCCTGAAGATTCAGGAGTATCAGGCTGTGCATGCTGCCAGCCTGAACACAGCACATTTTGTTAGCATTGCTGTTACTCCTCACTTTCTACCTATCATTTCTTGTGGTCAGAGAGGCTGTCAGGTTCTGGTGCACTCAGCACTGTCTTTGAAACACCCAGGCTATCAGGGCTGCTGACCCATAGGTCCTTCCAATCCCTTGCTCATCACTCCAAGGAAGGCAATCCACGTGCTTGTAAGGACCTCTTATAATCTTAATTGAGACTGTGGGCATAATCGCAGTGCAAGTCATAACCATAACAATTTAATTAGAATTATTAAATCCAAACAACCAGAAGTACTTAATTAAATAAGCAGCTTGGTTTCTAAGCACAGAGACATGCTTCACATCACTGCAGTCATAAAATTCTCACTGTGCAAAATTATGAATTCTTGTTTGACAATAATCAATAGAACAGACTACTGAATAAATACCTTCTCACTTGTTTGTCAGGCCGTCACACTGGTCTCAGTAGTTCACCAGGCAGTTATAAATAACAGAGCAGTTGTGTTCCCCCAGGCTTGCTGTTATTGGTGTCTAAATAACCACCAACGTGACCACGTAAAGAGAGAAAAAATTTCTCACTTATCTTGCAGTTAATTGTCACTGTAATGTCTCTATAGGGCTGTAACTGCCCTAAGCACCATCCATAGCACTGCACAAAGCATGGCTTTTTTCTTTGATGCTCACCACAGCTTCCACTCAGTTTAGAGCAATAGGTGGACATGTAACATGGCTGTACCCTACAGAGGCTACACTTCTTGACAAGGCCAAGGACTCTGCCCCAGCAAGGTGTGATGGGCACATCTTGCCCTCTGTCCTCCTTCTGCTGCAAACTACCAATGGAAGACAGTATAGCAAGCAGTAAGAGATGTAAGGATTGGATTAGAAGTGGAACATGATCAGTACATTCGCAGTGAGCAAACAGGGTCACAGGACTCCATTTCCTCATCCCTCATTTTCCCCCTGCCTTCACCCATTCTGTACATCCAGCTTCATGATACGCACCATCCCAGCTGCATCATGTACACTGTGCCATCCTCACACACACTCCCTGGCCCTGCTCCCAGCTATTTAACCTGTGAGCAGCAGCTGTCATTCCCATTTGCCATCTACCCTAAGCCCTTAGCCCAGCCCCTAGCAGACAGCTCCAGCACAGCAGTACAAGCAAATCCTGCTCCTTCACACCTAACCTGGGACTCTGAGGTCCACATGCACAGAGCTCCCACAAATAACCAGTATGTCCAATGGGGTCTGCTGGGTGCTGGGGGTGCTGTCTGCCCTCCTTCCTTGCAGAAGTGCCTGAGTTTTGTAAAATCACTGCCCACATTGAAAACCTTGTGGATGGACAATCAGTCACTGACTTGGCTGCATCCTCAGCCAAAGGAGAGGATCCTAGAATCCTAGAATCCTAGAATCATAGAATAGCCTGGGTTGCAAAGGACCTCAAAGATCATCTAGTTTCAACTCCCCTGCTGTGGGCAGGGTCACCAACCACCAGACCAGGCTGCCCAGAGCCACATCCAGCCTATAAAGAATAGACTCTTTGCAACAAGGCGTATCTAAAACCCAGTGCTTTCAGCACTGCAGGGCTTTAGGCTTGCTTGTGTTAACAGCAAAATCTGTCAGTAGTGGGCAAACCTGGCCTTGCAGAAATTTGGAACCCAGAACTTTTTTGTCAATTTGCATTGGTTTTGTTCTGTACGGTACCTCCAGTAACTCGCCCAGTAACATTTCTCCAAGAGATGTTTTTCTGCAAAATAAATCATCAGTTGTCCTCCACATTTCTCCTCATGCAGTCACTTACACAAGTATGGAACACAAAGGAGAAGGAAATGTTTTGCTCTTCCTTTGCATAAAGGTACAGCACAGTACAGAACTGTGCCCATGGGTTATGGAAGCAGAGCAAAGCAGGTTTATGAGGAAAATTTGGTCACAATGTTTTCTCTCCTTTGTCTGCATTGTGTTGGAAGGCTCATGGCAAGAACAATTCTGTGCCAAAGCATGGGAAGGTTACCTCCTCCCTTACCACCATAACCAGAAAAAAATACCAACTGAGAGCAGCAGTACTTATTTTCCACACTCCATTGGTAGCAGAGAAGCAATTCAAGCATTTAACTACAAGCTGAACACAGCTAATTAGAAACAATGCTCCAAACTACACCAATGTCTCTTGCAGCTGGAGCAGGATTCTGCAAATAAACATGCACAACAAAAAGGACAAATCACAATAAATCTAAGCAGACAGGTACAAGCAAATTGGTCTGTAGAAGTGACATGCCTCTCTGCTTAAATGTCTACCACAACTCCCAAGGAGACGTGGTAGGATTTAATCTAATTGGGTTTGCCACTTCCCTGCAGCTTAATGTGAGAACAACAGCAATTATATATGACTGTACTTAGCCCAGCACCAAAAATCCATTTATTAGGTTATTAGAAGCTATAGAAACCAGAGGTTTGAGATTATTTGGATATGCTAGTTACGTACTTGGCCTGCTAGTTATTTTGTGGTTACAGTTTCCAAATTGCTACTGATGAGGTGGCAGTAGAAAAGCACTTGCAGTTAAGCATTTGAATGGATGGCTTAGAAAGGTTTTCTTCTCGCTCCAGAATCCAAATAGCACCTTATATGTTGGCTCATTTTTCTGCAAATCTCATAACATTCAGCAGGGGATTGGGAAACCAAGAGTCTGCTGAGGTTCAGAAATGTGTTCATCATAAAGCAAAGCACCTTTGCATGTGTGGGACCCCACAGAGTTGGCACAGTGCTGCCTGGAAATATGCAAAGAATGATGTTTAAGGCCAACCTTTAGGGATGACAGAGGAAAGAGCGTCTATTCTTCTTGTTTTGAGCATTTGTGAGGCTGTAATTAGCAAGAAAGGCAAGAAAAGCTACCAAGCCATTCCAAGAAACGTAGTATCTCTGCTCTTCCACCTGCTTTGCAAGTGGAGCAGTGACTGGAAATGATCACCATCATTTCCATCAAATGATCACAGTGTGATGAACCCACAACCCCTGTCCTTTATGCTTCTGTTTGCTAGTGCAACCATAATAAAACTCATCTTGCCAAACAGATGTTTTTAAATGAGGTAGTAAACTCTCATAGTTTCTTTTTTTTTTCTTTTTTTTTTTTTTCTTTTTTTTTTGCATCATGGGTAATTGCTGGGATAAAGGTGGATTTTCTTGGAAGTCTGGAAAACTTCAGCTAGAGTCATAGCTCTCTAGTGTATACACAGCAGGGGCAGCAAAGGAAACAAATGGTTCCTTCAGCTCACCCACACTGCAGTGAATGTCCCACTGTGGGGAAAGACACAGGGGCTGCTTGGGATCTGCTGGACACCAGTATTCACGAGGTGTCGCAGACTGGGGCTATATTCAACATGGAGCTCTGCATTAGGAAAGCAGATCTAAAAGACATCAGCCAGACCTTACAACCCGCGAGTAGGAGGGCTTGATTTTGCTCCCAACAAACTGAGTGACGATGTACCCATCAGGATGGCAGCTATGAACACAGACAGGTTTAATGCTCTCCATCTAATCTAACTTCTCTTCTAGCTGAAATGTCGATATCCTTGCTTACTGGTCTGGATTACGTGTAATTTTGTGGATGTGTGGGCAATGCAGGAGGAAACACCGGAGCCTTGCTCTGCGTTCCTGTTTTCTTGCAGAAAAGCTAGTAAAATCCTAATGAGAAATAGAGTCTATTCTTTAGCAAGACCCTGGAGGATGGTGGTGGGGTAATCTCTCTCCTCCCTGCCCCTGCCTCTAAATAGTGCAGAGTTTCCTGGGGCCACCTAAGAGAAATCCCAACCTCAGCTACTCCAGCACTACACAAAAGGCAGTTTGTAAAACACTCAACTTATCAGCCTGAGACAGCACCTTTAAAACACTCAGCTTTCTGGGGCACCCATTTCATCAAAAGTTTTGTTTAACATACTCTTACCAGAGACACTTAAAACTAGCAGGAGAGGGATGACTAAGTATTTTCTATGAAACCCTTTAACTTGTAACTCAGATGGGGATATACTAAAACACTTCTGACTTCTAGAGAGAAGCATCGTGCACCATTACATTCAGAGACACAGAAATGATCTGAGCAGATTCTCAAATGGCTGTAGTATACAACTCTACAGCAAATTCACCACACTGTGCAACCTGACGCCGCGTGACAAAGTGTGACAGCTGAACTGTATTGCTTATGAAAGATTGTTGAGTTGTGCTGAATATTTTCTAAAGTGCTATCAGAAAACATATGTTCCCAAGGGGTAATGATACAGTGGGTCTGAATAACTCATAAAAATTGTGAATGAAGCGTTCTCACCTTCATTTGACCTTTGTTAGTTCTTCAGCAGGCAGAGCTAAATGTGTAGCACAGCAGAATGCATCTTAAGAAGAGGCAGGTGATAATAAGAAGCTGTTAAGAAATGCTCACTCCACTGGCTCTATTAGTTCAGCTTGCTTGCACAGAATTTCCCTGCACATATGAACACAAATGTAGATCAATACAAGGAAATATTCACGATCTTCTTTTCCTCGTCTGAACTCCTTCAAGCAAGATGCACACACAGTGGCCATGCCTTTTTGGAGGTTGAAGACAGGGTTCATGCACCAAAGAGCCCTGCAGAAGCCATGGTGCTGTGTCCCCTGCAATGTGCATCTCCTGCACCAGCATGGAGCTCTGACTGCTGTTAGCTGAGTCACATTGCAGAGGTGTCCAGATGATTTCCCACTCCACTTGCATTTTCCTGTCTCCTGCATCTACAGCCAAGATATACTGGGCTGCTCACTTTCTGCAGAAAGCTCACAGATAGCATTTCTGTGTATGAAAATATACCTGCACATCAAGTTTTTCAAATGTCGAAAGGAGAGCAATATTATTTTAAATGTCAGCAGACAAGTGATACCTGTGCATCTGTGGGATTCATACAGGGCATACATTGCTAAAAAATAGACTTAGGTCAACGGAAACAGGTCGTCTTGTGTCCATAGGAACGTAATCCACAGGCTGAACAAATATCTGGTCAGTTTTTTGTAGCTTCACTCAACCTGACTTCTGTCAATACTTCTGCCCATCGTAACTGGTGGGTTTAACCCAGTGCCCTGCTGGGCAAGGCCAGAGCAGCCGGGAATGTCTGGTGATGTAGGACCACTCCTGAGCTTTGGGAGCCATCTGTCCCTTTCTCTTTCATGCTATATAAATCAGATCCTGCTCTGTTTCAAGTCTCAGCCCATCCCAGATACAGCTCTTGGAGCTGTTTTCATTTCTGTACATGAATGACCAAGGCCAACCTGGGACCGGCCGGGAGCTACCTCCAGTGGTCACTGGGATTTACAGCTCTGATGTGTCTCTCATCTTTGACGCTATGGCCTAGAGCACATTTCGGGGCATGGTTTTTCTGAGGCATTTAACAGTCTCCTTGTTTTATTCTGCATCACCTACCTCATTCTCATGCCAAGCCCTCAGGCATGATAGGCATGAAGAATGTGTAGTGCTTTGTCACTGAGAAAGCAGGTTTCCACATGCTCTGCTGAGCAATCTCAACGGTTGCTGCTCGGAAGGCTGAAAAGTGATTTTCACTATGTTACACATTTCCTCGCAGCCCAGACTGGGATTTCCAGAGCCAGAGCTCTCGGAGGAGCTTGAGTGGAAATTACTTTTGGAGAAGTGGGTGCCCAGGCTTACCCTGAGAGTTCGGTGGAAAAGCTGGTTCTGTTAAGCACCAGCTCTCTTGTAGAAGGATATGGGCAGCCACCCACCATGGCCATGCAGGGACACACAACCATCCCTCTGCTTCTGTGCTGTCTCCCACTAGCAGCCTTCTTCTTCATATTTTGAAGCAGCAGGGTGGAGGCAGAAAACTGTGCTAATGACACCCATCAGCTAATCGAAGCCATGCACGGGACTCCGAACAGCAAATATGCTGTGTAGGTGCCAAGCCAAAGACATAAAGGCACAAGGTAAAAGGGAAGGTAATTGTAAATGGGAATGAGCAAGCATCAAATACAAAGGAAGTTGTAATGAGAGCAGGAGTGTGGAGAGTGGCAATTCAGCATGGAAAAGATAAAGCTGGAACAAGAATGGGATCAAGAGAGAGAGCAGAGAAAGGATGGAGAGGAAGAAAAATTTGAAATGGAAACGATGAAAATGGAATATGATTTCCAGAGGGAAAGAATAAGGGTGAATGAGGGTCCTACTGGGTCAGCCCATGCATATTTAGTCAGTTATAATAAGGTGAAATTGCTTCCTCATTACAAGGAACGGAATGATGTTGATATGTTTTTGCAGTCTTTTAAAAAACTGTACAGAACTTATAATTGGTGAGAGAAGGCATGGGCAGCACAGTTCAGACCTTGCTCAATGGGAAAACCCTAGAGGCCCATGCCAAGCTGGTTGATAATGACTGCCGTGACTATCAAAATTGTGCAGGGAGCTTTTCTGAGAAGCTATGAGGTTGACCCCAGAGACCTGCAGGGTTACACTTAGGTCTCCAAGGAAAGGATCTGATAACTCCTTTCCCGAATTGGCTGTAGAAATGACAAGTTTATTTAACAGGTGGATAGAAGGTGAAAAGACATCTATATGTTTCTTTTTTCCTCTTTTTTTTTTTAAATGATGAAATTATCCTGAGGAGCAGCTTCCAGAAGATGTTCTGAAGGATTTGGAAGCCTTCTATAACAATTGCCAGCCTATTAATCAGTGCCATTTTTAATGCGTTTCCACAAAATAAGAGAAATAATGCAAATCCTACTTATTTCTACAAAGACCTGCCCTTTCTTTCAGAAGCAAACTGAAATAAACAACAAGTTACACAATTGCCTAAATTGTTTCAAGCCATGCTCTACTTCTTCAAGAGCATAACAGGAAGGAAAAAATTTCATTGCCTATATTACATATGCAGAAAGTGCAGATATGGCATGAAGAGTTAAAGAAGAGATCAGTTATCGTGCTTACTTCAGCAGCATACAGGTGCACTGCAAAAGTTTAATGAGAGCAAGTTCAGTCTCTTAACAGACCCTTAGTGCAAGGGCTGGAACCAGGCTCTGCTTCCAGAAGGTGGGCTGGCTTGTTCCCACTAGAAAGTATTACCCAAGGCTCATTGATGTTCCAACTTGAATTACCATTTCAAACAGAGCCTGAAGTGCTGAAAAGTGAGTGGCTGGAATGCGAGACAGATGTTTTCCTCCACTTTCTGAAATATTTACTAGTTGTAATGAGCCTGTAAAATGCAGCATTGACTGAGCTACTGCATTCCCAAATTCCTCCCAGGCTCCTGACCAAGTTTCCTCCATGCCTGGCAGTGCTGTGCGGCTTTCCCTGACACTTTCCTCCAGTGCCTTGCCCACATCGCCTCAGCAGCACCCTTGCAAATCCTGCTCCTCTTGTAATGCCTGTACAAAAGTCCTATCACTCCCTACACAGGTTTCAGTGGAAGACTTAACTGTACTTAAGGACATCTCATTTTCATCCTTGCACAAGGATGTACAGCAGATATCTGTCACAGTAGATAAATGGGGTAGGATGTGGGGCTTTGCTTACTTGAGAGGGAGCAGATTTGTGTCTAATGGTGTTTGGTGGATACTTCACTGCAGTTCCCACAGTCGTGTATGATGTATGCTGTTTCCCATATGTGCTCCCAATGCAACATGAAATCTATTTCACACATCTCCAGTGCCTTTTCCATAAAATGCATGTTAAATAAGATGCTTTTTAGCTAAGTGCTTTTGCACGATGGTGTGTGGTTGCCCATGAAGCTACTAGACAGCTAAATAAAGCACTGTGAAATCAGCAGCAGTCCATAGCAGTACATGAGGTCTGGCCTTTCTGTTGCCTGTTACACTACAGATTAAATACATATTAGAGTATCTGCTATACTGCTGATACATAGTCCTTTGGATATGGCATGCAAAAGGAGTTAACATCTAGAGAAAAACCTCAGAAAGCTCAAACAACTACCTCAGGCATTCTGGCAAGAGCTCAACAATATTAGAAAGCTTTGGTAAAAGTATAAAAGTAGATAAATAGAACATTTCATGAGACAAAAAGTTCACATTTTCATTGCTTGTGAAAATGTACAGGCAGGGTGACATGATAGTTCATATTGGATGTTACAGCTGAAAGACAGCTGCCACATTATCCTCCACTTTCTGCACTGCATACATATCTAACAGTGATTGGCTTCTTGGCCAACTTGAATACACCCATCATGCATCAGTTCTAACAGGCAAATATATTTTTAAGAAAAACAGCTTAAGATCTTGACCTGTCCAACATAGTGAGCTGTTTCATGTGATACTGGATGTCTGGTGGATGAAAGATTTGACACAAGCCTGTAGCAAGAGCTTGAAGCCTGAAAGCCAACTGTAGTCTGATCTAGTGGATGGCAACAGCCCATGACAGGGCTTGGGGCTGCATGGGCTTCTAGGTCCCACCCAACCCCAGCCATTCTGTAATTCTATGATACCAGCTTGTGACTGGCTCCTAATCTACCATTTATCCCATGTCAAATAACTATAAGCTTCACAAAGAGGTCTTAACTGGAAGGAAGTTGCTTGTGTACTTTGTGAAGCTTCAACCAATTCACAGAGCATGTGCAGGGAAAGCATGTGATGTGTAAGATTTGGAGCTAGTTTTAGATGCTCTTGTGGCTTGGGTGTTATCATTAAAGATGAATGTAACAAACATGGAGTTATTTTAATCTTTAACTGCATGAGATTCAGATTTTAATTGGCCTCTTTCCTACCGAATTCTTCTCATAAAGTATACTAGGTATATCTGCAGAGTAAATAGAAGACAGTAATGTGTTTAAATGTCTGTCTAGAGAGTTTCTTCCACTCAGAAGCTGAAAATCGATACAGCTCAAAGAGTCATTTTTCATTATTATAACTTTCTTTTGGCGAGTTTCTAACAAATTTAATACTTTCCAGCATTATTTTGCTGGCACTGGAAGTCAAACCTGTGTTGGCAGATCCTTGAACTGGGACTCCAGAGATATGGATTCTAAACTCAGAGCCATTTATAACATGTGGGACAAGTATCCACAGCTCTCCAGGTCCTTGTATCCATTCCCAGCTTGTTTCTGTGAAGATGTATGCATGCATTTGGTGGTATAAACTAGTAAGGTATGTAACTAGCTACATGACTGTGAGCAGTTTGATGATTTAAAGTTACTACCAAATCCAGCATCCAAGTCTTTGTAAGTCTGCCTACAGAATGCTCCCAAAGTCAACATAGCCTCTGCCTGTAGCGTCCCAAAAAAGCCAGTGGGTTATGAAGGGTGGAATGCCAAAAACCCCAGAAAAACATAGCTGCTGTGGAGCATTTTAGAATGAAGTAGCCTCTCAAACCCTTAGCAGCAGCCATCTGAGTAGAAGCTTTCAGAGCCTCCACAGATGACAGCACCAGTCTCCTTCAGCACAACAGGGCTGGCAACATTCGCAGCGTTTATCTGAGCTTAAAGTCAGATTTCAGGCTTGGGATTGGGCACTGGGGAGGTTTCAGGTGAACTGCATCTATCTCCAGGTTCATGCAAATAGCCTGAATTTGCAGCCCCATACTGAATACTGTAAGGCTGAGAATATTCTCAATTTCTCCCCCAGATCAGCCTATAAATAGCAAGTGGGGTCCAAAATCAGGAAGAGATGCTGTGGTGCAACAGTGCCAACAACAAAGAGAGGGAAACTGGTTAAGTACTTTGGGGGTTAAAATATGTGCCCTGAACAGTAGATTTTATGGCCAAAAGTGACTCTTCTATAGTCTCATTTATTACTGCAAAAATGATTGGAACTGGGAAACATGACACTATTACCTGTTTCTGCAGATTTATTGAAAATTAGCAATTCCATTTGTGCCTATGAGATTTCAGGGATTATTCAGTTACAGACTAGAAAATTGAGAGATTTATAACAGTGGTGAATCTAGTTGTACCAACTAATAGAGCAAGTAAGAAAATTTAAAGATTTGTACTCCTAAAGGAGTTAACCTCTGGATAAAGAAACATTTTTCAAGTAGCATCTGAGAAATTACTGGATCCATAAATTGTCACTGCTACAGCATGCAAAAAATGTCCATTTCCTGGGCTTTATGCTTTTGTTCAAGAAAGACACAAAAAGCAGAAGTTAGTACAAAAAATTTTCACTCCACTCAGAGTCCTGCTGCAATTGCTGCTCACCTTTCGTTAATCCTCAGGTGTTTTTTGGCAGATTGTCTGGATGGCCCTAAGGAAACTTTCAAGACACGTGTCTTCTGACTTCATTAACGTTGTATTGGCTTGAGTAAATTTGATCTGCTTTTAATTTGGATTTTTGTGTACTCACTAGACTTCTTGAGAAAATGACTCAAACCTTCAAGGGTATTAAATTCATGCCGGGACACTTTGCTTTGATTCTTATCACTCTGTTTTTAATGTGAGAGCTCTCTGACTGGGTTATTCTTGTGTAATTCACTAAAATGATCACAAAGTTCTGGTAGGTCTGTAAAAGATTTTGATAAGCTCAGGTCCCTATCTTGCCTATCTCCCACATCAGCAGGGCACTTCATCAATGTGCACAGAGCTGGCTGAGCTTTGCCAGCATTCAGCAGAAAGAAAGATTCTGGTATTTGGCTCTTAAAGGGGAATAAAGTTTGGCCACTAAAGATCTCCTGTGTTCTCCTGCCTGAAGAGATGCTCTGCTTATCTCCTACACAAACTGACAAGGTAAGCACTGTTGATACAAACCAAAGCGTGTCCTCAGGAAGACACACATGTATTACAGATCTGTGTGCACGACATCTGAGCCTGGCTGAAAGCATGATGCTATACCATGATAACAGATGAAGATGAGATTTGCAGCTCTCTATTTGATGCAAGTCTTCAGGGTTAAGTAAGATCCGTACTGTACCCTGTGGCTGCTGAGACCTGCAGGGCTGGCAGCTAATGCATGTGGCCTCAATCCCTCCATTTTGTATCTGCTGCAGGTAGGAGGCCAACACTCATAACCAGGACCAGATGCATGTCCACTGTCCCATTTGCAAGATAAAATGAGGTTAAATGAATGTAGATGTAAAACAGCCACTAGTTAAAAGAGTTGCTGATGCTTTGGAGTGAAATACACCACACGCTTTATTGAACAGCACATAATTGCTACCTTTGCATAGGCTGCCTTAGATCATTGCAGCATCTGGATAACTGGCAAAAGAATACTCAATTTATCTGTTAACATAAGAAATATCTAGTGGGGCCAAAGCTTCTTTCTTAGTAACGTGCAAATAGTGATCATTACATTCCTGCACTGAAAGTATTAAAACCCATCACCTCATGATGAGTATCATCCATCATGCCATGTTCTTGCATTCAATACTGTACTCATCATTCAGCCATGGATGCAAAGGAAGGAAGCTAGGCTTGCTTCTAGACCAGCTAGGCTGAGTGAAAATATGAGAACTTCCATGGGACTAACCCAATTTATCTTATGCTTTCCCCCTGATAGCTGAAAGAATGTAGGCCTGGGCACTGGACTGTGTGGAATCATTTTTGCTATTATTAACATATTACTTACTATTATTCTTCAAATTGCATATAATCAGATTTTAAAAATTATTTTTTTTAAAATACTCCAAGGTTTAATAAATCTTTAAAGCTATGGGCACTAAGTTCTAAAAAAGCAAGAAATGTTGAATTTCAATTAAAAGGAATCCAGAGTACTCACAGTTTTAAAGGGGAAGAAGATTGACAATTATTTGTAATATAGATCACACCTCCATCCCGGTGGCATCAACAGATTTTGGTTATTAACTTTGGAAAGGAGGAAAGCACCTTATCTAAGAATCTCAGAGGAAAAAAAGCCCCTGAAATTATCCCATTATTTCACAATCGATAAGGCAAAACCAGAGTGTGCACAGGTTGTTTATGATCCCATTGTACCATAACAACACTGTTATTATACTTTTATATATGCTATGTTATACTAAGTTGAGAATAAAGCATTTCTAAGCATCCAGTGATTCACATGAGGTGCAAACTGAGTTTCAAATGCCCAACAGAATCTTTTTATTTCTGCTAATTATTTAATATAAATTTATGCATATTTCCAGCTTTCATTTGAAATAATTTTGAATAATAATACCTTCTTCCTGTATTCTACTACAAAACTGTGCTGGACTTTTACCAGAGTTACTCAAGTGGAAAGGAACAGCGCACTCCAGTCATAGGAAATTCCCAAGCACAATGCAGCACAACTCCTGCAAGAAGCAGCCCTCACCTCAAGGATGTTGTGCCAGCCTGCTTACAGGAAGGAAGCACACAAGAACCAAAGGCAAACAGTGAGTAATTGCTTAACTAAAGAGAAAATACCTACTTCCCCAAAGAGCTGGTGAAGACCCTCGGGAATATCTTTGTTTAAAGAAGTTTGGCAAAGTCAAAATAATCTCTCTGAATTAACACATCAGTGCATCTGTACTTTGGGCTTCTATGGAGGGGAATCATTTCAGCTCAGAGCCAGAAAATAAAAAGGTAGTTTAACAAATAGTGGGTAAGAGAGCAAGAAGACAGGCTACGTTCTTCATGTAAATCAAAGTTGTTCCAGAAAGGCTTAGGAAGAGAGGTTGCTATTTGCAACTGGGAGCCAACTGAAAGTTAATGGGGACACTGCTAAAGATCACAGACAAACGACTACTGTACTTTTAATGAATATTTTATTCATGTCACCTCTAAATTAGTTAAATTCGATAGGATGATAATGTAATGCAAAATGGCTTCCTCCCCAGACCATTTCAGGTGGAGGGTAGATCAGAATTTAATTTTAGGGTAATGTCAGGTCAAAATTAAATTTAAAAAATTATGGTTTGAAAGCAATAAATCTAAAGTGACCAATGGAAAAAATATTAAGTTAATGAGATGTGCAAGCCATTTAGAAAACCACAGATATATTACAGGACATATATTTTTCTTCTCTGGAAACAGGCCATTTTAATACCTGCTGATAGGGATGAAAGTGAAGAAAGGAGAAGGGGCACTCTTAAAGCTACTGCTATCAGATCTTGATAAAGTTATGAAGATAAATGCCAGAAGTTCAGTGATAGGCATATTCATCATTTGATCAGCAAGCTTATTAAAAACTTAAGACCCCTATATTCTCTTTCAGGTATCTTAAATACGTCTTCTGCTTTTTAGAGCACTGTCACTCAGATACACCAATGAAATGGTTCAAAAAAAAGGCAGATAATAAGCCTTAACACTTAAAGAAATCAGGCTTGGATTTTGTTGGTAGCCCATTTTCCCCCTGAGTTCCATGCCTCTCCTTTTGCTTATCCATGCTGGAGCTGGCACACATGAACGCACAATATATATACAAGGGATCTCCCAGATTAAGTCTGCTATTATGCAGCCTCAGCAATCCTGTGGATACTGTGCTTCCTGAGCCCTTCTCCTTCCTCAAAGGAAGGTGGTCCTAGAGAATGCCTGTGGAGGGGCCAAGGGACAGCTGAAGCAGCAGTATTCAAAGAAGGCAGGGAAACAAGGTGGGAAGGCACAAAACAAACCCAAGGGACGCATGTAAGGCAAGACAGGAGGTGTGAGGAAGGAAATGTGTAATTCATACAGCACTTCATTCCTGTTGAAATTCAACATCAAAAGGATTCTCCCAGATAGCATGACAGAAAACGAATGTCGTCGGATCTTTCTTAAGCTTAATTATGTGATTTTCATCCTACCCCAATCTACAAATTGTCATTTGTAGATTGCACTAGATCTGAGAGAAGCCTCAGGTTCTACCTTTGCTGCTGGCTGTCTATCCACCCAGAGTTACTGCTGCTGCTGTTTAAGTTTAAGAAGGCACCGAGACTTCAGGGTAGGTCAGGCCAGTACAGAAGCCACAGGTGGGGACAGCCAGTTAGAAGGTTTTCCACCAAATGAGATCCAAGATAAAGAGGTAGGAAAACTGAGTTGTTCTGCAGGAGGCAAGCTCAGTTCAAGCAAAGAGATTAAAGGAAATCATAAAGTCTCAGAATCATTTGAGAAGGAATGGGCCCTAAAATGTCATCTAGTCCAATTCCCTCGCAGTGAACAGGGATACCTACAGCTCAGCCAAGTTCCATCCCTGGGCTCATTTTTATGGTCCTGCTCTGGACACTCTCCAACAGGTCCACATCTCTCCTATACTGAGCACTCCACACCTGGACACAGTGCTCCAGGTGAGGTCTCACAGCACAGAGCAGAGGAGCAGATCCCCTCCCTCACCCGCCTTTGATGCAGCCAAGGATCCAGTTGGCTCTATGTGCTGTCAGGGCACACTGCTGGCTCATGTCAAACTTCCTACCCACCACTACACCCAGACCTTGCATTCTGCTTTGTTGAAACTCGTGATGTTGTCCTGGGCCCACTGCTCAAGCCTGTCCGGGTCTCTCTGGACAACACTCTATCCTTTGGGTATGTCAACCCCACCACACAACTTGGCATCATCTGCAGTACTACAGACCACTTTTGTTCGACTGAAATAGAGCTTTGGTAATGTAAATATGAGATCTGTTACAAAAAGAAAAAAGTGCATACAGGAAGTTTCCAAAATGGAAAATCTATCTGATCCCAAGTTATTTCTGAATATTCTGATGGCAGCACTACAGCTGCTTATGCCAAGCACATCCTCTTCTATTTCATTGCAGTCGCCATGCACCAGTAAGTCTGACATTGGCCTAAGTCTACCATCCCAGGGATCCCTTTCCTGACCAACTGCAGTACAAAGCAAGAAGGAAGAGTGCCTTCCCACCTGCTAAGGAGGCATCAGATGGCCACAATGCTTCAGCATTTACAATAGCAAGCCAAAGACATCTTGCATAGACTCTCAGGCATGGGTGTTATTTCACAGTATGCACATTGCTTTCCCCTCTGCACAGAAACGAGAGAAGGCATTAGACTTCTACAAAAAGGAGAGAAGACTGTGAGGATGAGCCCCATGGTACCATGAATCCCAA
Organism: Tympanuchus pallidicinctus; assembly: GCF_026119805.1. Classification (NCBI taxonomy): domain Eukaryota; kingdom Metazoa; phylum Chordata; class Aves; order Galliformes; family Phasianidae; genus Tympanuchus; species Tympanuchus pallidicinctus. The sequence goes on from NW_026294618.1 coordinate 107,111,574, forward strand.
AGACTGAGTAACACTGAGTGGTTGTGCTCCATGCTGGGCTTCTCATTATCAGGACATAAATTGTTCTGATATGTTGCTCTTGCAAGACAGCTCACTGATAAGGTTAGAATAGTCATCAGGACTATAGATTTTTATTATTTTCCTTTTTTTTTTTTTTCTTTTTTTGCATGAATGCCAGCTTTAAGCAATCTCTTCACAGGGCTCACTTTGATAATCCTTTTCAAGTTTTTATTTAAACTCTTTAAAAGAGAAAAAGAAGCAAGAATGAATTACAAACTGGAAGAACACAAAGAAGTAGAGAGAGAAGATCAATAACTCACATACCCAGCAGTAAACAAACTGGAACAATTACAGCAAAAGATGGTTATTGATCAACATCAGAAACAGTTCATATGCTGGCCTCTCTCCTTATACCAGACCTCAGTAATATTCTTACTTTCTCATAACAGAACTATGTCCCACAGTTTTTATTACCACAATATTTTAATCCCCTTATATTCATGAATAGTACCTGTGTAAGATCTTCCAATCAGAGGAATTTTGACTGCCCTGTGCCTCATGTTAGAGACTGGAAGCTGAGCTGCTGGAAGCTGAGCTGACCTCCCTGAGGCCAAGGGCAGGGGCAGATGCTCAGTCCTGGGCTCTTTGTTTTCTGGCAATGCTAATCCTTGGAGATTTTCACAGCGGGAGAACTTTTGTTCTTTTTTCCTTCCCTCTCCACTTTGCAACAGTTTATTTCACAAGCACGCAGCCAAAGCAGTTCAGACCCACACTTGCTGGAAGAAGCCAAGGACATGAGCACAGTACAGAGAGTTTACCTTGATATAGATCTGCTTGTTCACTGCAAGAGGCATCAAGATTCACAATGCTGGTACGAGTCATCCTCCCTGCTGTTTGTTTGGTCTTCCTGGTTGTTATTTTCCACGCTGCCTGGGTGATATCATGGTGTTCAGTTCTTATCAAGCCAGGAACATTTGCTTCCCCTTTCCCTTGTTTGCAAAACCATCGCTCACATTTTACCCAATTTCATGAGTCAGAGTAGAATTCCAGTGGAAGTTTGTGGGTTTGATGTATCAGCACCAGCAAAGCTCTCCTTTCCTCATGCAGTCCACATGAATCTGCTCCCTCACAGATAGCTAGGTTTTATTTATGTAAACTGAAGTTCATAATATGTAAAATAAGCTGTCTTAAACCAGGCTTTTGCCAGTCCATGTGTCCTGCTCAATCACGGCTAATCTGAGCAAATGGTAGGGAGGCACTGATGCTGAATTAGCAACAGTCTTAAGATACTTTTTACCCTCTCCATGACCCAAATATAGTGTTATAACAGCTCTCATACTGTGCACATGAACATCACCAAAGATTTGTTTTACTGAGCATGTTGGAAAGAGCGCTGGAGCTGGATCTACACCCTGGTTCTGATGGGCTGCATCACAAGCTGCACCTTTTTCTTTTTTTTAAGCATCCATAGTGGCTTTCCACGTTAGTTTTCATTCTGATCCATCCCTCTACTGCCTTGACATTCTGGTGCTCTTCAAAAATCCGCTGCTGATTTCCTTATAATCCTTACACAAAATGGACAATATGCGAAAGGAAAATCCACCTGGCAAAGTTGCCAAAAGAGCAATTCCAATCTAATTAGGAGTTCATCGTACTTCAGTGAAAGCAGCACAAACACTGTTAATATTCAGTGCAGCTGCTTTGTCAATAACTCCCAGTGAATCCTCCAATTTATAAGAAAAATCAGGAAGCTATTGGATTCTATGACACTGATAGATCTATCAGTATTCATTGCCCCTATCCTCCGCAACACGAGGCACAAATGCCAATAGCTCTAACAGTCCCTTAAATGCTGAAGGATCATTATTAAAGTGTGCTTGGCATCCCTGGTCATTAATTATAATCTTGTGCACATATGCAGTGTGATTGCAGGAAATAATCAGCTTTGTCTGCCAAATTGGCAACATTTAGAAACTAATTTGTTATGACATACCATCAAAGATATTTAAACAACAAACCCAAAGCTCCGCTGCACTGCGCACACTGTTAAAATATCAGATCGCATCATTAAAAAATAGTTAACACATCCGAGGGGAGGTAATATTTATCCTTGAACCTCGGTTCAAGTGGAGTGTGCAGCAGGAGCGCCGTGCTTCCCTCTCCCTTTGCAGGCGAGGAGAGCTGTGTGATGCCCGGGGACAAGGACTGCAGGCACGCAGAGCTCACTGTCAGTCAGCAGCTTGCAGCGCCCACTGAATAAATGTTTGCCAAGAGCAAAGCTTGCCCAGGGCTGCCGTGCTTCTTGGGATGGCTGTGGATTCACTGCAAGACTTTAGACTCGTCTTTATCCGTCTGATTTCTTTCTTACCCACCCGGCCCCTGCACGGCTGGCAGGAGGATGCGGTCTCCCAGCTTGGCCCCATGGGCCCAGTCCCTCTTCCAGGTTCTCCCCACCATCAGCCCACCATGCTGGGCAGGAGCTGTGCTCTGTGCTTCCTTGTGGCTTGGTTTCCCCATGCTGATCAGAACGAGGGCAGTTCTTGCAAACTAGCTGAAGGAAACAGAGGGTTTGCTGTATAAACCCTTTGTGCCCGTGAAGAATGCAAGTCCTGCAGAGCTAGGACTTTTCTCCAGGCCTCTGAGGCAAACCAGAGAGCCTTGGCACAGGCCTGCTGCCAAGCAAGTCCTATGGCTGCTGAGAACCAACTTTGGACCACTGCAAAACTAACATCAAGGCTGCAGTGATTGCACTCACCCTGGGAAGCAGAAGACAGGTTTGCAGAAGACAGGGGTTGAGCTCTGAATCTGTGGGTTTTTGGCATGAAATACATTCCTTCACACTGAGAAAGCAGCAGTTAGAGAGTACAAGAATAAGCTGTGCAAAGCAATAGCAACCCAGTGAGCTCTACAATTTCCAGCTTTTCTGAACTGGACCTTGCAGTGGAGCATATGAGAGCAGAGAGAGAGGAAATTCAAGGCTCACACGTACATCAGAGGGTGCACACTTCATCACACTCTGTGCACATGTAGCATCATTTCTTTTTCTCAGATCTACAGTCAGAGTATTAAGATGTACATCAAAATAAAACTAGAAAATAAATATCAAGCTTTTGTTCAAGAAGAATAACTTTTTTTTTTTCCCTACAAATAAGAATGCTTTAAAACTGATAAAGCACACTGTTTGTGTAAGGTTTGTAAAAGAAAAGAATCATTTATAAATTGAAATATGGCTACAGTTCTATTAGCAGAGCACGAAATGCGGCTGTTTCCACCAGATAGAGAGGCTGAACTTGCATGTTTTCCTGCAGTCTTTCCTGCTACTTCTTCCTCCAGTGCTGCTTCCCTCAGAGCGTTTTGTTGCTACTGTCCCCATCCATGCCAGGAGTCCATTGGCCCAGTTAAAGCTGAGAATGGAGGACTGACAAGCACAAAGCATTTAAACCAACATGATTCTGGTAGTAATGACTGTTTACTCCAGGAGATGCTACTTGAACAGAATATTTTAGTTGACATGGCAATTTCCTACTCCTTGCCCACATTTTCTCTGAATGCAGCATTCCCTATCTATGAAAAACTATTTCAGCAGATTCTCAATTGCTGTCCTCAGCCACTGAACCAACAGTAACATCCCTCTTTCTTTCTTTTTCATGGTGTTTTGTAGCATGTAACTCATCTCAGAACAAAGTCTTCTGAAATGCTTAAAAGGAACAAATAGTTTTCTCCCTAACTTAATATTAATGTGTTTCTTGAAATCCATGCTTCCCAAGGACGCTTCTTGAAACAGAAGATAATAAAAGGATCTCAAATCCATCATCATCAAAATAGAAGCTATACGAAAAGATGCTTCAAACTAATAATATCTATTATATCAATGTTCCTTATTTTTTTCCACATTTTCAAAGAAAAAATAATAGTTACAGCCTTCTAATTAGCTCCTTAATAATAATGTAAACACTTTCTAGACAAGTGCATAGATTTCTCTACAGCACTAGCTTTAAACTTCTCTTTTTTTCCTGTCTGATTGCGCAGGAAAAGATGAGAACAAAAAAATAATCCAAACCATTCCCAAACAAGGACATTGGTTAAAGCTCATTTTCTTCGTTGTCACAACACCTGTAGAGATAAAATGTTGAGCTTCCCATTAGAATAAGCATTAAACCAAAGCTTTTCATACAAATGGTGGTAGATCACAAAGGTACCCTACTGTACGTGGGTTTTAATACAGTGTTCTCAAAATAAGCAGATAGAGTTCATAATGCCTTTTAATAAGAACACATTTTACCTTGAAAACTTCTATTAGAGAGTACCCCATAAAGGGCAAAATGTAAATTAGATATAATAATATGGCTATAATTATTTTCTTCTTTTTCCTGTTTTGATAGAAGTAATTCAGCATTTACATAAAGGCCTAAAACACTGGCCTTGGAAACAATGCCTTCTCAAACAAAACATTTCCAATTAAATGTCTGATGCACAATGCCTTCCTGCTGTGAACCAAAGCCAGCATGGTGCACATTAAGAAGAGCCCCACAAAGCCTGGAGCTGGGGCACGATGCCTGTTGGTGAATGGACTTCACATGAGAAGGACAGTAGCCATCGTCCCCGTGTGTTCCATAAGAGCCACAATGGAAAATGAAACGCCTTAAGAAACAAAATGAGTACAGGAGGGATTTAATCCCGAATGCCTCTGGCCCTGCTGGGCTCTTTTTGACACTTTCTCACAATCTGGAGGGAAGTGACCAAGGTACAGATTGCACCAACCCTTACAGCAAAGGCACAGATCCTCCTTGTAATTCTGCTCCCTCTTATTGACACAGTCTAGGTACCAGAGGAGCTGGTGACCAGTTGGTGTTGAGCAGCTCACATGGATGTGCTCATCTCAGCCAGCTCTGTGCTTCCGTAGCACCCTGATGCTGATGGCACCCAACCAGCAGATACGTCCCTTGTCATGGCAGACAAACTCTGGTCTGGTTCATCCCAGTGAAAACAAGAAATAATTATGGGAATGAAACTCCACCCTTTCAACATAAAACAGCTCTCCCTGCAGGCACCATTATCCTCACTGCTATCTTCACGTGTCTCTGAGTATTCTCTGATGGGAAGGTGCTGCACCATTCCTGAGGTCAGTAATCCCTGTGAATTGAAGCAGGGGCAAGTATGATGTGGTTAGCACATCATGAGCCATTTGGCACAGTAAGCTTCTGGGGCTGATATTATGAACACTTATCACATACATATCCTATCTCACCCTGAATAAATAAGAAAATTAAAACTCAGCATCCCATTCTTTCAATTCTGTTACTGCCAGTGACACTTACCCTTGGAAAGATAATACTTATCTCACTAGTTCATAAGGCCATTGGGAGAATTATTTACTTGCTATACTAAAATTAATTATCTGAAGTGCTGCATAATGGATTGGTAATGTTTTCCTCATTGTCACCGTCATGAAGGATACTTCATTCGTTTGCCGAAGAAAATAAATATGTTGAAAAAATAAGATGGGCATTATTTGCAAGTTGTACAGCTTTCCGAATTCAGAAATAGAAGTCATTTTTCTCCATGGCCAGAATGCTTTCCAGAGAGATGTGCAAAATGGAAATACGTTCGTCTCTTCCCAATGCTAACGGGTATTCTGAAGATGAAAATGAAGCATCCTCTCCATGTGCTTTTGTGTGGGCTCCAGGAACTAGTTAGTGAAAGTCACACAAAATTAGCTGCTCCATTTCAATAACGTATATTAAATGCTTTTATATTTAAAATCTAGAATTTTAAAAGTCTTTGTCTTGCTCCAGGAATCCTAATGCCTATTTCTTACATCCTTAGGGAAATTAGGAAGCTACTAGACAAGTTAATGCTTTGAAGCTGTAATTTAAAAGGTTTAAAAAAAAGAAAATCTTTTTTTTTTTTTTTTTCCTTTAAGAGCCTGGCATATTTTAAACAGAAAATTGTAATAATAATTATGGATATATTGACCTCTCTGCACTCCTTGGCTGGCCACTCAAGTGAAGTAGATTTTAAGCAGCTCCCTGCGGGATTCCGTCAGCTTCCCACGTTGCCACGCTGTGGCACTGCCTGCACTCCTGCACTAATGCTGCCTTACACCCTACAGAAACTCTTCCCCAGACCAGTTGGTTGCATCTGCTTTGGAACTGGCAGGGTGTGTGACCCGCAGCCAGCTGCAGGCCTGGAACAACGCAGTGCTTCTCCCCAGGGCAGCGTCAGCGGCCTTCCTGCCATCCCTTAGCGACCCGATGGTGGTAAGCGCAGGAAAGGCTTCGGGGCTTTAAGAGCACCATCTCTTTTTCCCTTTTAGCAAGGAGTCTCTATGCCTCAGCCTGTAGCTGGAAGTGTAGAGACTGAGTTGGAAAACAGAAAAGAAGAGCAACTGAGCACTAAGCCTGTTTGCTGCAACTTACAGCTCACTGCTAAAGATCTGGCGTGTTTTTCCTGGATAAACCAAACTGAAAAGGAAAGATATGTGCAAATGTGAGAATCAATCATGGGTTTGATGCTCTTGTCAGTCTAACTGTTGCAATTGAGATGTTCTTCCACCGAAATCCTACACTTGTGCTGTCAACGCCAGATAAAGAGCTCACATTACTTTCAAGTGTGAGGACATAGTTCACAATAAAACACATTTTGGACTGAAAAACTGCACTTACATCCAGGCTGAACCACCCAGAAATCAGCCTCTTAATGCTCTTCCTCCGATTTGAATGTCAGTCCTCTGCACAAGTTATCCCCATTTAAGTCAATAGATTTACCACCATAAAAGAGAAAGTGTCATCCCAGAGGCTCCACTATGTTTATGTACATAAAAACAGAGAAAGATTGAACGAGCATGCTTTTCTTCTCCCTTTTACATCCTCTCACCAACACGCAGAGGCACGCAGCATCTTTCCAATTCATGCGGCAGCCCTGGCAAAGCAGGCAGTCGTCTGGACGCAGGGATAGCAGAGCTGGCTGTGTGCTCTGCAGCAGATCCAGAAGTGCCACAAAATGCCCGAGGCCTTTTGGGAAGCTTGGAACCTTTTTAAAAATAAATACGCCTCCTAACTCAAAAGCAGCAATTCACATGGAGATCTATTTCCCAAATATCTCCCTGCTTCCTGAAAGCAGAGGATAGAATTATTTCAATCGATGCATTGCTGCATGCCTTATTCATAACCCGATTTGCAAAAGCGAAGCTGGAATTTAAAAGCAATCTAGATACATTTGACTATCTACAAAGATAATGAAGTGTTACTTTTATTGTTAGCACTGCTGCTAAAAATGAGATGTTTGGTGATTCAGACCTTTTATACAAAAAGCCTATAGCTTGCTCATGTAAATACGGTTCAATTTAAGCAGTACTGACAAAACTATTTAGCTGCTTCGATGGTTTTAGTCCTCAAAACACAGAGACATGGAACACCTTGAAATGAATCTTGATGAGTCTTTTTTTGTTCTGTGGCAGGGTTGCTATCTTCTCACGTTCAGTGCCAGACATAAAACTTCCTGTGCCTCTGCTGCTGAGGAGAACAGTTACAAATGATGACAAGCTGATAGGAAAAAATTGGTTTCTAGCACTTCAGGACAGTTCACTTGGCTTAATGTCACAACACTCATATTGAAAATGCATGATTTGCAGTCAGAAAGCAGGGTTTTTAAGCTTTAGAGAAGGGAAGAGAGCTATGCTCATACTACCAATAAGAGTTTTTAATCTTTATTATCATAAAGGATGAAATGTCCCTGCAAAGAAAACATGAAGTGGTGAAAGGAAGTCTCTAAGTGCGAACTCCTGCACTTCTTTTATTCTTGCTAACTGTTTGGCAAGCTCTTACTTTAGCTGCACAAATGTTCTGCCCCAGGAAGGCAGGGCTCAGCATTATGGCTGAAGAGATGGATTCTGTTCTAACAGCTTAATACCAAATCATATGATTTAAGGAGAAAAAAAAACAGCCAAGAACCACCCAAACTTTAAGGCGAACACAACTTCCCAAATATGGAATTTTTTGAAAGATGCTCAAAACAATATGTTCCAGTGTTTAATATGTAAAATTATAAGCTTATTGGCAGAATACACACACATACATATGCACATGCATATATATACACCACAAACATGTACATACACACAAATATATGCATGTTTGTTACACTTCCTAGTAACAACTGCATAGGAAGTCAATCTGAGGTCAGAGCTTCCTAACATCAGGCATCATGCTAACACACAACACTTCAAAGAGTGCCTGTACCCGACACGTAGGGCAAGACATGGTATGTGGTTACATACAGACCAAGTGGAGAGAGAGGACATATCTGATAATGCTGGGCACTGATGGGCAGGAGCCTCTGCCAGCTGCCTGGCTGCTGCTACGTTTGTATGTAATGTCTTGTAGGAGAATAATACAGCAGCCCTGTGACAGTATGAGAAGGCTCTTCAGCACAGAGTTAGCCCTCTGGACCTCTCATACACCAGCCTTTACAAAACCTGAAACAATATCTTCATCTGCCTGCAACTCCCTTTTAGCACAGCAAATCACTCTGTTGCAGAGAACTGTTTCTCAAAGAAGCACCAAGATGCTGGCCCTTCAAAAATTATAGAGTAAATGCAGCAAAGACTGTAAAAAATGTTGGCATGCCACAGTACTGACAACTGGTCCTTACAACTGGTAGTTTGTTATTTGATGATGATCCTGGTGCTCACAGTACTCATCCTTTCCCACTTGTTGGATAAAAAAAAAGCGAGACTAATGAGCCACCTAAAAGCCAGAGGGCAGATGTGAACATCAGGCTGAAATGCAGTTCGTGAGAAAGAAAACATCAATTTATGTCAACTATTTTAAATCAAAGCATGAAAACTTGTGAGTTCTGTTTAAACATGGGGATATTTCACTTTGCTGATCAGCTAACCTATCTTTGCCTGAACTGTATTGGAAGCCTTCTCTATAATCCCATTTGTTTCTATTTGTTCCTTTTGCTAATATTGGCCTTTTTAATCTCACTTCATTTGGAAGCACCGGCCTTCCCAATACCTTTAACCATCCTCATTGCACTTTCATTGAAATCAATGGGGCTTTGCAAATTACCGTTGTACAGCTGACTCCATTATGCCCATTACAGATTTAAAAACATGATGACAAGAAGCTAATCTGTATGCACAACTCCCTCTCTTCTGCTGTAAATAACTCAGCCATATAATTTTTTAAATACTGAAGTGCCTAAATTATAGACTAACAATGTGCAAAATTCCATCTTCAAATAAGTCTTTTTCTTTTTTTTTTTTTTTTTTGTAGCTAAGATAATACAGCATTTTTCATAGACTCAGCTAAACCGTGATAGCTTCTGTTTGTTTTGTCTTGTTTCTTGTTTAGAAATGGATAACGGCATGTCAGGCCAATTTAATTTAGATAGGATGCTTGGAGACTCAGAAGCGAAGTGGCAGAGCTTCAGCCCGAGGTACCACTAACAACAGAATTAACAGCCCAGCATCCTCATGCAGCCCTTCCAAACAGGATCTGACAAACTCCTAATGACGTTAACAACTCCATTTCCCCTCATTAGCGCCACGCTCGCTGCTTGCCTCATGCCAGTGGTCTCAGGGACATTGCACTGCCAACAGGCTGTGGTGGAGTTTATGTTTGTCCCCTGGAACCAGTGCAGAGAAGTGGAGGACAAAATGCATGGGAGCCCTGGGCACAATGTGGGAGTACAGATGGGATGCTGCTCCCTCTCCTGCAGTTCTTAGCATGAGAGGTAGTGGCCCTGAATTGCAGCAGGGAGGTTCGGGTTGAGTGTTAGGAACAATTTATTCTCAGAGAGGGAGGTGAGGCAGTGGCACAGGCTGCCTGGGGAGGTGGTGGGTCACCATCCCTGGAGGTGTTCAGAAACTGTGGGGATCCGGCACTGAGGGACATGGTTAGTGGCACAGCGGAGGTGGGTTAGGGTTGGACTTGGTGATCTTAGAGGTCTTTTCTGACCTTAACAATTCTACGGTTCAACAAAGAGCTGAAAGGAACACAGAGGAGCCAGAAGTTGGGACAGCCAAATGCAACTGATGCCACAAGAGCAGGAGATACGTCAAGCTGGCTCCTGCAGGCACAGCCAGCCTTGCGTTGCCATTCCCAAGAGCACAGGCAGAAGCAGCACCGTGGGCCCAGTGGCAGCTTTGGGCACCTTGGGCACGGCCATGGCCAGGCAAGGAGCCTGGTGGTGTGCCCCTGGGGAGACAGATGACATGCTGAGGGAGGAACAGAGCAGTTTTCCCCAAGTAACTTTCCTCCTCCTGTGGGTGGGGATGATTTAGGCTATTGTGCGATCACCGCCACTGTGTAATTTATATTCACTGGGGTGCCAGAACTGTGCGATCTCCTCTAAATATAAGCAATTAACTCCCATTAGCATTAGCGGGATTCACTCAGGAGACTATCCCCCATTATTGATTATCTCATTTTTGTACCAGCTCAAAAAAAATGTACAAAGAAAAGAAAATCACATAGTTAGTGACTTTGGCTAAGTTAAGGCAGGCAAATTAGATTCATTATCTTTCTCAAGCTAAACAGTGGGGCTTATTAGAATGTAGTTCATTTGCATACTTTGATCTGATGGGTGTAGATACCTAATTATACAGCAGCCAGCAACTTAGTTTTGATGTTTTTTATTAATTAATATTCAGTATTATAATTAAATGCACAGGCTGCTCTTCTGAAAATTCTGTTTTAGTTATTTCTAAAGCAAAAAATTACTTAAAAAAACATACCTGGAAAGCACATCATCAGCAATAGACTCCTCCACCACACAACAGAAGTGTAAGCCACCCTGCAAGCAGGGCCCACAGCTTTGCCAGAGGCCCTGTTACTCCTGAACTCACCCTAACGGAGCTAGCAGTGCTCTTGGTGTTAACCCTGCTGCCTGAGATAAGCTCCTCTAGGAGCACCTATACCTTCACGTAACGGAATGGTTCATTTTGTTGTTCTTCAACAACTTCAATCCTTGATTTTTAAATACTTCCTTTTAAAACACCAATTTCCTTAAAAAACAAGTGTCACAGACATGGGGACATGCCTTGGCTCTGCATTCTCAGATGAAATGCTTGCATTATTTGTTACAGTGGTGACTGTGAAGCTGTATGCAGAGATACATGCAGATGTTGGGAGCCTCAACGTGCCTCAGTGCCAAAGAGCAGCAACTACAGAGTTTAAAGACACTCAAGTTATGCACCATCTGCCTCGCTTGGAGGTCTCCTGGTCTGCCCAATTCAGAAGCTTCCTTTGCAAAGCAAGCTCTTCTGCAAGAAAATGCATCCCCATCCTGTGAAAACTCCAGGAGCAGCCTGCTGATTAGGTCATTAAATAAACCAGCCGTGAGCGGTGGCATTATGTATGGATCACTATAAGGGAAATAATAGTAGAATAAATACAGCAGGCAAAGCTCACTAAGCCTTCAAATACAATGAACTTTTTCTCTGAGCAGACAGTGCCAAGCAAGCTGAAAAAATTAATTTGCTGTTTATTACCGTTTTTGTTATGATTGGTATCTTTGCAAGTCTGAGCCATTAGCATGTGAGTTTACAATTATCCTCTGAGCCTTGTAATGTCCTGTCATTTACCTCCAGGGATTTATGTCAGAATCCAACTTGGTTCGTAAGTGATCTTCCAGCAGGACAGAATGACAGCACCATTATGTGTACGTAGCTCCCACCAGCAGATGATTGTAATGATATTATTATTCCCCTGATCAGCTTGTGACGATTGTTTGAACTTTATCGGTATTAATAGAGAAAATAATAAAGGTATTAATATTTGAAAGCTCTCTGTATTGTGTTTAGTATCATATTATTGCTACATTTTATGGCAAGTACTTTGACATTTCAGTGAATTTCCATTTACAATATTACCACTATAATCGACTCATTTTATAATTGCTTCTGGATACTTGTAAGGTTTAATTTCTGATATTTCCCCTCAGTAAAGGAACTTGCATATGAAATTGATACACAATTATCCTTGGAAATTTGCGTTGTTAGTCTACAACTGTAGGGCTTAAATCAGCCAAAAGTATTCCCTCTGGCTCTTGGCCCAAATGAGACCATGTTGTCTCCTTGGGTTTCACAGTCACCAAGATTACTTCTGGTTCTACAGCAGATGCATCCTCTCTATTGGAGCTATTGAAATTATCCACGCTATCTGCATGCTAGGAAGAAAGCTGCTGACAGACACAGGGCAGGACAGGACAGTCACGGGAAGGCTCAGTGTTCACCTCTTTGGAAAACAGCAGATAATCCAGTGTTGTCAAGCTTTCTTCACTCCAAATGCCTGCCATTTGCATTTCATTACATTTCCAAAACGCCCATATTCATATTTCTGCTCCAATCCTACCCCAGCACCTCAGCTTCCTGCCCTACCCACCCTTGTCCACATCTCTGATGAGCAGCTTGGCATCTGCTATCGAGTTTAACTGCCTAATAACAATAGCTCAAATTTCCACCTACAAAAATAGAACACAGGCAGGTTTCCTCATTAGTAGAGGGTCTCTCCTCTTCCCTCTCATTTATCTCATGCTTTTCCTTACCTTGACATACACATGCATCATCAGTGTGATAAGTCTGCTGTCAGCTGGCCATAGATCTGCCTGCCTGTGTGGGAAAAAACAGCCAAAAGCATTGACTATCACTAAGGACTGTGAAATGTATTAAACAAAGGAATAAAAACTGAATATGTGACGTGGGAGAGGGAGATTATCATTTTAGAAAGCTCTGAGGGAAATAATTTTAAAGGCAAATGGGTGTCAAGTAGATATTGTGGTGAGCCCTGAGGATGGACTCAGAAATACCCTGGCACCTCCAGATGCTGTCCGCCCATAAAATCACAGGAGTTTTGTCATCAGCTCGTTTCAGAAGGAACTTCAAGAAGCTAATTAATGGCAAGAAATAAGACATCAGAGAAAGAGCTGTGAAATACTTTTTCTGAATTTGGACAGGAAGAAATGCAGGAAAAGGGCCAGGATTCATACTCTGCTTCTGGCTTTGACACTTTCTTGAAAGCATTCTTGCAGTCTTGCCCTGTGCTACGCTAACTTTACACTGGCATAGATGCTCCTGCAGAGGTACAGATTTCATTCCTGTATCTGCATAGATACTGCGTTTCCTAAACTATTTTTTAACAACTTGCACTAAGTTAATAAAGCTACAGTTCTGTAGAATTACGAGACCATATGTTCTGCCTGCTCAAAACTCATTTTTCTAAAGTGAAACTCATAAAAGAGAACTCTGACATAAAGGGAAATGCAAACAGCAGTCTGTTGCCTCTTAGGTTTGCAAGTGAGGCATTAAAGGCAACAAAGTTGGTAACAGCGGAGGCAACAGCTGTATTTCCAGTGTGAGGCTCAGCTCAAACATATCAGTTGGACCTGCTATGAGACAGAGCCTGCATGGGGTACAGAGCAGATTCACCCCTAAAGCTGCCTCCGATGTGTCACAGCAGCACCTTCTCAGCACTGCAGAAATACTCTTAAAGAGGGAAAGAGAAATGGTGTTCGTGGGAAAGTGAAGCTTATTAAATAGTGCCCAGATCCAGCCATTTACTTCAGGTGAAGGGCTAAATCCCAACACTTGAGAAACAATTTCAGTTTTAGATTCTGCTGTTAAAATTCGGGCTGTATAAGATACGAGATGAAGAGATCTGATCTAAGGATCTACTATCCAAACAGAAGAGCATTTGCATTACGAAGATGACTTAGCTATCAGACACGACTCAGAAAGGAAGAACAGCAGTTGCTTTAAGCAGCAATACACCTCTGCTGCCCATGAGCTCAGCAAGCCATGCTAAGAGCACTCCCATCAGCCCAGTGTCTTGCACAGCTCTCAAGAGCTCCAGCCTGCACCACGTCTGAATTTGTGCCAATGCCTGATTGCAGCTCAAGTAACATTAAAGGAACCCCCTAGGCTAGGTGGCTGCCTTACAATTGTATCAGCCTCACCGTTTTGTCAGGTTTGTTCTCTGTGGAATTGTATACCCACTCAAGGTTATGAATTTGATTTATCTTCAAGATTTTAGGTGAGTTTCAATCTTTGCAGAAGCGAAAGAACAATAGCATGGAGCAGAAGAAGATACCAGGAAGATAAATGTGTGTGAATTTACCACACACAGCTCTGTCACGGTGCTCCAGCCCTGATTTGCAAACCTTCACAACACGTATTTTTCGTGCAAGGACCACTAAATTAGTTCTGATTTACACCACTGCAGAGAGCAGGAGCAACACCGACCCGAGCCAACAAAACAAACACACATTTGAACCGAGGTGTCAGGAGGCACAGACGTATGGCAGAACCTGCGCTGCTTGTGGGACGCTCCTTCCAGTCAATTCTGCAGCAAATTCACTCTCAGCTAACTTGCTTGGTGTTAAATTACACATGTATTGATTTTTCACAGCATTAATTTCATGGTGATGTTTCAAACTGCTTAAGGCTTTATCCGGAATAGCACTGAACTCGGAACAAGGGAAGAATGGAGGAATATTTAATGCATCAGAAGGGCTCACCGCAAGATAAAAGGTTAAGAACCTCTTGATTAGCACTGCATACTACGAGCTATGTTTTTCCACGGCTTCCACAAAGGCAACAGCTCCAAAACCAGAGAACTGACTCTTACAGCAGATTTCAACGCGCTGTTCATTGTAAGCAGGGAATTCAAAGTTGTTTCCAATCGACATCCACCAGTACAGCTGAGAAGACACTTTGGATCTTATTAATGTCCTCAGCCCACCTGGCAAGGAGCCACGACGTTTCCCAGTTGCAGGTTCACAATATACAATCCGCACCTGATCTCCAGATAATGCTGAAATACTACAGCCAGCCACGCTGTAGTTCATATGCACGGTTCACGTTGTGCAAGGGACCTAAATCTTGCATTCTGCACACCAGTGGGAGTTGTGCTTGAGGAAGAAATGAAAGATTATTGCCGCAGAAAACACAAAGTCAGTAATTTGGCAGCCCGGTTTTATAATAATCTTTGTCTAATGATTATTTAATATTGTACTAGGCTATTTAAAAGAATGCTCTACAAAGTGTTGGAGCTTTCTTTTCAAAGCTGGTGTAAAATGTGATTTGTAATTAGAAGCCTTAGATGTGTAATGTGTGTGAGAGAATATTAGTATTCTGTAAAAGCTGCTGTCAGTATAAGTTATATGGAAAAGCACAAAATAATAGAAATACTTACCAGCTAAAACACTTAGTAAAAAATAGATTTGCTAGATTTTGTACAAGCTCCAACTTGGAAATTTAAACTATTTTCTTTTCCCTTTAAGTTCTATCATAAATAAATGAGTTAAGAATGATGACCACAAATGACCTTAGCACTCAGGGAATATATTAAACCATACTTTTAAGTTCTTCAAAGCATTTCACCGTATTGGAGCACAGACGCTGGAATTATTCACAGAGCTTGTTACTGCAGCTCTCAAAATTACTCACCAGTGCAAATGTTCAATAAAATATTATGATCTGGGTTGGTAAATTCCACTGACCCCAGCCGGGCTCCATTCCCCAAGTGCACCCAACTCCCTCACTGTGCATCGCAGAGATGAACACTATTTTTTCCTTTTTTTTTTTTTTCCTTTCCCCCTCTCCTTTTTTTTTTTTCTTTTTTCAATTTTTTTCCCCTTCCCCTTTTTCTCTTTTTTTCTTTTTTTCTTTTTTTTTTTCTTTTTTTTCTTTTTTTTCTTTTTTTTTCCTCCTTTTTTTTCCCCATTTTCTCCCTTTTTTCGGCGCCGGGCCGTGCCGCTCGGCCGGCAGCAGAGGGCAGTCGCGCCGCACCGCTCAGCTCGGCTGCCTCGGATGCACACCGGCGCCGGCAGAACACGGGAAAACAAAACCAACCGCCGCTATTTCCCGGCTCACACCTGGGAAACCATCACCCGCACCTCCCATAGGTTCTCTGGGCTCGCTTCCCCAGCAAAACGCACCGATGGGTCGAGCGGGATTTGCCCATCAGGCAGCGGAGGGGCAAGGAACCAGAAGTTCCTAAATTGCCCGACGCTGAGATTCGTTTCAGCCAGCAACACCAGCATCAGTTGCTACACGATCCTGTCGTGCTGCAGCTACGATTGCTAAGGCTAAAATAATATCTAAATAAACGCTCCCGTGTGCTTCCCGATGCTGAGAGCTGTCTTGGTTTCTCCCTTTGCAAAGGAGCTCTCTCTCAACGTATTCCCTTTCTGACCTAGATAAAATAATTTCTTATTCTTCATCTACTTCTGTAAGGTAATGACACGGTGAAGAATGTGATGTGTGCGCTGCAGATGGCACTGAAAGAATCTAAAAATACAGTAAGTTTTACAGGAGAGGTTTCGTAAGGTGGCTGTCTCCTTCTTGACATCACTATTCAGCTGGCTATTGGAATGGGACTAATTTAATTAAGAGAACAGCTCAGATAAAACATTTTTGTCAGATTCTCCAAGTCCTATTCACCTCGCTCGAGAACTCGAGCAAGTCTTCCCTTCAGCAGTCCAGTGGCACACCTCCTGCATGCCAGCCTCGCTGAGCACAGCAACAATAGCAGCAATTGGCACAAAGGGAAACACTGCAGTTAATGTAAAGATTATCATATTATTTCTCCAATGGTGACCCAACGGTCAAGGCAATTGCTGGCAAGAAATTGTTCGTTGCAGTCTTGATCTTTCACTCCTCTAAAGCTCCAGGTGAGTTTTATTTGCAGCGTTTGGACCTGAAACCTGCACAGCCATTAGCTCATTTCACTCCTCTGCTTTCCAAAGGAGCTGAAGCAAAAACAACTATTTCTAAAGCAATAAACATCAGTGTGGTTGGGTTTGGTTTGGTTTAGTTGTTGTTGTTTTTTTTTTCTCATTTTGTTTTGTTGTTTTTTGGTTTGTGTGTGTGTGTGTGTGTGGTTTTGTTTTAAAGTTATCTATTTGTCTTTTTGTGAGGGATGTAAGCAGGATGGTGAGCCCCTGGCACACAGTTAAGAACACATCAAGTTGTTAATATGACTGTGCTCCAGTCTATTCTAGCATAACACTTGATTTCCTAATAACAGATTTCTGTATCTGACTTCAGTAAGTGACAACTACTGCAACACCCATTCTGCATTTTACAACAAAGAACATTTATAGGCAAAGAAAAAGCTGGAGAAGATGGATTTGTGGCCGAAGAATGCAGTTCTTCAGCTTCCAAACAGAAGTACTACATCCAATGATGGAGAAGGACAGGGGAAGAAAGGCAGCCCAGAAGAAGGGGGTTAATAGAAGTTTTCCAATCTAACATTCTCAAAGTAAGCACACAAACAACAACAGAAAAAAAAGCTTCTATCAGACCAAGGAAGAAGAGTGTTAGAAGGATGTAATGCAGTCCCTGCAGCATTTCAAACTGTACTTCAAATCTAGGTCTCTTTCCACATAGCATGTTCATTGCTTGCAGCAAAAACAGGTTCTTTTAAAGAGCATGTCCCTTTATCATCATAGAACCAGAAGTTTCAGATTTCATACTTGTGATCTCAATAGCTTGCAGGAATTTATATTCAGAATGGCAACTTTGGTGGAAAAAAAAAAAATATGGGGAAAAAAAAATGTTGGGTGATGTATTTATGTATGAAAGTGCCATCAGTGAGCTGGAGTATCTCAGCTGCCAGAACATTGCTTTTCAGACTTAAGAAAAAAGAGGAAGACCAAAAAACAAAACAAAAGAAAAGAAAAACTAATTGCTTTATACTTGTGTATCGTTTGAGAAGTGGCAGGCTTGTGCCACTACTGACTGACTGTTTACTGCCTTCTTGTTATGAGACTCCTTTCCAAAGAAAGGAGCAGCCTACAGTCTTTCAGATTCATGTTTAAGCCTCCAGTGAAGAGATGGCTGGTTTGGCGTGTGTGTATGTACAAACTCCTGCACTACCCTAGTTAGCACTCCTTCCTACACATTCACCCCAGATCTGCCTTTCCTCAGTTTGATAAATCATAAGGCCTTTGGTTCATACATGCCTTCCTCGGGCACAATTTTTTTGCAGTTGTCTATGCAGAGAGTGATATCAGAGAGTTCTTGGTACTTTGCAGGATTAAACTCAGAATGGCTTTTGCAATTGCTGAGGCAAGGGAGATTTAGGTTAGATATTGGCAGGAAGTTTTTCACACAGGATGGTGAGGCACTGGAACAGGTTGCCCAAGCAGGCTGTGGATGCCCCATCCCTGGAGGCATTCAAGGCCAGGCTGGATGTGGCTCTGGGCAGCCTGGGCTGCTGGTTGGTGACCTGCACATAGATGATCTTTGAGGTCCTTTTCAACCCGGGCCATTCTATGATTCTGTGATTCTATGACCCTTTAAAAGTCTTGATGCCACCTTCCTTTCAGTTCAAAAAATTCCAAAATGAGACACGATAGACCACTCAAGGCTAAGCATGCCTCTTCTAGGGGTTCAGAAGCTTCCCAAATCCTCCTCATACCCCCTAAAAGATCTGAAACATCCTCCAGAGCCTTGGCAAATGTATATTAATAAAACAGAACATGAACACAGATTTCCATTCATCTTGTACCTGGTCAAGCACGTAGCCAATCTACTATAAAAGTCCCTGGGAAAGATGCACAAGCGTGATGCTGAGCAGTGCACAACCCTGGGCACACAGATCTTCCAAGAGGAGCCCTGAGTGTGCAGTGCTGGCAGCCAGATCAGACCTGCTATGCCAAGCATCATCCTGGAGAGCAACAAGGGCTCTTCCACTGAAGGGCAGCCAGCCTCAGAAATCCCACTCACACCACATTGACTATTTCAACAGCACAGGAGCTAACTGAACTTGAATTTCCTGGCTTTTGAGAGATTATAGGCATTATTTACTTTCTTTTTTTCTACCTCCCGCATTTTTAATTAAATTAAATTCCCCATGCATGGTTAGCTATAAAGTGCGTATTACTTACCTGCATCTTCAGATCTTTTACAGTCCCGTGGGCAAATCCATAATTAGTTGGTTTTGTAAAATGCATATTATTTACTTGACAGGCCAGAATGGCTCTGGAGGAACTGTCCTCATGTCTTGGTTAAGTGCATAATTAGGCAGGTTTTTTAAACCCACATTACGTTCCCCACATTGAAGCCACCGCTCTCCATTTGTTAAATATTCATTCTTTTTCTTTCTTTCTTTCTTTTTTTTTTTTTTAATGTGTATTATTTACTCAATCGGCCAAGACAGCATGTAATTATGTATTTAGGACGTGTGCAATGCATAATAAGAAACACTCATGAAAATGTATGGAAAAAATTACTGTGCACAATTAAGTTATTTTTAAGCCACCGTGTCCTCACCATTTCCACCATTTCCTCTCAAAGCACAGAGTATGTTCAGGAGAACAACTGTTTCATGAACAAAGTGTTTAAGCAAGCACTGCTTAATGCTGCATTTGCACATTTACCTAAACATTCAGACCTGCTTCATATATAAATGGAGCACTTGTCCTCTTTTCCAACGATGTGGGTATTTAACAACATTAGAGCAGAACTTTATATTACACTCCTATTTCTCTCATCCTCTGGGACAGATTCTCACTGTTGTTCCACTGAAGAAGGCATTTGGCATGTTAACCTGAAAGTCAGAGTCTGGATCATTGTGTTCTAGAAATCACTCGCTGTTATTTCCAACAGATAGAGGTGTGAAGGCTCAGAGCCATACAAGTGCCTGAGTGCATGTCACACACTTCATTAGTGACCAGAAGCACAGGACTGTAATTCTACAAGACTGCCCAAACGTCATTTCCTCCAGCTGAGCCTATGGAATATCTGGGCACATAACATGCACAGCTACATATTACTGCCCAGATTCATATATGTACTGAAACACCAGCTCTCACTGTTTTGCTGGGTGTGATACTCAGGCAACGGAAGGTCTACGCCCTTGGATCTAGCAATCAAGCCATTGTGAAGCTGAAGTTATTGCACACCAGCAGCATGAATCCTGGAGATCTGAAACTTACTTACAAAGATTTAACATTAAGTAGCCACAGCCACGTTTGACCTCCCTGAGCTCATTTCATACTTAGTGCTGCTAAACTGAAGGAGAACAATGCAACATTTACTAACTTGCAGTATGACAGCCTTGATATGCAGAAAAGATTCACATCAGCTTTTTCAGTAGAAAGAGCATCCTCCTAAGTGTCTTGTACTCATTTACTGCGAGCAGTTAAGGAACTGATCACCCCTCCCTCTCTTTTGCACTCACCTCCCAGACTTTCCCAACTGCACTATCACACCCGCTGGAAGAAAGGCACTGGGCCATGCCTGTAGTTTCTCACATCCAGCTATAGAGAGAAATGCTTTAGTGCTGTGCCACGGGAGGTGGGCAAATCACAGCCTGACACAAAAAGTACCACTGTCATCACGCGACCAAAACAAGGGCATGTCCCCAGTCTCCAGGCAGGAGAGCACCAGCTCCCCTCAAAGCCTTAACCACACTCATCTGGTTTGCCTCCTTACCCCAAGGCCAAACCAGATGTCAAAAGTATGATATACTGCCTAAAGAACGTGGCTTAAATAGAATGCATGACTCCTTGCTGGAATCTGCTCAGGTTGCAGGCACACAATCAAGTGCAATCAACGAACAGCAGCTAAACAAGTTAGCACCTGTCAGCTGGCCTCTAAGCCTACTTCTGGTAGCGCCTTTATGTTCCACCCAAAGCTTGTTATGGAGCGGGCAATGCAGAGAAAGATGCTGCTTTCAACCCTACTTTGGGTTTCTGCTGCAAGTCATCACCTCCACGTTTCAGCTGGCAAATCCAAAGCTGAGTACTCTCATCTGCTAACAGCACAAAAATCCAATGGCTTGGTTAAAATGGAGCTCCGAAGTAACTTGTCTGCACGAGCCCTGAAGCACAGGTCTCACTGCATAGGTTGGGGTGATAACCTGTAGGACACCAGGGGTGACAAAGAGCTGGGAGGAAATTCAGTCTGTTTCGCAACGCTCCTCTGGCATCACTCCAGCCCAGCTCTGCTGCAAAGGAAAGCATGCTACCTTAAATCCCAGTAGAAAGGGTCTCGAATTCAGGCAGTATTCTAAATAAATAAAAAATGAACAAAAAAAAAAAAACAAAACAAAACAAAAAAATAACCAAACACATAAGGCAAAACCAGACAGGTTCCTTAAACAAAGGCTGTGATTAATTTTAAACTGTGTTGTCCAATCATATTGATCATTATAGCCACTTACATTTACTGTAAATCTACTAGAGTTTTCCTGTTTCATTTCTTCAACACAAAAACAAGAACTCTTTCCCACAGTAGGCTAGATATTTCCTGAAATAACACATGAGTGGTGGCTATTTTACCCAGCAGGTTCCTTTATCACCATGGAGCAGGAAAGTTGACAGCCTTTGTGTCTGAAATGTAATTAGCTTGTGGGAGAGTACAGTCATAATGAAAGTAAAATTCACATTATTGCAGGCATGTGATTGTTTGTTCTTTCAAATGGGAGGGAAAAAAAAAGTGAATTCCAAGGGCAAGGTTTTAGGGGGCTTGTCCAATTGGTATCCGCAGAGTTTCCAAGTGTCTGTTGAGGGGAAGGGAGGCTACTGGAAGGTTAGATCAGGTTTCTGTGTGAAAGCTTTTAATATCTCAGAGGGAATGAATGATGAAAAATGACCAACAACATGGGGTGTGAGTTCCATTTCAGTTCCTTCCAGGACTGGTTAACTAATGGGAAAGTCTCCTTCAGAAGCAGATACTACAAGTAGAGGCTTACAGTCCCTTCTGAAGCACAACAAGTAGTTGTCCCTCTTAACTGAAAAACAGAACAACAAAAGGTTTAGTTTCTATACTAAATCCTGGGTAAGCATGTTTGCAGAGCAAGCTTCAAGCACACGGAAATGCATCACGCTTTTCTTCTATTCATTTCTGAAAGGCTGAAACACAAGAAAACAAATTTTGTAGGACACAATTAGACCATGGTCACCTGTTTCAATGGGCAAATGAGTAAAAAAAAAGTGCAGATTGTTCCAGGGAGCTGCAGTTGCTCTGTAAACAGTCGTAGCCCCACGTGACAGGGACAACTCTTAGCAATCCACAATGGGACTTGCTATACATTAACTACAAGTAAGTCCTGTCTCCCAGATCCTTGGAATCGTTCTTCTATAGGCTTTTGAATTTGTTGGCCTGCCCTTTGCAGAACTCCCAGGAAACAAATAACCTCTTCTTACATCAAATGTTTTGTGATGAAGCTCTGCACCTATTGATTGCCTCTTTCCAGGTAAAGGAGGGGAAGTAGGAAACTCTCCTTCCTTATCCAACTACTTAACAGGGATGACTTAATATGCTGTAACAACAGCAGTTTTTGGAACGTTGTGGACATACACAGAATCATAAGGTTGCAGGGGACCCTGAGAGAGATAAATGATGTATCTCTTCCAGAGCAAATTACATCCGTTTCATCAGATGTCTATCTACCCAGATCGAAGCAGGACACAGTAAAAGAGACTTCAGCAACCTGTTGCAGTGATATCACAACCTCCCTGAGCAGGGAAGCGTTCTTTAAAATGCAACTCAAATCTTGAAAGCTCAACCCCATTCCTTTGTCCATCACAGAAAGAGAGATCAGACATACAAATGTGAAGGCACCAGTCATACTCCCTTGCAGGCACCATGGCTCAGGCTTGGCAAGATATTTCTTTTAATTTTGCTCTCTGAGCCACACAGCCAAGAAAAAGCAATCAAGAAAGGGAGTTAAATGTTGGGTTAAAATATGCATTTTAAATAAAGGGAGTTAAATCCTGATGTTTCCATCTAGAGAAAAAGTTAGAACTATTTCAAATTTGGTTGAAAAGTCGGTCTGCTTTTCTGTTTTTGGCAGATGCTCATCATGACAACTTCATGCTCCCCATCTCCTTGCCACCACAGGAACTATGCCCACATAGGCTGTATGCTGGGAAAACCATTAACAGTGAGAAGACCCCAGCTCTCCTTGGAAATGCCATCAGTGCTCTAGACAGAATCAAAGCTGTTTTTTGGCAGTCTGCAGACTTAGGCAGCTGCTTTTGCGGTCATTCCATGTGGCTCATAGACAAAGAGCCTGCTGCTATTTGAAAACTTTTCTTTGTGACCACAAATACAGCAAATAAATACTGACACAGTACTTATGAATTGAGTTTTGAGGACTTGCATGAGCTGCTCTGCACAGAAGCCAGCAGAGATCCTGCAAGACACCACACACCAGACAACAGAAGAGACAGTCCAGAAGACATGCTGGTACTAATAGCACCAGTGAAAGGTATGTGACTGCTAAACAGTGAAATCAGTGCTCTGAGAACAGTGAATTAGCATCAAGCTGTAATCTTCTATAGCAAACTGTGGTCGCTCACCATTAACATCACAAGACCACCCCCTGTTTCTCTGAACAGTGTCTGCTTCTCAGATAAAACGTTCCTCTTGTGATCCACAAGCACTGCTTAACCCTCTGGATGCACTCATAGCTCGTGCTGAATCTACAGTCCACAGTTACTGTTAACTGGTGGCCAAAAGGCACTACAGTAAGCACAGAAATCAAGTGCAGTGGGCAACATATTGGAGTTGGATATTTTTTGTTGTCACCTATGCAATTAATTTGAACTATTTCTGAACGAGTGGACCGGTATTATTACATCCTTTGAAGTAAAAGTAGGTCTCAATCTGCCTATTTTATTTTTATTTTTTCCTTTTCCTTAAATCAGCAAATCCGTTACACAGCCTCTTGCTGATTTTAAGAGGCATATGGTTCTTAATCCAGTGGTGTATGAATTATGGCAGTAAATGGCTTTGAAAGTGCTTCGAAAGCAAAAATATGGAAATTTTCCCCTCAAGAGACTAGGATGAGCAGTCATTATTTTTGCGATTGCAGAGAACACTGCCCAAGTGTTCCAAGACTGTGTGTGTATAATTGTTTGCCTCTTCCTCTCTTTGAAGTATTTTTTTTTAAACTGTAAAACCGCAGACACACTCAAGGACAGCTTCCACAGCCTGGTCAAGAACACCAGCACATCTACATATTCACCAAGTCATAAATCTTCTATACTTTGGCTGTGCATACATGACACATGACCCTTATTTCTCCCCTGTGGTTGCACTCTGAGAGACAATAGAGGTCCAGTAAAGCACACAGCTTCCCTCTTAGGCAATATTTCATAATACCTCTTTACAACTACCAACGCATGAAGGTAACTCAGCTGCAGCCTGGGTGGGGAGTTTAACCATAATTGTCTTAAACTGTCTAATTTGGATAAAACGAGCAAGAAAATTCCCTCAGCTATTTGTTAGTATAATAATGTCATCTATATGTTTCTTGCCTCGTGGTATTCTGTTTTGTAAAGGGGAATGAACTATACTCTGAATCCTTTGGATATTTGGTTCGATCTGTCTGTCAGACATTAATTAGTTTCATAGCAATCTCTCACTGCTGTCTTGTGGAAAGACAGTAAGACTGAAAAATAAGCCAGGATGACAAAGGGAGAGCTTGACTTGCTTCTGACCAAAGAAATCTGTCATTAAGAAAAGGTTCAGAACTCAGATCTGAAGCTCCTCTGCCTGCCTTGGGGGAGTACAGATGACTGGATTAAAACATTAACACGTTATTATACACGAAATTGTCTTTTCAAAGAATGGTCTGTTTGCTCATTTATTTCTGTGTACATAAACAACTGAAGAGAGGGAGATTTTCAGAGCAGAGCACTGGAGCTCAACCATGCGACTCTCGCTAATGACAGTGGCTGTTAGGCAGCCAAAACACCCAACAAGGTTTCCAAATTAACCTTAAAATAACATTACAGAGGCCTCAGTAACAGCTCCGCAGTTAAATCCATATTAAAATTTGCACTTGGAGCATCGCTAATGTCCCAGGATTTCCTACTCAAATTACTCTGCATCATCTCCCTGTTTTACATACCAAGGTCTAATTCTATGCTGCATAACAGCATTTTTTAACACTGGTGCAAATCATATTTGGAGCACCAGCAGAAAAGGACTACAACAGAGCAGAGAGCCGTACCCCAGCTCTCCTGGAGACAAGGGAGCTTGTTTACCCATATTTAAACAGAAATTTCATCTTGTCCTATTCAAAAATCCACACCTCAGGCTTGAGGCATTGTTTAGGCTAATAGCCATAAAGAATCATGAGCCTTAAAACATAGAGAAATCTGTAGATATTTTAAAGATAAGCTTTATTTTTTTATTCACTGTAAAATAACCCATCACTCTTTCATCAGCAGCTTTCTCCAGCTCCAGCAGACCACTTTTAGATCAAGCCAGAGCATTATTTTCCCAGCAGCACCCAGCAGCCTTCTCCTCCCCATTGACCTTTGAATTTCAGCACAGGAGTGAAAAGTTCCCCACCAACCTTCTGCCTGCAGCAGTGTCTGTCCTGCTGGCACCCACCACCCAATCACACCCCTTTCTCTAGGGCATCAGCCCAATTGCCTCAAAAGCCCATTGCCCCAGGCCCATGGAAAGTCCAGTTTCCACTTGTGCAACACCAATGGTGATGCACCATTTATTCTATTTTATGGTGAGTCTTTCCTTTTTTTTTCTTTTTTTTTCTTTTTCCCTCATCGCTCAAAGTTTCCCACACCTCTGAAAATAAAGCCAGTTTTATTTAGATTGCTGAATACAGATGCCAGAGTTTTAAAATGCTGATTGATAGGTTGTGGTTTTATGTGAAAAATACATATCAGGGCTAGACTGCAACTCTGGTTTGCAGAAGTAGGCATGCCAATAAATCCTTGGTTTATATATATGTTTTTAAAAAGACAGAAAAAAAGGAAAAGGACTAAACTAATCAAGTCTTCTCTGAGGCATTTCATCCCCAGGGTGTTTTAAAGAGCCAGAGGTAGCAAGACCAGAGTTTTCTCAATCCACCATATAAAAATGTGAAATGGTCTGGCAGTACACAGCCTGAAATACTGAAGTGCATACCTCCAAGGAGGGATGCAGCAGTGAACAGGTCTGTTATCCTGTTCCCTCTTCATAAACAAAAGCCAAAGCATGCAGGCCAGCCTATGCATTGCTGCATGTGATGCCCAGCAAGACACTGCTCTGTCGCTTGCCCACCTGACAAACTGGGGAATTCACACAGGTTTTTGGATAATTAACCAAATTTCAACCCTTTTTAAAGTTTGCACATTACCGGTCCCTGCTAATAGAAAGACAGAAAGGAAAGCAATACGAAAACAAATTTTCCATCTACTATCTATCTCAGCATCTGCTGATAAAACCACAATAGGCAAACCAACATGCATACCAGAAAATCAGCAGATAGATTAGCTTGTTGCACCAGCCAATTACTGTTAAAATAGACACAATTAACAGTGTGCTGGTACGGCTTATTCTAAGCCCCCAGGGCGAAACACACCGTCCTGGCAGAGGTGCAAATCTTGATGTTGAAATAGCCAAGCTTGAAACATCAGTGAGAAGACATGGGCTTTTGTGCTCTCCAATCCAGGGCAGAAAGGATGTGTTACACTTATGGGATCTGTCTCTAACCAGCTGAAACGTGGACAAAAGCAACGAGATTTCTGAAGATATGTGGTATATATGGAAGACCCCCCTCACGTCCCACTAAAGATCCAACGTATACCTACAGGAGTTTTGAAATGCTCATTAAAGGCTGTTCCCTATCCTACAAATCCCTTGTATAAGCATCCCTCAGTCTCCAGCACAATACTGCAGTGAATCCCATAAGCCTTTCTGTTTAACCTTAACTGCAGAACGGTGGTGGAATCATTACAAGCGAAACCACTAAAATGTGAAGAACACGCCAGATTCCTTACCCTCTTTTTTTAGTGCCTCATTCAGGTTGCAATGATTTCAATCTTAGTTCCTCTGACCTCTGAGAGATACCGATGAGACATTTTAAAGACGCCTTGCTGCAATTCAGCCAAAGCAACAAATTTGGGTGCCTCTCCAAGGGAGGAAGCAACCAGGGAAGAATTTCCTTGTCAGGGAAAGGATGCTGGCCCTTCCTTCAAACTATTTCACATGCTTTGCCACACTGAACACAGTTAGGTTAGCTGGCTAAGCAGCCAGGCACATTTGATATTTATTTATTTATTTGTTTATTTTTAATAATTCTTTTTTTTTTTTTTTTTTTTTTTTTTTTTTAATTCTAGTTAAATATGTCATGGAATAAAATCCCTTTACTTGATTTATTTCTGCTGCCTCTGCCTCAAATGAAATTTAAATCTCATGAATCTGGAAAAAAAAAAAAAAAATACAAGCAGCTGCAGCACAGCTACAGTTTTCTCAGAGGGAAAGAGCTTAAAAAGAGGTTCCTAAATCCATAAATGTTGTGGCATGAGGCCAGCACTCACTGCAGAGCTTCTCCAGAGCTCAAGCATCTCAGACCACGTTTCAAAGAGTCACCCTCCGATACTGCTAGTTGTACTGCAAGGTATGATTACCAGAACTATAAGGAAGGCAAATTTGGCTAGTCTTCCCAACTCTCCAGCAGAGAGTTTTGTGCTCTGTGTTAAGAAGCACTTGATTTCATCTAAACCAGTTCACATATTTTCTTAAGAATTATACGTGTCCAAACCTTTCGGTTCTCAGAATATTCACCTCTGAGCCTGAGCATGTAAGCACAAGGCCAGCCATCAGTTTATCCATCAATACGTTGCCTACAATCCTGTCTATGCATTTGTGAAATGTCCATCATCCTGATGCACTGGTGCCCGTCTGAACTCTCACCCTCTGTTAGTGCTGCTGCTGACAGGGAAGATGGAGCTGCACTGTGTTTCTTTCTGCAAATGTGAAGGCATGGCTTCTCCTGTCTGTCCCTTTTAGCTCCTCAGGTGGAAGCTGGTGGCTCCATTTTAGGAGGAGCAGCAAGGGCAATTCCGTGTTCAGGTCAGCATTCCCTTCTGCAGCAAAACAGGTTATGAACTCCACACCTGGACAAAAATCTCCCTGCTCGCAGATTGGCAGATGCTGCAGGTGGGGAGCTCACTATCAAGGTCTTTGGGAGACTCTTAAGTGTGAGAGAAACAACATCTATAAACAAAGCCTATGACGGTCCTTATCCTACACAAATCCTAAGCAGGAGCATTACTTCCTCACAAAAAAAATCTATTCTCGTGTTCAGACAGCACCTAGAAGAGAGATAAAACAGCAGTTCCTGGAGTACCCAGCACTGTTTTAATGGCTGAATGCGGAATTATAAAAGAGGCTTTGCTTCCAGGTGCAGACAGGTGTCTGATGGCTGCCTCTTCCCAAAACCATCAGGCATTTTTGGTAAGGCTTTTCGTAGCAGATGGCAAAACCTGAATCCTGCTGACTGGAGCAGGATCTGAGAGCACTCAGCACGCAGCAGGATCAGGCCCAGAGCATGAAGCTGAGCGCTGAGCTTCCTGGCATTGTTAAGGAATGGTATCAGTGTGAAAAGGATGCGAAAGAGATGTTCAGGCACTAAGCATTGGACTCAGAAAAAAAAAAAAAAGACCAACAAACCTTTACGGAACGCTGCGATGTTTTCTTTTGTATACTGTATCAATGACGGTGGAGTATGCTTGCTGAAAAACCAGCCCTTGGTAATTGTCAGGGAACTTCATTCTGAGTGCAGGCTCTACTGGAAATTAATTGCTTCACTGCAATCTGAACCACATCATAAATGTCATGTAGAAGTTGCAGGGAGTGAGGAGGCAATGACAGCTCTATCCGCACTGTTTCATTTAAAGGTGGGTAAAACACACTGCGACAGAAGTGCTCTTCATCAATAATTTAGTCCGCAGTGTAAAGCCAAGCCTTGCCAAAGATGCCAGGGGAGCAGCTACCTCCCTGGTTTTAATGACACCAGCAGGGAGGGGTTGAGGGGCCAGCTCAAATCAACATTCATTGCACATCTGGGCATGTCGGCAGATGAAGATATCTAGGACTGAGCTGACAGGACAAAGGGTTGAAAAAAGAAGCGTAACCTAGAAAACCTTTACTTTGAATTCTTTGTATAAATTCAAGGGGGATGACAGTTCCTAAGGTCATCTTACACAATAAAACTACAGCTATCTACATAGAGAATTTTAACTCTTTCCAACACGTAATCAAAGAGACCACAAGTTAAGTTTATATTATTCACTTTATGAATGTAAAATGCAGAATCTTTAATTCTCTGAGAAGAACTATTTTAATGAGCAGGATGTTAACATTTATATGCCTGACTTCATCGTAATAACCCTAATTATAGTACCATAGAAGCCCCACTGTAGTGGAGGGTCACTGGAGTTCCTATTATAACCCTGATCTCGGGGGAGTTGCGTATCCCCGCCATTGCGCATTGCATCGGCTGGAACTTGCCACGCAGGTCAGCACTGCTTTCCTCCTCCTTACAATTCCTGGTTTATAGCTGCTCCGTTTTGTCCTTACACCACTTCTGCTTGCCAAAAGTAAGTGCTTTCATTGCTTTTATGGCAGTCTCCGTGCAAAAGCCCGTCCACTCTCTCTGAAGAGATAGCGCTCAGGTGCAATGGGACCAACACATCACCGTACTGAGGGCCGTGTTCTCACCCCGAGAGGCCACAAAACCTTGGAGTCAGCACCCAGCTGAAGCTGCCCCAGTCTGCAGCATCGCTGCGGTTCTGGCAGAGCTGCTGTGCAGCAAGCTCACTTTCTAGGTTAAACGTCAGAAGCTCCTTTATGGACGGGTGGGTGATGACTCATGCAATCCGTGCACAGTGGGACGCAGTGCCAAAGCAGCATGAAGACAAATGGGGGCAGACGGCCCCAGTCAGAGCAATGCATTACTTGCAGGTTATAGGACATCAAAGTGCTCAGCCATCATTTAAATCTGTAACGTTAATTCCTTTTGTCCAGGTAAGAGTAGCATCAAAAACCAACTGCTTTCACCTCCAACACGGCCGGAGAATTTTTTCTGTCAAACTTTGCCTCTGCCATAGCAATAATCCCCACCTCTGGCAAGTTCAGAATAAATTATTTAGCCTTACAGTACCTAGAGCAATGACTGAGTGCTATTGAAAGGATATAATTGGTTTTGCCTTGTCCAGTAAAGCTACATAATTCATTTGCCCCTTATTTTCTGTTCACAGACATTTTTTGATGAAGTATTAGGTGCTTTCCCTGATGTTCAAAAGCTCTGAGCGGTGTGGATCCCACCAGAGCTGTGCTCACAGCAGAAACATCATCCGCACTGGCTGCACTAGAAGCTTCCCACCTGGGAAGGTGCCAAGCAGAGGAGCTGGGAGAATGCAGTGGGAGGTATCTCACTTAATTGCACCTGACATTTCTCTTTCATTTCCCAGTGTGTAATGCAGTTCTTAATAATAATGTTAAAATGCTAACACCACCAACCAGAAGGGCCCTCCAAAAGTTCTGAGGAAGGACTGTAACATTCACATTCTGGGAAAACTAAATGGTTCACAGAGGCAGGATGCTGCCAGCCCAAGTGACAATTTTCAAGAGGGGCCTTGTATAAGAGTAGGTCATAAAAATTACATTTGTTGACTGTGAGCAGAAATAACAACTGAACATTTCCTATCTCCCCCTCTTGCAAAGGAAGACACTCGTGTTCATTCTACTTTGCAGCCGCCTTCTCCGGAGGTCTGTCTTTCCATTAGGGAAGACACATAAGAAATAGCAACCCAAGACAAAAGTATCCAAGACCATTGCTACATTTGGCACCCCACACTGTGTCACAGACACCGGCTCCCTGCAGGCTGCCAAAGCAAACTCACAGCAAGCACTGAACCAGCGTCACTGAGGGGAACTCCTATGTGCTTGTTACCTGTTCCTGGACTGCAGGTGAACAGGTGATGCTGCACCGTCAGTGGTTCTTCTCAGCATTACTCTTTACCCCAGTGGCTTAAAGGCAAAGGTGACAATTCTCTGAAAGTCAACTTAGGAGTTTGGCCAGCTCTCTCAAAGCCTCCACATTACACTGTTCATTGTAAATGCAAGATTTAATAGGAAGGTCATCTAAGAGCCTATTCCAGCATTGTCTCTTTGGTTGGTACCTCACTTTTGGGAAGAAGCCTGAATTTTGAAGTGATAGAAAACTGAAGTTGCTTCTTTCCCTGCTGAATTGCAGAAAAGCAGAAATCCTAATTATAATAAACTCAGATAATAATAGAAGCCTGCACTACTAATGTACAGGCAGAAAGATTAAAATCAGTGTATGCATGTGTGCTAGAAAAGGATAAGCATAAAGCCATATGTGACAGACTGGTCTTCCAAAGTGCCAGGCTAAGCAGAGCAATTTCACATACAGAACAGAACAGCATTCTTTAAAGAGAGCAGAATAGCCATCCACACCCACAAACACCAGCTCTCAGTGTGTCTTCAAGGCCCATTTCTCTTCCACCAAGCCCTACCACAACCACTTAGCCCTCACCCAAAGCAAGGCTGGGATGCAAGGACGGAAGGGCAATGAGCTGCCCAGGCAGGCACGTGCAGCTCCTCTGTAGGCAAAGCAGTAGAAGTTCAGGACCTCTTAACTGCAGCAGTCAAGTGCATTAACTTGTTTAATTTTGAAGGGCTATTGCCAGGCTCCCAGCTGGTGCATCCTGGCGCAGCTCCACGGATCTCAACAGAGCTACTACAACTGACACCAGCTGGGGATCTGGCCCAGTTTCTCAATTTGTCATAAAGATGGCAATTCTTTGGGCACTCCTCTGTCCTGTGCAGATTGTCACAAAACATCGCAGGTTTCGAAAGTTACAGCGGTGACAATTCACAGTGGGCACGCATCTTCACTTTCCTTCTTACATTCACGATGGGATTCCTCCAGAAGCATCCTCAACGTGTACCCTGAGTGCTGAGCCCCATAGTGAGACACCCGCTCTCATGGGGAAACAAAATAATGAGGCTAAGGTAGAAATTCTGACTTTAGAAGAAAGATATATTTTGTGTGAATGTGAAGCACTGCAGAGATAAGCGCAAACGCTAACGAGAATTCTAGAGGATAAGACATCAGAAAGGGCTGGGGAGTTGGGAATACCAACACAGCCCCTCAGCATTGCTTCTTTCTCCTTAGGCTGTGGAATGGGCCCACAGAGCACTCAGCTCCTGGGGGTCCTGTGAACACTGAGCAGGCCTCATCTTTTCATGAATACAGTTTTAAAGGGTCAAAGAATAGTCAGCACCTAACAAAGGAGACCATCCAGGTAAAAGTGATAAAGTGTGACTTGGCTAAGTGGGCAAAGAATTATTTCATCCAGCATGAAAATCAGCAACTACACATATCTATGAAGAAATCATTCTGAAATAGGTGAAATATTTAACAGTGGTACTAAGAAAAAATAACCAAAGTATGAATCTCTCACCCAAACAACTGCCTGTCATGCAGCCCAATAGGCTTAATCTGCCACGAAGCCAAATACTTCCCAGAGGAGGTGATCATTAGTTTGAACATTAATTTCCCTTCCCCTCTTCTTGTGTATCCATTAAGTGGAATAACAAGAAATGTTCATGGCCATAAGGTGTGTTTGATGGTGAGGAGTGAAAGAGAATGTGCAATTAAAAGATGTAAATGATAAACCGTATACCTTCTCAGCTGGCTTGACCAATATGTGGGGCTTCTGGGACACGTGGATTTCTCCTCCCATGTTGGGGTCACTGAACTGCAGAGACACGAGGATGGAGAAAGCTGGAAGGGAAGAGAGAATGAATTATTATTCCGTATTTTTCTTGTTCACTTAGATTTGCAAAACATGTTTCTTGAATGAGTTTGAAGCCTAACATATAAAAAGCTGACTAT
Organism: Tympanuchus pallidicinctus; assembly: GCF_026119805.1. NCBI lineage: Eukaryota > Metazoa > Chordata > Aves > Galliformes > Phasianidae > Tympanuchus > Tympanuchus pallidicinctus. Next base: position 107,144,261 of record NW_026294618.1, read on the forward strand.
TTATATATTTGATTCTTTAAAAGCAATTAGGAATACAAAGCAGATGGTACAGCATTGTAGATTTCCCTTTTCATATTGCTTAAACACTAGAGATCAATAAGTCTAATATAAACAGATGATTTCCATAGCAGGGTTTATAATTAGCTGGCACTGAATGTGTCCAAACTCTAAAATAATTAGCAGAAGCATGTGGCACACCATTAAAACCTTGTGGCTTGTCTGCATTTACATTTATAATTATTAAAGTTAATTATGATGCTTGTGGTGTGGTTCCAAGCTCCTTTACAACTTAGATTAAATATTTTTTCAATCCTGCTTTTTCTTTCAGCCCACCAAATGCCAACACTTTCAACAAACTTCATTTCATCAACAAATTTAAAAAATGGGGCTTGTTTTTATGGGAGGGACCTGAGCATTTTTCCCAACTAACAGTTTGACTCTTCCAAAGGGACATGACACAGGAATCGTGGAAGAAATAATTTTGAAGGAAGAAAAAACAACCAACATTCCCAATTAGAGGTAATGATTTTGAAGTTTAAGAAAACCGTTCGACCTGAGGTGTTGTTGTAAATGAAACTCAAAGATAAACAAATTTAGTTAAGCAAAACATCAGAACGACATTCAAGACCTTACATTCAAGACCGAGCAAATCTTACTCTCAGATGCTCTAATCTTGTACCATATCTGGAAAATCACATTGTAAAAGGCAGCAGGATTGGGTATAAACATCACGATGGGCAAGGACTTTTGAAGGTCTGGTTCGAGTTGACATGTTAATTCCCACAACCTGAGCTACAGAAAGCCACAGTCAATTTATCTGGTTATTTTCCTAAACATTCATCATTAAGACACTGTGACATATCCAGAACCCCAAAGAGGTCGCACTGTTTGCGTAATGCCTTTTTCAATTACATGCTTCCCAGAACTCTCCTATAATGTCTAGCTAAACTCAGCACTGCCCTCCAAATGCTGCAGGTCCAAGGGTGGATGTCCATAGGACAGAGCCCTTCTGGAAGATGATGTTCCTGGAGGACCAACCCCACGATTCAGGAACACCATGTTTTCCCCCAGACACACAAACAGCTCTCCTGGTAGGCAAGTAAAAATAAATTTAATCCACCCATCTGCCTGCTGATGTGCGAATCATCTCCTACGGTAAGATTTTGGGAGCACAGCTGCTGAACACAGCTCAGATGGGAACAGTGACGCTTCTACTGCATATCGATTCTCCCATATGAAACTCTTCATCACAGTCTTTATTCTCCCAATCCACCAAAGGCCTGATGCAGCCCAGCCACCCAGCTGAGTGATTGCATGACAGTTTTTCCTGTTGTAAAGTGGTACAAAACATCTCTTCTTGGCATGGTTCAACTCTAAAGTTACCTGTGAGAGCTTTAATTTTTCCAGGCAATTTTCCCCTGTAAATCGTGAAGCAAAAAGCAGAGCTTCTCTACTTTCTCTCCATGTTTAACTGCCATGGAGGAAGTCACAGGTAAGTGGCTTGTACAGCAGAAAATGCCACAAGCACCGAATTCCAGCAAATGGGAACCGTTCTGAGGCCCCCTTTCCAGGGAGAGTAAAAACCTGACCTTCTGTGTGCAGGTTGGTTACGTGATTTTGACCAGCTGCTAGAGTTTACATGACATAGCAGGATACTTGAACAGGGTGAGACCCTACACCTTCACAGTATTTAAGGGGTTTTTTTGGTTTGTTTTCCTCACAGTGAATTTAAATGGAGTATTTCTCTAAAGTCAGGGAAATTTTAGAATAGTTTTACAGAAACGGAGCATTCTGTCACTGAAGTGCAAATACTCCTGTTTCTGAAATTACAAGGAATACCTGATTTCTACTATAGAGATGCATCTTTTTTTTTTTTTTCCTAAAGTGTTTCTGTTCTTTATATAACATGTCCATCATGAACTTCTTGGCCCTCATTCTTGTTTCCTCTGGCTCAGGCCAGACCTGGAGATGTCTGGAATGTGACAAGGCAGTATTAGCCTGCCAACTATATTCTGTTAGCAAATTTATTTTCTTCTCCTAGACTGATGATAAAAATGTCATGGTGTGATGCTTTAGCAGGCCCAAGAGCTGCCCACCTACAGCTGCAGGGCTTGAAGAGAGCTCAGAGCCAAGAACGCCATAAGGAGAGCAGACAGCAGCTCCACCAACTTTGCTCCTTCTGCATTGCTTATTCTCCTGCTAAATGATGCAATGTGACCCCCTCAGGGATTCCAAGTCTGATCATGTTTTTCTCGCTATTTTTTCTTTCCTACTTCCTCCTTCTCCTTGACTAAAGCAGCCCAAACTGCTGAATTTTTCATGAAAGAGATAATATCATTGTACATAAGATAATGGCATTCAAATACATCCATCTGCTTGTTAGCTCTGACTACATCGATTGTGTTTCTTCTGAAAGAATATTTACCAAAAAGGGGAAAAAAAAGAAAAAGAAAAAAGAAAAAAGAAAAGAAAAAAAAAAAAAAGGTTTCTCTTTTGTGGTATAAAATATGCACATTTTCATAACTGGAATACAGAATCCCTTTGACATGCTTTAGATAAGAGAATAAAATGAACTGAGAAATTAAGAAAAGCACCCTTGAGGTCTTGCCAGGACAAAAGTATTTCCTCCTCCAAAATTTCATTAAAAATCTAGACAGGTTTTACAAATGAAACACTGTTGATTTTTTTTCCCCCTTCTTTCTTCCAGTAAGCAGTATCTCGTTGCAGAGCTGAAATACTGCATGCCAATGATTGGGCTTTTAACTAGCCTCAAAGTTCTCAAACGTGGCCTAGAGGATCACTCCTAGGGCATTTAGTCCATCTTACTTCCCCATAAAAACTGGCCGGACCCAAATAATTCAGTTTATCGTTTTACTCCTTTTTGACTCTTCTGATAGAGAAAGACCACAAAATGTGCGATACCCAATCACTGAAAATCTGATGAAAAATTCCTCTCAGAAGTAGTGCTAGTGAAGAGAGTTACTGGATTTCAGACCCTTCAGACAAACAGGACAGCATGATAAAAATGTGCCTATCCATTTTACACGCACTGAACTGCTCCCACTCCATTGCCTATAGGCTGTGTGCTGCAGTCCCTCGTTCTGAAGTTCCATTTCAGCAAACAGTTTATTCTAATTGGCCTTTTTACAGTGATTACAGACACGTCCTAAAATCTGAGCAGTGCTCTGTGCTCCTCCACCGATCTGTTTAGCAGAGCAGAGCAGAGCTCCATCTTCCACTGGTGATGGAGAGAATGATGCCTGAACTGCTCCTCAGGTACAGTTTGGTTCCTTTCAAAACCGAATTTACCACAGCCACATGTAAAGATAACATGATTTAATCGCAGATGTTCAACAAGGGCAAAATTATTCACAAGTTCTCAGTTGTGAACTATTTTTCGGCTCCATTGACCAACGTCTCACTTCATACTGTAGTACTGTATATTAATAGCTGATGCTGAGTTTCCCAAATGATGGCATCTGTGTAGCAACCAGGGAGCAATTCTTTCTGGACAAATGCATCTCCTTTCCTCTGACTTCTGATCTGCTTGCTGCCTGCTGTAAGTTTACTATGCAGCACGTACTGTGGGAGCTCTATGTCCTAAATACAGAGGACAAGTCCAGTCCAGTAAAATAATGCTTTTATAATGATTGCTTCAATACTCTTTGTGCAATCTCTTTGCAAAATCTTGTTATTTGCGATTCTTATCCTACAACTTGATATGCATAATAGCTTGAAGGTGCTGTTGATGGAATTTTTCCAGCTCTTTGATGTGCCAGCAATGACTTGTCCATGTTTCACAGCCACAGACTAATGTGGAAATTACTACAGCAAAATAAACACCACCTCTGGTATTCTGTGGGATACCACGCAGGTGTCAATTTATGACGCAATCTCACATGCAAAACGTGTATTTTTAATTCAGTATGTGATTTCTTAGATCTCTGATAGCCTCTTAAAAAAATAAATGAAATCTATTACCCACACTGGTACGTCGATTCTGATGCTGCACCTTGCATATGCTTTTCCAGCTCTGCACTGCTGCATAACCTTTCTTTTCTTCTAACTGACGATAAATCTGCAGACTTCAGCTGCCACAGCAAATTTGTTGGTTGTGAACTAGAGGTCTTCTATAGTGTGTGCAACGAAAGCACAACCACCTGCGCAAAGAAGATCACATATAACCTTCTCCTTCAGTGCTGTGGAGGCCTTCAATCTGCTCAGGTTAAAGAGCTTGCCAGATGTTCAAAATTTAATAAATATTCCTGGCATCATGTCTCTAGTGGCATCATCAATCATTACTACAAAGAACAGTCCAAAGAACAGTCTGTGCCAAAATATACCTTTGCTTGACTCCTTTTGCTATTACAAATGGATCCAACAGAGTGCCAGCCACAGCCTCTATCCAGCACACCATTGTGCAGATGACGGATAATTTCACAAACTTTTCTGGACATCCAGGAGTTTGGAAATAGTGCCAACAGTTTTCACAGAGCTAGTAGTCAAATAGCATCAAAAGCATTGGTAAGGTCAATGAAGACTTGTTACATGGGAGTGATTTTTCCTCTGTGTGCATATATAAATGTACATTGAAAATACATTTATATATTACTTTAAAAAAAAAAAAAACAACTGAAAAACTATGGAGAAATCAGCTGATGTTGCACCCTGATACCTTCTCAGATCACAAAATCACAGAATCACAGAATTGTAGGGGTTAGAAGGGACCTCCAGAGATCATCGTGTCCAACCCCCCAGTAATATATAGATAATATGCATCACCTTAGTACCTGAAGGACTGTGACCATATTCAGTTAGCACTCCTTTTCCTGAAATTGAATGGCTACAGAAACATCTTTATTTGTATACCAGACTGCTGAAAGAAATCTTTGAAATTCATAGCCTAAGGGCACATAATTCAGGCATGTGAAGGTGACAGTAGGCATCTATTCCTAGTCTAATTGCATATCCCAAATTCTGTCAAATTCTTTTGAAAATTCCAGTTTTAGATAATTATTTCTCTATGCTCCTCCCTAAACAGAGTTACAAGCACATGTAAAGGGGCTGACTCAAACTCCATAGAAGTTAGAAGACAAAACGTGAGTGAGGCTTTACTGAGTGAGGTACACTTCATTTTTTCAGAGAACACAGAGGACTTGGTTTCCCAGAGTGCATGGAGTGACTACTAACATGGCCTTGCAGTATTTGATGTCTTAATTCCCTATACTTTCTCCTCCTAGATTTGATAATCTCTTTCCTGTTGAGACCATTATTGGTCTATTTCAGCTTCTTAAGAAATCTTGCCACTACTTTTGATGCAAAAATGTAACTGAAAGACAACCAACAACAGGAATTATGTTTAAGAAATACAGTGAGAGAAAGGAAATTGCCTTATTAATGACTTCATTGAAAAGAAAGTAAAAATATCAGCTTAGTGGAAGTAGAGGTGAAAAAAGCACTTCAGACAGTTCAGAAACTGCCTGTTGCCTATTGTCAGCTTCAGTCAATAACTGTTTAAATAGGAGCAAAATAAACTGACGATAGTTCTGTCCAAATGGATTATGGCATTTCCCTTCTTGTTTGTGCCACAGAATTTTGAGGCAATTTCTTTGTGTGCCTGCTCATTTGTTGCAAAGTTGAATTCATATGTAGGCATTGCTGATTGCAGGGATCTGAGATAAAAACTTATTGCAAGTTGCAATTGATCTAAGATAAAAACTTTCCAAAAGCTCTGCTTTCCCAATTGGAAACAGGGTGCTTTGCACAATGCAGCAGGATATTGCAGCCAGGATTTGGAGTTCTTGGGAGCCAGCCAGCTTGCCAACATCTTCTTGGAGTATGGGAGAGTTTGCAGATCAAGGGCTCAGTAGTGCTTGGAAGATCTTGGCATGGAAGCTGGGCCCTGGAGACAGCAGGAGCTGATGAGCCTCTGTAAGTGCAGGGGCAGCATGTGCAACATGCAGCCTGAAAGGTTTGTCTTTCCCATGCTGTAGTAAGTCTGAAAAGGGGCCCCTTTAGGCTGCCATGTATCCCTTGAGATACAACTGCTTGGCAAGTCCTCACACCCTCACAAAGTTGCCACTCAGGCAGACCAGGAGCTTATTCCTCTTCCCTTTGGTTGTGCTTGGTATTGGAGCCTTGGACTACAGGGACAGAAGGACCCAATGGCTGCCTGGAGTCACCTCTTCTGCAACCTGTGTCAGTCGGTTTGCACAAAAAGCCTTGTATCAAACTGCAGAGACTGGGGCTTGGCTAGAGCATCACTTCCAGCACTGATTCTAGAATGTGAAGAAGTGGCAAGCGTTTCACATCTCTTGGGTAATCTACTCCACTATTACCTATTCTCAAAAGATCTCTAAGGATCAGCCTGGTCCACATAATGCTACTCATTTCAAGAGAGCAATTTTTAGCCAACTTGAGTTGTTGTATCTTGCCTTATTTCCCAACAGAATCTCACATGGCTACCATACAATACAGACTCTGGGTTTCTGTGTAATAATCTGATCTCTGTGAGTCCACAAGCATGGATGTCACACTGCCTCAAAAAAAACCAGAGGCCAACAAAGATGGTATTTCTATCTGATAACCTCTGTAATGAAACTGTATAATCCACTTTCCTTTCTTTTCTTGTATTTCTTAAACATCATTCTTGTTGTGCATTGAACTTGCTATATGCTTACATCAGAAGTAGGAGCAAGATGTCTTAGGAAGCTAAACGTGTTTCCTTTTTTAGTGTTCAGTAAAAATTAGAAGTACATTAAGGAAATGTAAATGAGAGCATCAGATCCTGCAGCGTCCAGCATGCAGGGGGCTGAATGAGCACTGTGAGTGGGACAGACTCATTGCTTAAGACACAAACTCGTCAGAACACAGCTCTGAAGAATGTACTGCATGAAGCAATCTCACCATTATGTGGGAATGGATCAGAGCCAGGACTACACAACTTGCCTGTCCAACATCAGAAACTTATCTACTTTACGCAAGTGACCTAATTATAGGGGGTGCTATAAGGTAGGTGACTGAAAACAGGGTGGCTGAGGGCACTGGGATTGTTCAGTAGAAGAGCAGGCTCCAGGAGATCTTATTGCTCTCTACAACTCCCTGAAAGGAGCTTGCAGTGAGCTGGAGGTCAGCCTCTTCTCCCAGATAACAGCAATAGGATGAGAGGTGTGGCCTCCAGTTGCAGCAGGGGAAGTTCAGGTTGGATACTGGGAGAAATTCATTCTCAGAAAGAGAATAAAGAGCATTGGCACAGGCTGCCCAGGGAGGTGTTCAGGGTCACTGTCCCTGAAGGTGCTCAAAAAATGGCGCTTGGGGACATGGTTTATTGAGCATGGCGGGGATGGGCTGATGGTTGGACTAGATTCTATGGTTCTATACAACCTCTTCAAAAAGCAAACATAAATTCCTTATAATAGTTCTACTGTTGCCTTCTTTTGACTCTCCACAATCAGCTCTCAAACACAGAAGCATTTACACACATTTACTCCACAGAACCTACAACATCAAACCCCAAAGTGTTGCACTTTCCATGTGCCTATTGGAGAGGAAAGAAGGGAGAGGGAGGGAGAGAGGACAAGAAGGACACGGTTGAACGTAGCAGGGCTTCCTTGAAAAGGTAAGTTCATAAGAGCCTAGCACTGCTTTAAGGAAATCTGGCACTCTGCCTCATAGGAGGACTCTGGTGAACTAGCCTGTATAAAATTATGGAGGTTATTATGTTTGTAGCCTCCCTGCTGTGCGTTCTTCCACAGAAGTGCTCACACACGCTGTGCGTGGCCAAATAACACGAATTAAAAATGCTGCACGGCGACAAAGTTCGGTTTCAGTTGAAAATACCTCAACACTGGCTGGCTATTAACACCTCAGCATCTCCAGCAGACAGAACCCAGCTTCTTGCCAGGCTGCTGCTAACACAGTATGGCCAGAAAAACATGGCTAACTCCAAGGGAAACCTGGCCAGAACCACCAGCCTCCCAAGGCTATGAGGAAACAACCCAGGCCTGCTGTAGGGAGGAACAAACCAGGGCTGCAAGTCCTCTAAACAGTCCCCGAAGCACAGCACAAACCCCCATCTACCTCACATCTAAAGCACATCCACCAAGCCACGACAGCCATGAGCTCCTGGTCCATTTTGCAGGAGCCACCATCCTTAAGGATAATAAAACTCCACTAGACAACAAGCACAGGAGGTACTGACGCCAGGTTAGGAAAGAACTGTTTTATGGGTAGCTGTATATTAGTTCTAGGACAGGTCTACCAGCAGCTAGTGCCCTAAATTATGTCCGGGAGACACATGAAGTGAGACAAGTGGAACGGACAATAAATGCCAACTGCTGCAGGCAGGTTTATGGGGCCAACAGTGGTTTAATGTTTGGGCACATGGCTCAGACATGCTAATTTTCTCCTCGTTCCTCTGCCCAAGATGACCAATTAGCTGCAACTGCGGCCCAAATGTAAAATATCAGGTATCAAGTCCTTACGGAGCCCTGCTCGTGATCAGTTCTGCAGGTAAATACGTTCACAAAAATGGCAAGTAACACTGAATAACGTGTAAATACAAGGAAATTGCAATCTGCTCACAGACATTCTGTCAAGTAAGTTAATTGCTCAGTTCTACTTTATTAGGAGACCTTTATGGTCGTGGGCAAGCCTGCCTCGATAAAATCCTTTGATCACTCCTAATACAAGAAGTCCTCTTTTGTGAGGCTAACTTAATACTGTTGTATTCATGCAGCCTAATCTGAGTAGGTGCTAAGTGTTTTGCCAGTAGAACTGCTGCAGAGCATGGAGGAGAGATGATTCTATTTATTCAATTTTATTCCATTCAATAGGGTAGATTTCTTTGTTTACATGATAAATTTCTTAGCTGTCATTTTTTCCTCTCTCAGTTTTATGTATTATACTGTGTTCTGTCATTTTGTTTTTCTATTTCTCTTTATCAAAAATCGAAGTCGTTTCAAAAAAAGCTGATCTTAAATCTTTTCTGCTTCAAAATTAGCTGTTGCCTACGCTATCACACATGCAGGTCAGAGTTTAAAGGCTGATCCTACACCCAGAGAATTCAATACCAAAAGTCCAGCTGAGACCAAACAGGAGAAAAAAAAATAAAAAGAAATGCAGATCCAAGACTGCAATGTCTGCAGAGTGACTTTTCAAATTCATCCACTGACAGTAACAGTAAATGAAGTGGTATGCACACTAAATGCAAGTGAGCCTTGGTCCCCAGCACACTCCCGAATGCCAGCGGCCACCAAAGGGTGGTCAGCCTCCAAGAGGAGTCGTGGGCTGGTGGAGCCCCTGAACAGCCCATGTGAGCAGGGCCGTGATTCTGCCAGGTGACCCATCTTACTGGTCTCATCCCATCACTTCGATATGATTGGAAAAATGCATTAGGAAAGAAAAAAAAAAGCAACAGAAGGAGCAAAATGGGGAAGGAAACGAAATGTTTCCTTCATCCAGAATGCTAACAAAAGCTGGTAATCAGGAAAAATTGGAGGGTCAGCCCTGCAGCTTCGCTCTAATTGTGCTCCTCTTCAGATAAGAATCTCTTATGGGTGTAAATTGCCTCGCACTGCCTGCATGTTTAATGTCCAACGGAGTTCGAGGAAGGGCTCACAGTGTTACTGGAAGAAAAGAACATGCAGAAGTTAATTTCTATCCACAGCATGAACTTACCGTGTGCCTTCCACGAATTAGGAAAGAAGCAGAAACTGGAGGAGTAATTACAAATCAGTGTGAATATTCAAAGCAGAATCAGGACAACTCAAAGCCTCCAAACAAGCAGGTTACATCTTTGTTTAAATAAATCCAAATCTGTTCTTTGTTATGCTCAGAAACACGACCAAATGAACCACAGCTGCCATACCCGGGTGGCGAGGAGGGGCAGCCTTTATCTAAACCTTCATGCGAGCAATGTGGGCACTTTAAGTACATCTTTCTCAGGAGTCACAGTGACATTCCTTGCTTTTTTAAAATTTTATCTTACCGGATTTGCTATTTTCCCTTCCTTATACCAGCCCTAATCAATGCAGCAGGTCAGGTTGAAAGAATGGACAGCCCTAGAGCCACATACATTTAAACCACTTTGATGCAAATATTGATCCAAAGAGCATAGCCATGTGGAGGTGATGCTTTTTTTAATGGACAAGCTTCCCCCCTCCTTCTCTCCCAGGTTTGCACTTCGTGAGATAAAGCAGAACTGTCTGCCCAAGAGCAGGAATGAATACATGAATTAACAGATTCAAAGATAGACCAGCCTCAACGATAAATTCTGTTAAATCCAGAAAGCAAGATGCCATCTGCATGAAATGAGAGCGCGTTTCGTGGCCTTGCTTTCTTAAGCATTTCCATTTTTTCATTCACACTTTCTGGTGAAGGTACTTTGGCAGACGACGTGCACAGTGGTGGCAGAGGAGAAATACCAGCAGGAATGGCGCTGCTGACACAAGAACCACCATGGCCCTGCGCTTAATTCCCATGTACACAAGGCTATCAAAGCACTTTATTAGAAAGCCACTGTCCACAGCTTATATTTAGAAACAGAGAGCGAGTCCAAGCAGCAATCCAAAGATGAGATCAAGGGAAGGAAGGAATTCTAAGGACCGCTTTGAAATTCAACACTAAAAAGATCTGACATTCTTCTATCTGTAGGCATTTTTAGGCTGGGCTGAAAATATAAGAAAACCTGTTTGTACAGAGAAAGCTTGCCTGGCCCCGTGCCAAGACAGGAAGTCTATCAAAGCTGGGTAGTGTTTGAAAGCAACAGAACACTAGAACCAAAAAAAAAGAAAGGAAAGGGGGAGGGAAGGGGGGGGGAGAGGAACTAGAATGAAAAGAGTTCCTTCTACGTCGACTTTTGTTGTTGCTGTTTTTCAGATGGTTGCGTGTGCTGTTTGCTGTACCACTCCCTGCTTTCTCTGCCCAAGCCAAGCGCAGCCCTCAGCGTGCAACTCGAGCATCTCCAGCCACAGCCAAACAGCGGGCAGCCATCGAGGCAGGGCCAGATGAGCTCCAGAGGTCCCTTCCAACCCCTGTGATTCCATGATTCTGTGGTATCTGGTGGGAGTCAGGTTGGACTGGATGTCCGTGCGGGCTGGTCAGGGCCATCAGTGCCTGCAGATAGCTCAGGTGGGTCAGGGGAGGATGTGGACACATTTGTACGGGCACCAGCTCATGGCAGCACAAGGAGTGTTGTAATCCTTTGACCTTGGAAGACCAGAAGTGTTTCACAGATATCATTTCTTTTTTTAAATTCCTTATTTTTTTTCCACTTTTTTTTTTTTTTTAATTTCTGGCTGTAATGTATTCAGATACAAATGGTGCTGTCATCCTGAGCTACAAGTTAGAAAGTTATTACTTTTAATATGCCACTACCTTAGGCCTCTACTGTTATGTAAAAGAAAAATAACCTTGTGTGACAGTTTAACATTGATCGATGTGCCTGCCAAATGCAAAGAGATAAATAAGCAGGTGATGAATAAACAGCACTTCAAGTAAAGACATTACGCCGCATGCATAAAACGACGCCAGGCACCTAGGAGCCGTGGGTGGCCGAAGGTTAGCCATTTCATGCCCACTCAGTAAAGCAGACTTAATCGCTTCCAATATTTTCTGTTAAAAAGCACGCTTAATGAGCCAATTTCACAAGCCCAGAGAAACTGATTATTATCTCCGAGTTCCAACTGAGTTGGTTGTTTTCCAAGAGCCGGTTTTTTTTTTTTTTTTTTTCTTTTTTTTTTCCTTGACGGGATGAAAACCTCCTCGGGAAGGGGAGGCGCGGGCGGCGGGCCCGCCGCTAGATGGCAGCGTTGCTCCGCGCTCTCCCCGCCTCCTGCCCCGGTCGGGGGCTGCGGCCGCTGCCGGCCCGCGGCTGCTCGGAGCCTCCGCCGCCGCTGCTTCTGGGGGAGTCAACCGGAGGCTGAGGGTCGGCCAGCGCAGCTTGGCAGAACGGCAGCGCTGGAAAGGCACGGAAAGCTGCGAAAGAACCCCCCCCCGGACCGGAGAGAAAGACCGAGATCCCGGCGCGCAATTAACTCATCCATCAAAAAAAAAAGAAAAAAAAAAAAAAGAAAAAAAAAAAAGTCAAATCGAACTGTTGTTGGGTCTAAATCAGAAGACAGGCTTATTATTTTTTATGAATATTCATAGGAAACTTGCACCATTTCCGAACTAGGCCTTCAATTGCTAATCAGCTAACTAAATAAGCGGTGCAACTACTGCTACTCGGGAGAATCTGGTTTGTAAATGAAGCAGGCCCAAGCTGATAGAGTAGTTTTTAAAAGCGGAAGACATTTTTGGAAACCACAGAATCACAGAATCACCATGGTTGGAAAAGACCTACAAGACCATCCAACCATCCTCCTGTCACCAATAGTTCTCACTAAACCATGTCCCTCAACACAAAATCCAGACGTTGCTTGAACACCTCCAGGGTCAGTGACTCCATCACCTCCCCAGGCAGCCCAGTGCAGTGCTTGACCACTCTTTCAGAAAATTAGTATTTCACTGGAAAGATGAGCACACCTGGGATGAACCAGTGGTACTGAGAGCATCCCAGATGCACGTAAAGATTGCGGCTGACAGAGTTCAAATACTGTAACCTGTCTCGCTCGGGGCTGCCTTCCCTCTGTCCTTGTTTGAGATCTCTCTGTACTGTAAGGTTGGCAGCTGTTCCCAGGCAATGGAGCATGCTGATGTCCCACGTCCCACCCTGCAGACTCAGCTGCATGGGCAAGGGCATGGACTGTGGGCTGGGAGTAGGTGGGAGAGCTCTGGCCATGCGCGCAGCCCTCTGCACAGTGATATAGATATGTGTGTTGGGCAGTTCTTTTTGTCTCGTGGATAACCTGTGTTATAGACAGAAGTGGGAAACTCCACAATTGCATCGCACACATGCCCACTTAATGTGCTTTGATGGGGAAGGCGATGAACATTTAGGAAATGGGAATGCAGCCAGGTACAAGTCACCATGACTTCATTGAGGTTTTGCAGATCTTTGCTATCGGGAGCTCAAGGCTGAGGCTGAGGATGTTAGGGCAGCTTCTTCCACTCCTGCATAGCACAGAACTCAACTACTCAGCAGCTAGTCACACACGAGGTTCATTGCATACAGGTATCTGTGTGCCCTCCTCATAGTGTGATAAGGGGAAGAGGAATCGCAAGCAGTAGGAATGCTTTAAGACATTACATTGAGGCAAGACATGGCTGCACACTTCCCCAGTGTAGAGAAGCACGTGCTCTGAGCACCACGGTCCCCAGGGAACAGGGACTTGTCCTCACTTTGCTCCGGGTAGGTGCTGGCTGGAAAGATGCACGTAAAGATTGCGGCCGACAGAGTTCAAATAAGTCGAGATACTTCTGGCAGAACAACACGTGGCAGATAGACTCATTGGGGCTTCAATCCTAGTCTGAAGTTCAGCTAGGCCATTGTAGTCGAGTGCCTAAATACCTTTGCAGAGCTGGGCCCTGGTAAGCAGGGCCATTCTGCCAAAGAAAACACAGGCAGTATTTGTCTGCTTCACAATAGCCCTAATTCAAGAGGACTCCCTTGTGTTTTGCCAATTTAAATCAGATTGTGATTGGTTTCTGACCCAACCAAGAGACAGATTTGATGAAATAAGACTGGTAAAGCTCACTTTAGGACAAAGGTTGATTTGATAATCATAATTACATTTCCACTATATCTATTTTCTTAAGTGTTAGTAGATTTATTAGACTTTTCCTGTATAACCTATTGCTGATTTGCAGCTTCCTTGGTAATTTCTAGTAGGCAGTAGCAATTTCTTATATCTTCAGTAATGTCTTGAATGTACATTTTTTATATTAATGATCTCACCAGGAGAAAAAGTGTACGGTGAATGCATGATGGCCATATGGAAAAGACAATGAAGTTTAGTAATTAAAACTGAAAAGGGAAAGAACTATGCAGTAATTAGAACACTGATTAATCAGCTGATAATTTTATCTTGATTAATGCTGCTGATTTTCCTCTTCTTATTGACCTAGGAAAGGTAGGTTTAGACCAATTAAATATAAATTATTCCCTTTTTTCACATTCCAGGCAGATTCCAGTGTTCTAAGTCATACTATGTTTAAGATGTAGCGCTGAATTGCTCTTACTAATTTGGGCAGCTCAACAAAAGGTAAAATAAGGTTTACGTTCCAAACATGCTGACGCTTTTATCTAAGGCCGAATTGCACAGAACCGGTTGTTTCACTATTATCTAGGGAATATTAAAATTAGATTAAATTGCAGTGGAAAAAAAATAAAAGACTTTGCCTGTTTTAAAGCCATAAGTGTAGGAAAATGAAAAGGATTAATTCATTTTATTAGGCCCAAGATATGGATGCATAATGTAGCCCTGAAACTTAAAGAAAAGGTTCCAAATTAAGGCTCAGATTTACCTTCACATGCAAAACATTATTATTCAGGGGGGAGAAGTGTTGCAGGTACCAATCTCACTCCCCTGACTGTTCCTTATACCATAAACAACAGCACCTACCCTTGCTTTCCCATACACAGGGGATTAAAGCTACTTAACTTAAATCCTGCAACAATGGAAGGAATTGTATGTACAGCCTCATTCCATTGCATTCATATGTGAATCACGGCCTTTCAGGTGGAAGATGCCAACAGCTCCCAGTAGCTGAGCTCATCTTTTTTTCAACTGGAAGATGCAGACACCAATGTTGAAGATACTACCTTTCTCAAAGAAAAGTATCAAGAAGCTTGCATGCAAGCCACAGGTATTTTAGTTCTGGAAATCCTGACAGAAACACTGCTTGCTAGAAGTGTGCTTTGACTTGCCAGAGGAGGAAAACATTGCAATCCATGGCAAACCAAGTGCAGGCTGCTCCATCATGGACCACCTTCACTCTAAGTGAAATCTGCGATTTCACCCATACCAACTTCCTCCTTTTTTTAACATCAGTGGAAGTGTGGAAAGGTAAAGCCACAGAAAGAATACCTTTGCTGGATTTTCAGGCGGCAGGAAACAGATGCACCCGTGTGACATCAGAAGTGCTGCTGTTAGCCAACATTTTAGAGAACAAGAGAATTTCCAGACTAGGAGTGAAGCACTTCAGCAGACAGAAGACTCCTTTTCCATTCACCATCCAAAACACTCATTTCAGTGCTGCCCCTAATGTACAACAAGAGCTGCTGGAATTAGATACCGTGAATCACTTATCCAGTCAATCAACACTTCCTTTGCTTTTCCCATGTTTTCACAAAGCAAACCTTTTCCTCTATTAGTTTGATGTGAATCTAATTCTGCAAGTCAGTTTTCAAGTGTTTGGCCACTCATAAAATTATGGGGAGTTGTTTTATCTCTTGGATGGAATTACTCAGCAGGACATAATGAATGAAAAAATAACAATGAACAAGCAGTAGAAAATGTTTTGTTTGAATATAAATAACTTGTTAGCAAGCACATACAGGTGTGCATAAGAGAAATACATCTTCCTGGAGCAGAAGGAGCCAAACAAAGAATATGACGGAAACCAAAACAGAGCTGGAGAGTTTTCACATTATTAGATCAAGTCTGTTCATTACTGTCTCCTTTTGTATCAACAGAAAAAGCACTTCTGTGCTTTTTCAAGGGCAAGGGAATTAAATAAATGATCCTCTGGTCTGGATCAAATCGAGTGAGTGAAAATGGATGGAGGCAGACTCCACTGCTGCACCACTCCTCCAAACCCAAAGTAGACTGTGCAAAAAAGTGGTTACCGTTGTAATTGATTGCCTTATGCTAGCAATAATCCAAACCCCTCCTCTTTGCAGCTTTTGGGGTATGTTACTAAGGTTCATTAGACCAAAAGATCGCCTTATTTTGCCAGTCAGGCATACTGATAGATAAGTAATTCAAGATAAATTTTGTTCTGCAACTATCTGTGTTTTCTAAATGAGACACCTTCCACTTCCCTTTGCAGAGAACCAAATAATACAGTCACATAACTAAGAAAAGAGGCATGGGTGGACATAGGCACATGTGATTCTGTGATTCTGTGATAGGCCTGGTATTAATTCCCACAGTTAAACAAAGATGAGAAAAATACATACCCCGTTAACGTCCTTTCTCAGGTATCACTGTATATCCTAGCTACGCTTTGAGTGTTTTGCTCTGGTTATAAGCTCTTTGGGTGAGCGCAATGTGCAGTGCCAAACACAGCCTGTGGAAAGAGACAAAAGCTCATGTTTTCAAAGGAAGGTGCCTACATCTCGTAAAGTTGCATTCCAGGTTTTACGTGTGTGGTGTCACCTCCCGGGCATCTGACGCTCAGCGTTTTTAAATCAGGCCACTCCCTCTAAGTATGGATTTTTTTTCAGCTGAACTTCACGGTTTGAAACAGAGCAGAAGCACGTTTAAGTAGCTGAAAGCCTGTCCATCTGGGGGACACAGTGTTTGTTCAGCTACAGAATTTCCAAAACAAAAGGAAGTCGGGAATGAGAAAAACAGCTAATCTAAATCATTTTCAACTGCAGCCGTACAACTGCTGCCCAATGGCATTTTTTCTTCTGACAAAACTATTAGGTCAGAAGATGCAAAATACGAATTTGATTGAAAGTAAGGCAGAGCACATGAGAAGAAAACCCCTCACCACTCCTCCCTGTATGTGTGCATACAATCATACAACAGAGTAGAAGAAACAATAAGCTAAATCCCTTACATTTGCTTGCTTGTTGGTAATCTTTCATATGTGACTGACAGCAGAATGCAATTACATGCAGTTAAGTACAACTAGTACACTAATTATTAAGTACAACTATATGACAGTAATAACAGAAACCTAAAAAAAAAAATCTATGAGGAAAATGAAAAAAAGGAGAATGAACAGACAGACTGTATGTCGTGTCTGAAAAAAATGCATAGCATATACACAGTGAACTGTTAGTTTGTATGCCTATTTCAAAAAATATTTTCAGTAAGATGATGAAATATCATACAGTTTGAATGTAGAATGAAATCTGTAAGAATGATTATCATCTTCATCTACAAGAAGTATATTCAGGATAACAAATCAAAAGAAAACCGAAGCAATCCTGTTTCAAATAGCTTTAGATTCTTCAAAACCTACTTATATATAAATAGGCAGAGGGTTAAAAAACTATATTGTACAAGCATTAAGAAACAAGGGAGATATAAATAATCAGGATTTGTGTTGTTAATTTTACTAAGTTGTTGAAGACATGCCTGAAAGCTTCACACCTTTGCTTTAGAAAAATCAAGACAATTTATCTAAAGCTTATGCAGTGGTCTTGCTTTAGGTAATTTTATGATTGATTTACACCAGCAGCAAGCTCTAAGTTGAGAGAAACTACTCAAATGTTCCAGCACAACATCTTTCAATACTCGTTTTGCTGTGTTGAGGGCAAGAACGTGAAGACAAAGGTTTATGAGTATGAGACTGAAGTTGATGAAAGGCTCCACCGACACACAAGTTAACATGGCATTCCTTTTAAAATTCACAAGGTCTGTAGTAAAACAAAGGGATGCTACATGTTGGATAGGATGGAAACTCATGAAGAAACTCATAGAAGAAATACCCCAAATGTTAACAAATAAAGATATTAAAGGTTTAGAATAAATGACAATAAATATTGTATCAGTAAGACTACACAAAAAGTTAAAAAAATCAGCTGATTTACCACGCCTGGAAGAGGAATAGAGCAGCAACCACTCCGAATTGTAATACAAAATCATCAAAGCTCATCAAATCATATGGACGTGATGTTGATAATACTCAAAAAAAACCTTCATTAACAGTAAAATGAAAGAATGCAGGTTACTCAAGATCAAGAAAACCATTATATGTTCCAGTGGTAATTAAGATGACAATGCACCATATGTGTAACCAAAATTATGAGAGGAAGTTCCTGCAACAAGTCGGGGTGAAACACTGCACCAGAGCCATGTGAAAGCCAAGAACTGAGGCCCATAATGAGAGCTCTGTGCCTAGCCTTCCAGCTGAGCATTTCAGGGATTCCTCCAGATATGGCACAAAGAGGAGTGCAGACTGCTTTGGGTTATCTGAGGAAACATTTCAAGGCGATCAGAAGTTTGTGTGATCAGCAAAGAAAACGCTGAAGTCAATTTCATGAGGTGCTTGGTAAACTAAATGTGGCAAGAACGACAGTCTGAACCAACCAAACATAACAAATATTCTAAAATACAAGGGGAAGTGCCTAGAAGAAGCCATACAGTGCAAGCATTCGTCACAGTGTCAACCAGAGTCATTCAGGGCTGGTTATCGTACAGAAATTAAAAGTCAACTTTCAATTAAATGAAATTAATGAAATTAAATGCCAGCTTTCACAGGGAGCCAAGCCACAAAGTTACTCAACTCCGTGTGATGTACCACACTTTTTCAAAAATAATTTCATCGACGCGTGTAATTCCGTACAAAACAACATTTAGCGTTAGCAGCTCAGGTGATTGAAAAACTGATCTGAGTGAAGAATTATCAGAACAGAGGAGTCGGGTCTAGGGAAATTAAAAGGTGATGATTTATAAACAAAATAATCTGTGATCTCAAAGAAGTTTAGCATCCTGGTATAGTTTAACTGAGGAATAGACTCACGTATCCTAAACCTGTGCCAAGAATTCAATCTGATAAACAATAGTTGGGTATGGTAAAGAAGCACACATGCTACTAGAGTAGCTACCAAGTCTACTTTCCAACGTCTGAAAGACTATTAGAGCAGGTAACATCTCCAGAGAGGCTCCAAGACAATGCACAAACATAATTGCTAAAAGTTTCTCCAAGTCTGGGTGAGAATAAAAGAGAGGAGGTCCTGCAGACATTCCAGAACTATGAAACATCTCAGTAGAACACAGCGCTCCCAAATCACCATTAACAATGAATAGAAGTTGTCCATCTGTGGTCCATCCATAGCAAATAAGTTACATTTGGAGAACCTCTGACTTCCAACCAGTATTCAGTTTCATAGAATAAGACATTGCTTGGTAACAATAGAACATCATTTAGATAAATTAAAGCATATTCCCATGTTCCATTGAACAGCTCATGACTTCCTAGTCCCGTATCAAGTCTTGGTCAGTTTTTGACTTCAAAAATTGGGTTCCTAAATAATATTACAGAACATTTTTTTCTCCAGATGGAACAAACTATGCTTCACATTTCTCATGTACGTTAAGCATTTCTTTTTGAACAGAGTTTTGACAGTTCACTGCTTTCAACAAATGGCACCACGTACCATTTTCTCCTACTATCCAAACAACTAAGTACTTCTCTCCCAGCATCTTTGAAGGCTTTTCTACAGTCCCATCAGAACTGTTTTTTAAACTCTCAGCTCCCGGCTAAGAGAGTGCACTGTCAAATCTCCACAAAGCTCCAACTCTTTCCAGCAGTATTTTTTCCCCTCCCAGTCCCAGCAACTCACAGATTCGACACTCAGGCATACTTGGATGTCTTCTAAAAGCAGCCATGATTGCCCTTGGTCAAAATTATTCTGTACTTTTCTGCAGCCCCAACAGCACTTTTCACAGCCAGGATTATTCTCCACATTGTTGTCTGCAGTCAAAGTCACTCAAAAATTCCTATGGTCCCAGCAGCACTAAAAATACATAACAGCCTCCTTACAATAATGGCTGTGAATCACAGCATTCCTCAGCTGACATAAGTAGTTAAAATAGTTTAAAAAAAAGTTAAAATAAAACTTTTTAAAAGTTCAAGTGAAAAATGAGAAAAGGTTGAAAAGGACTCCCCTACCGTCTAACAATATTAAAGTCTGCCTCAAATTTACAAACGTACTCAGCAACATCAAACACGCCGGCTTCAAACACACGCGGCAGCTTCAAACCTGGCAGCTTCAAATGCGGCAGCTTCAAACACACGCGGCAGCTTCAAACGCGGCAGCTTCAAACACTTTTGTGGCAGCCATCTTGCACACGCTCAAAAGAGCACAACCTTAGAAACCTTAGGCAGGCACCTTATCCACTAGGCTACACAGAGGCTTTGTTACAAAAAAGAATTATTGGAATTTGCAGACGTTAAATTAGCCCGTAGAGGGAGCTCACACCGTCCCATAAATGTACAATAATTGGAACATACTGTAATTTGAAACATTTATCTATTAAGCTCTCTGTAGAGAGGCTACAGAGGTCAAAACAGAGCGTTCCTTACTTCACACCAACCTCTGTGTGCCCATAAAATTTCATTCAAATTAGACTCCATTGACCACGTATTTTGTAGCTTCAACAAACAGAGGAAGAGGTGTTTGGCCGCATTTTCTCCACAACAAGCACGTCTTCTTGTAATCATCATTTGCACCTGATGTTGGAAGAAGAAAGTCTATGCCAGAAGGCGACAAGAACAAAGTTCCGTCGGTCGGATTGTCATGGCAATGCCCTCAATCTCCCCACACGTTCCTCCTGTTCAGGCGGCTTCACTAGTGCTCTTTTTATAACTTGACTAGAGCTCTCTGGTTTTTGCACTACATGCCGTGCCTTCAAAGAGTATTACAATACATTGCTTGATATTCAAAGGTTGACAATGGAAATTGTTAGCTACTGGACATTCTTTAATGAAGCTACAGGTAAACAAAGACCTAAATTCCTCTGGAAATGTAGATCAGAAAGACGACTCTGTAGAGGAAAACATCCTATAAACGTGAGGAAAAAATGACTTTCTTAATTCCGTACTGTGAAAGATGGATTGAAAGGCAAAACATAGCCTTTAGCTGGAAAGGTTCTGAACACTTACAGTCATTTACATCATACAAATCGAAACAGCAGAGAGCTCTTCGCCTGTACAAGGGAGGTTGCCTACCCTGAGCCTGAATGCACAATAGAGCAAGATGGTGTGCAAGGAAGTAAGAAAAAATGTTAGCAAAGAGAGATTTTATCTGACTTAACATAATTTGGGACACTCTAAACATTGCACAGATTGATCAGAATTCAATTTTAAGTTGTATTTTCTATACCATAACAATGCTAGCAAACAATTCATTGTTGTGTTGGCTTTGGAAATGCGAATGCCTACATCTTTTAGAGATTTGTTTCCTCTCATTTTGCACCAATAATTTTTAATGTTATTTTCATTTTCTTAGGGAAAATATGATTGTTCTGAGAGCCTTGTAATCAAATAATCAAGAACCATGAAGAAAAAGAACATTAGTCACACATGAGAGCAGGAATAGCCCTTTTGGTTAAAGCTTCCACTGCTATCCACATAAACCTTGGTAGACTATGCTGTTTCATGAGCATTCAATTAGATTTTATGCATTGTTTTTATCTCCATCAAAGCCAGAATCGACCTCACACACTCTGATTGAACCAAACTGAAACATCCACATACGCTTCCTCTCCAATCCCAGTTCTTCCTCCTCCCTAGTATTATATGGTATCAACATATAAATTTTATTTAGCATATAAGTTGTAGCATCTTCAACTTTAAAAACTGAAATTGAAGATCTAGTGTTATACTCTTTCACTCTTGGTAATCCTTGCTCACCCAGTGCCTTCATGGGCTCTCAAGAGCTCTGAACCAGAACTATATATTCTTCACAAGTAGTTAATCCAGCTGCGTGAAGTCAATTGAGCACGTACTGAATTGTTTTCCAGGAGCAAGGCTGAAGTGAGGAAGACTGAAGTCTGAGAGTTGCAAAGTATAAATTATTCTTAAAATATTTAATAAAGCTGTGGCAAAAATTCGTAGGGCTCTACTATTTTAAGTCAAGTCAGAATTTATCTTTGTATAAGTCTTTGTGTGGGTATCCTTAGATATAGCAAATATATAGCTGTGTCTAGGACAGGATGACCATCTTTGAAACTGTTGAAAGCGCTTAAGCAAAGGAAATCTTAATCAAAATTTGGCTGCTAAGCTTGTCATCGAAGATGGAATATCCTGGAAATATGTAAACTAAATGTGTTTAATTGGTACGACTGGAGTGGTCAGCAGTAAGCAGTCGTAGATCCAGAGCCTGTGTTGGGATAGCAGTCAAGCGATGATCATTTGTACAAAAAGGGTCACGGAAAATCCCTATGTGTGGTAGCTTTGTGGGAGACCTCCTAGCATCCAAATTTGCACATCTTTGCAATGAATCAATATCTCATATCCGTGTATGAGACTGGCTCACTGCACAGTGGGTAACAAACTAATCTTTCGGACAGTACTATCACAGCACTCTTGTTACTAGCAAGGCCTACAGCAGTAGAGAAAGCTCATCCGTTAATTCAACTCTGAAAACACCAGGTACTTCTCACAGGCATAGATATTTATCCACAGAGACGTAATTTTGAGTGCCTTAAAATCTGGGCTGAAAATACTGAAATTCCTTCCAATGCAAACTAAAATGCATTTCTGTAATATAAAATTAGTATTTCCTGCTGTGTTTTCAGCATTTCTGTTTCCACCATCTCTTTGACATCATGAGGTGCAGAACTAAGAAAAATAAGTTTTAAGAATGATCAAGTTTTACTTTATTTTTCTTGGAAAAGCTCTGATTAAGGATTAGCTCCAGCTTTAGTTGTAGCTCTAGGTGAGTATTTATTACACAGCTAGTTAATTCATTGTTCCTGATTCAGTGCAGAGTCTCACTCACAGTTGCGGGTGAGATATAAAAAATATAATAAAAGTATAAAAATTTTGGGACCTGATTCTCTCCTCCTCACAAAACTCACAAAAGGGGTTACACATTTGGTTTCTAGAAAACTCACATAAAGAACAAACACATCTTGGCTTTCTTGTTAATTTTTCCCCCTCTGAATTTATCTTGCTCAGAAATACAACCGTGTTCAATTTGTCCTGTGAAGTAGTTACACATTAAACTTCAGTTTAATGCTCTAAATGAAAAATATTTCCATCTTTATGTCTTCCAAGCTTCTATAGTAAGAAATAACATTTTGTAAAATGGAAATTAATAGCTAATAAACTTCTCAGAATCCAAAAGAAACCTGGAAAAGAGAGCCTGGAGATAAAGCTGAGTCAGTGCCTTTTGTGTAAAAACTCTGTTCTCCATCACTGCATCCATTACCTCCCATGATGCAGAGTGAATAGAAAACTAATGCCAATGGGGAAAAAGGGACCGGCTATGGTTACGGCTATAGTAAAGCAAAGAATAACGCGCCGGCATCTGCTGTCCTGTTTTGAGTCCTCCCAGATGTGGTTCTTGTGTACTCATGCAAGCCTTATAAATAGCTGATAGCTAAGCAGAGTGCACTCCGGGATGTGCATGAGAGTGACGCGGTGGTATGGGGTTATTTCCCCAGCACATTCCCCCAGCCTCCAGGAAATGTACTACTCAGGAATGCCTTTGCCATTCCAGAGCTGATGTCTGGGTTTTACAGCTTCCAACACTCTTTTTAATTGCTTTATGAACTTCTGTAAGCTTCCAGCATTCACGGAGTTATGTGTGAAAGACAGAGCACAGATGCTCTCTAAGAGACACCGGACAAAATGAAGTAATTTGCTACTTACAGTAGACTAACTGGCTCCCCGTTTCCTCGTGATCTCCTCTTCCTGCTTGAAACAGGTTTTGAAGTGTACTTCATACGTATCACCAAGAAATCAGAGTAATTATTGAAGGGCATGTGTTTAGCATAAAATTACAAGAACTGATGGGAAGAAGATGGGCAGAATTGTGCCTTCCTGGCCATCAATCTCCAGAGCAGCAATCTGCACGTTGCACAAGGTCTCTGACCTCTGTCAGGTATCTTGCTGGCCTGCACAAGATGGAGTGAACTTCTTAATAAGAGAAATTCTAAAATCATGCATAACTGTAGATTTGTGGCAATGCTTTTATTACACCAGCTACGTTTGTCTCCAAAGTCTCCCAAAGGGAGCTGAGGAGTCAGGTGACAGCACTGGAGTTACAGCAGTTGCAAAGGATTGCTTGGGCTGTAGCACCTGAATGTGGTAAGATTCCTTTTCTGACACCTTTTTTTTCCTTCCTCCTCTCTCTTCTTTTCTTCCCTGTAATAGGTTAAATACAAAAAACCCAGAGAAACTGAACACCAACGTGTCTTGTACACACAGTATGTGCTGCTTATGTTTAGGGACCATCTGTGAATGTATTTTATGCTGCACGCATTCCTCGTGTAATAACAATGATCTGAAGACTGAAATATGTCGTTTTTTCTCCTTAAAATTAAATAAAATAAAAAAAAATTCCACTGCAGTTGCAGTGCTAGAAGCTCGAAGGTCAGCTTATTCTAAGTAGGCGTCACTGATGGTGGCAAAGAGATATTTTAAGACAGCTTATTTGTGCACAGAATACATGGGCCTTCCACCTCAACTACTTACATGGATTCTTCTGGTAGCAGATAGCCACTCTAGCAAAACTGAAAAGTCACATTAGCATTACTGCCATACAGTAAGTATTCCGTTTCTTCAAAAATAGGAACCGATTAATTGTTTTTGCAGGGATAGTTTGGTTTTTTTTTAATGTACGTGCCCTTGTAGTCTTTTCAAAAGCAAGTATTTATATACAAGCTTCATCTTTTTCATACACTCTTTTAGGACACGCACCAGAATAAATAAGAAAAACTTTCCTGTTAAATGTCCTTACTGTGTAGTAATGACGTTTCTAGAAAGCAGTTTAAACACTACTTTCAGTGCACGATTCCCCTGTCCTGATACTGCAATCTCATTTCAGATGTTGTATGGAATTTGAAGCACTTTTGTCTACAAATTGTCTCTCCGTGTTTTTGTCTCTTACCTGGTGTTTTGACTCTACTTTCAAGCAATTTTTTCCATCTTTGCCTTTATTAGATGGCTGCAGTTGCTTTTTGTCGTTTCTTTTCCTCTGCAATGCAAAGCCTGCGTTCTGGAATGAAATGCTTGATACTGGCACCGTTGTTTTCCATGTCAGCTCGACCGTTTTTCCTTCTATTAGCTCAATTTGTAGCAGTCTGCACAAATAGAAAATGGGAAGCTGCCCACACCTTCCAGCTACTGACTGAATGCTGGCCGTTCCTCCCAGTTCCTCAATGTACTCAGTACTAAAGGGATTGCCTGCACTGTAAATGAATGCAAAGATGGCAAGCCAGTGAGCATAATTCCATCAGCACATATGCACATATTTTTCCTTGCATACAAGGAAATTTCTCATATTTTGATGGCCCCTCATTTCACTGCATGGCGACGGGGGAACAAAAAATAGGCTAAAAAAGCAAAAGAATTTGACACTGGTGCACCACACAGCTGGCTAACAGCACATCCCACTCACAACCATGTCTGTCTGCAAGTGGCAAGATGACAGGAAGAGTGGACAGACCACAAAATGCCTGGAGCAACTGAAGAGGACAGCAGCCTGTGGCCTTTACTCCAGGACAAAATGTCCAGTGTCTCCATTTACAGTGTGCCTAGAGTTGTAAGCATGCAAAACTAATCACTATTCCTTATTCTAATCACTAACTGGACTACTTACACATCACTTTTTCCCATATGACAGTATCTGTTTTACTTCTTGACTAAAAGGAGCATGCAGGTCAATCTACGTGCCATTTACAGTACGAGTAGATGTACCTGTAGATCTCTAATCACAGCTGCAGGCGGTGATCTTCTTCCAGAAAAAAAGTAGCAAAAACCAAATCATACTTCCTTACCTCAACAAAAAAAGTTTCTGTTATGAGTGCATCTCTTTTATAGCTATATGTGCTCTGAAACTGATGCCTCCTGTTTTATGATGTTGGCTTGTGACATCAGAGATGGATGTTGGTGGTATGGCAGTAGAGAATGATCCTTCCCGGGAATATTGCATTCCATTTTGTTGCTGTGTGACAGATGGCAGCAGAGGGGCAGTCTGACACAATGGTGTCTGAGATGGAAGTGCGTGTGAAGAAAAGGTGCGTCTCTGAATTCCTCCGTGTGAAAAAAAATGGCATCCATTGATATTCATCAACATGTATGGAGACCAAGTAGTGGATGTGAGCACAGTGAGGTGATGGGTGATGTTTCAGCAGCTGCGACAGCAACAGTGGATCACCTCCACTGGTACAGCTGTTTATGAGTGTGATATGAAGACTTGTTCATCGCTGTAGAAAATTCACAGGTAATGGTGGGGACAATGTTGAAAAATAGTGCTTTTTAGCTGAGAATTTGCTCTATCAAATCGTATTCTTCTGCTCTTTGTATCTGTTGTAGCTTCCGTGGAAATAAATAGGAGGCATTACTTTTAGAGCAACCTACATAGTCACGTTAGAGCAAATAATCTGGCCACTGCTAATGGAAAATTATGCTATTCATATTAAAAGCAGTGTAAATCATAGACAAAAACAAGAAACTGAACAATGTGGTGCCAGTACAGCTCATCTACCTCACAATAAATTTGTTCTTGGGATCCAAATATGAGATGTATGAGAAAGTAGGTTAAATGTAGAGAGTGTTTGTAACAGGATTATATGGAAGAGGAAGGCATGTCACATCTGAGATGGCCTAATAAGAGAAAAGCAGCCCAGAATATAAATGGCTTGTGCAATATAATGAAGATTTTCTGACAAAAATTAGATTGTCATTCTAGAACCAAAAGCTGAATTACTGAAAGCTAATGTCAAATAGGATTATGCAACATGCCTGGAGATGCTAGGTATGAAAGTCACAGACAGGATACCGTGATCACAGGAAGGAAAGGTCTATAAATAAGCAAACAACTTCCTAACAACCACATTCAGCAAATCTTCTGGCACAAAGTTCAGGCAGGGAAAATTCAGGGCCAGAATCTCCTGTCACTTACTGCTCTTTCCCCTGGTAACAGCACCAGTGAAATCAATAGCGTTACATCAGGGGTACGATTAATCTGTCTCCTAGTGCTTCATGAAGCTGGAAGGCAAAATTAATGGAAATCCCTAATATAATATAATTGACATGAATGCTATGGAGTCTGTCCTGCACACAGATCCGTCAGCTTTGGTCTGCTGCCATAATTAACTGTTTTCAGAGTGAAGAGTTAGCTACTCAAGGCAGGGAAGTGGCTATACTAATCATATCAAGAAAATGTTAATTCTATTATTATTGTTGCAACAGTAACTAGATGTTTGTCTGTCTCCAGTATCAGTTCAGAGCATTTGTAACCATGGAAGCTGATTCCAAAATGAGATATTCTGTTTTCTCACATTACACTTGATAGGATGAGTTCTGATTCAAGAAAGAATCAAATGTTTTTGGCAGCTTTGGGTTGCAATTGTTGTTAAAAAGCAGACAACTCGCATGCTTTGCTTACCTGGCAACACCTTTTTAAAAATCAAATCAGGCCTTAACGTTGGGTCTCACTGAACATCCTTATTAGAAGGGTGGGTGGCCTCCTTAAGACAATTACCGCTGATCGCCTCTTAATGGTGCTTTAGGGCTACTTGAACATTAAAAGAAAGGTCATACAAAGCCCCTGTGTGACATCTTTCAGGGCACCAAACCTGAAATGGAATCATAGATATTAACTCAGGCATATAAATTGTTCTTGTTGCTGCTCCTGAGCTGTGGAAACAAATAGGTTTAATGTGTGTTTGAGGTTAGTGAGTGGGATCAGTTAATTGACTGATCAGTTGCGGGGATGAGGTGGGATCACAACATTATACTTTCCAAAATTACATCAGGTATGGCTTACAAAAAAAAAAAAAAAAAAAAAAAAAGCTCCTGAACCATTCCAGCTATTATTAAAAAATATTTTTTCTTGCAATACAGTTTTGAGGTTTTAAAATATTTTTTTTGTTGTTTACTTTTCAGTTTTCTAAAATAGAAATATGTAGATGTCACAGCATTTTTTCCCTTTCCTCTCAGCCTGCCTGCAGCAACTGGAGCCTTGGAGAGAGGCCATGCTTAGATGTTCAGAGTTCAGTACTAAGAGAAGTTCACCAGTTCCAAAGTAAAATGGGAAGGAATTATTTCCAGCATGCTTTTTGTGATTTGGACAAATTTTAAGGTTTTAGCAAGGTTCTTAGGAGGGTGCTAGCAATGGCTGGTGGACTCCAAAACAAGTTTTCAGTGATTCCAAGAGTATTTCCTTTCCTGCAGTTTCCTGCCTTGAATAATTACTGAGTGCATTGTTTTGCAAATGAGCCGTTTGCCCAACTTTCTTGCAGTTTGAACCGGGGTAAAAAAAGAGTAATTTTTCTTCAATAATGCATTAAATCATCTCTCATAATAAATGAAATCATTCTCTCATTACAGTGGCAGAGCAAGATCCAAAACCAGTGCTGACATGAGCAGCAACTCAGTGCCACCAAAGTGGTGACCATTACTACAGCCTTCCACCACCAAAGGTGTCTGTGTGCAATGGAGTCTGTACGAAGCAACAGAAACAGTGTTATCCTGAAGAAATTTAACAAATGTTATATTAACAAATACTTACCTTATAAGTGAAAAATCCGTGTTAGTGCAACAGGCAGCCAAAACACAAAATCCTCTTGGGCATTTATTTGTGTAGGAAAAGCCCAACTAAAAGCCTCTTGCAGAGGATGGCATCATAAAATTGTTGCCATGTTCTATTCCACCTGTAACACGGCTATTTAAAATATATGTTCACTGAGCTAATAGATTCTCCTGAACCCAAAACTAAATCCTACAACACGCAACAGCGGTGCAGGCTTAGATTAATGCTTGAAAGAAACAAACTCATTGATGTATTAAACCTTCCAGGCATTAAGAATATGGCAGGTTGCTGAAAGCATCTATGAAAAGAATCTTTTTATTTTTCCACACCTGATCCAAGCAAGTAGGTCGGAAGGGACTGGAAGACTCTTCTACCTTAAATTTTGTCACGCACTGCATCCCTAATGGCAAATCTATCTTAAACATATGTCCTTTGCACTGGCTTTGCAAACAGCACCATCATGCACTCCACATCACTCTGAACGTGGGATTTACTTTACAACATGCCCTATATTGCTTCCTCATTTCCTTTCTCAAGATATACAAACAATAAGGAGCTTGATAAAGAATTAACTACACTTTCCTGATTGAAAAACAATATAAACGCCGAGATTTTTCCTCCGCTGATGGGTGATAAAAATTGCTAAGTGTTATTTTGCAAGGATTTTGTGTTGTTTACCATGTGCTATTTTTTTTAATTTGTCCTGTTATGGCTTTCTAAAAATAGCATGCTGAAAACCCAGTTCTGTTTGGTTTTGGGTTGTTTTTTTTTGTTGTTATTGTTTTTTGCAAAGCTACACACACATGTAAACACACGTAGAATTATTTGAAAACTGCTTTTGTCACACACACAGAATTATAGGCAATATCTTTCACTGGTTCACTCAACTCAAAATAATTTCATGTTTAAATGCTTAAATAATTTCTTCACTTCCCCCCTCCCTCCAAGTCTGCAAGCTTCCATCAGAAAACTGCCTACTGGCCACAGCTGCTCGTGGTACAATGTCATCCTAACAAATGCACGCAAAGCTATTTTTTTTCCTATAATTTTACTGTAATTCGGAGTATTCAGCCTGAAATATGAGTTCTTAAGGTAGCATACTTGGAACAGTTGAGATTCTGTGTTTTTCAAACTTACATCCACTACTTAGGTCATTAACTCATTCATGTGAGTCTACTTCTACTTGTTTAATACGGCGCTGAATTTTGAGCTCAGCTTGGAGTCGGTGGGATACATTCAAGACAGAGTTCCATGACATCGGCTCATCACATTGGATTCAGCTCCTTCACACAACACTCAAAGTTGTTTTGGAGCCCTCCAAGTCACTCTGTCCCAGGTTGCTGTGGTTGGCCACCACAGGCCACGTGCCATGCTGTGTGCCTTTCCCTGCAGGTGTTATGGCCCCAGTTGGGCAGTGTTTTGGCACTTGAGTCCTTCTCGCCAGCAAAGGATGGAGGACAAGACAGCCAAGCAGTTGAAGAAGTTGCAAAAATTTGAAGAAGGAGAAAAAATCACACAAACCGTGCTTAAGAGTTTCTCTCACAGTCCAGTGCTCGCAGAAGTGGCAGCAAATTCTGATTTCATGTTAGGTCCACTCTGAAGCCAGGAGCATGAGAGGGCTCTCTGGCAGTGCCCTAAGGCTGTGTGAAGTCCAGCTCCACTGTCAAGTGCTCTCTGAAGCAAAGGCATGGTGTCAGGGGCTGTGTTTGCAGCAACAACCCCTGCAAGGCTCTGACACGCTGCCTGCAGCAAAGCCTTTCAGGTGGTGCTTTGTCCAGTACAGGCCAGCATTAAGACAGATCTTTACAGTGATGTAAGCACAAGCCCTCTTGCTGTCTTGGACATTTATCACTATTCTAATATGTTCTCCAACGCATCTACGAAGATGCATGAGAGCTTAACACACTTTTCATTTGTATTTTTTCTCTGGGTCTGGAAAGCTTTTAGGATAAGCGTTGAATTCTGTCTTAATACACCAGAGATTGACAGCAAAGGCTAATCACATCCATGGTATGTCTCAAGTTTAAACTGAAGAAATCCTTTACATTAGGAGACAGAATGGTAGAGAGGAATATGTCAGAATAATCAACAACAAATGGTCAGGGAAGGAAGTCATCTCCTCCAGTGGAGAAGATTTAGAAACAAGAAGCCTCTTCTCAAATAAGTAAACAAATAAATTACGTACATAGCAACATTTTGTGATATAATGTACCATCATGCAGTATCTCAGAGCTGCAAGGACAGAGCCAATGTCAGGTGCAGAAATATGTGACTGTATTTTAGGTTTAAGGATTTGCATCTGATGTTTCTTTTACTTCTATGAAACACCCCCATACTTCTAAGAAAGGTCACCCAGCTTTGTGTGGGGAATTCTCAATCAGGCAGCAGGTGTAAAAGGCCTACATATTTACATATGTTCTGGGTTTGAGAATGGGAGAAAATGGGCTGCCTTAGAGACCACAGGAAGAGACAGAAATAGAGGTGACAGTGTAAGTACCAGAGGCAGGATGACCAGCAATGTCATTAACGTGAGGTATTCTCCAGCTGAAAATCGATTATGCAGTCATTTCTCAGGAAGATCGCTTATGAATTCAATTCAGATAATTTTTCATGTCCTATAGGTGGAAGCCACGCTAATAGACGGAAATGAGGGTTCTCCCCAGTTGATGATGTGAATATTAAGGAGAATTAAAAATCCTTCCCTTCGGAAGAACTGACTGCAACACCTGCGATAGGCACCTCTGCAGGGCTGTGTTAGCTCTGAACTGAATGCCACACGGACTCTTTCAATCACGTGATGGACTGCCACAAAAGCCTCTGTGTCCAGACATCCCTTTTTTTCCTACAACAACAAAACCTGGACTATGATGTACAACTTAGATTCCCTCAAAGTATTTTCCGCTTGCTGGGCAATGGCTTCTGGCTCGCCTCTGCTTTTGTCTGTATGAAGGCTGACCCTGCTATGACCAATGCTGTAGCCTTAGAACCCATGGAAATAACTTAAGGCATCTGTACCTTCCATTTACTTCAGATGTTTCTTACTGTTGGAACTGCTATTCCTACAGGATTAATTATAAATAGTTATCTACTGATATCTACAGTAATACATTTTGCTTCCGAGCATGCACCAGTGAGTTTTATAATGGGTTGTGTATACGCTGCAAATGTTAAACAATATTTTTGTTGATAAATGACAGGCAACTTGTGTTTGCATTTCCTGTGAGATTTAATGATGCGATAGGATAGCTGGATGGAAACTGGGAATTAAGACTTAGTGCCAAAGCCATTCCCAGAAAGCAGGCATAATGCTTATTAACTAAATAGAGGTTGAATCCATTTGCTCATATTTTGGTTATTGGGATCAAAATAATTTTACTATGACATATTGCTTCCAGTCCTTTTTTCTTTCTCCAGAGCACTGCTTTTCTCCCCAGGAGTAAAGGGTCCTTCTGACTTCCCCAGCTGTTCTGGAGCCCTCTGCAAACACCAGCTGTGGGAAGATGCTGCTCTGCCATGTGCCAACCAGCATTGAAACAACTGCTTCACTCTCACCAACTTTCTTACTGACCAACTCAACACCACATCTGCACATCCACAGAGATAATGTAATAGAATTATAGGATTGTCTTTAGACAGAAGGGACCTTCAAAGGTCATCTAGTCCAGCTCCCCAGTCTCCCCCTCTCCAGTGACCCACAAGCTGCCACACTTTGAATAGTGAAAGCAAATGAGTTGTTCACACTGGCAGGGAAGCTCAAGCAGAACTACAGGTTCCCAAATATTTCCCATTCTAGGGCACTGATCCTGCCTCACACCCATCACCCGGAAACACTCTGCTCTTATGATGTTCCTAATGCTTGTTTCTATAGTGCTTAAAAGCTTTAGGAAACACCGCCGTGGGGGACATAACCACACAAGAGTTAGCCAAAAGGTAGAAGCCAAATATGGCAGCAAGAGTAGAATTTTGTCACGAAAGCTTTGGCTTATTATTTGCAAAACATCAGTGCATGGATGGAAAGGAACTGAAAAATCTTTTGCATTTTATTAGCTGAACAGCTCTAATTTCCAAAACAAAAGAAGGTATTCTCTCATAAATGCCAAGAGCACTGAAGAAAAAGTTACTCTGTCTTCAAGCTACAGCATATTTCTAAATGACACCACATATTCCTCAGCCTCTTCATTTTTCACTGTACCCTAGAATTCTATTTTGAAAATGAAGAGGTGCCCAGGCTTCCAGGCACGTGGAGGAAGATCCAAGATTCTTGTTGTTATTTTCCCTGTCTTCCTGTGCGCCTTGTCCATGGCACAATCTGCTGAATTCATTTTACAGTGATATTCTGGTGTTTCTTCTCTCACACAATTTTAATGTATTTTAAATGACAAATCTTAAATACACATAGACCCGTTTTCTGAACTATTTGAAGTCTTAGAGCTTTACATATTCTCTGAATCATTACATGTACACCTGATAAATATTCTTATGTATATGAGAAGAAAATCTCTTAGTGATTATTTCCTTGCCATACAGTGGGAGGCAGGGACACAGAAAGTTACAAGTTAAAATAAGCTTCCTACAAGGAGAACTTTGTTTGTGGAGCACTGACCAGAAATTAAAATGATTCCTCGAAAAATGGGATCTGCACATCTGTGCTGTGTAATGATGGGAGTTTTCTGATTGCCACCAGAGGGAACAAAACTGTGCAAGAGAACACGAATGCTCATGATGCTACCTAACACACCTTGCAGCTCAGACTTGTTGCTGAACATGCTGTGAGCATATACAAACTTCTGCGTGCCCACCTGGACTAAACTCCATTAACAGTAAACATATACGTTACGTTAATATTTAAGGCATCAGTGTAGCATTTGTAGACATGTACTAAAAAGAGAGACGTTCTTCTCGTGGACAGCTACAAATGAAGTCTGGAAATTATTTTAAACAATGAAAAATCAGGAAAAATTATTTTAGCCTGTGATCCTACCACCCCAGCTCCCTGTCCCACACAGCCCAGTGCCCCACCACCAGCAGCCCAGGAGCAGTGTCTAATGCTGGGTTATCAGCTGAGTCATTTCTTGATGCAATGTGTAAATAGCCTGGGATCCGAACTTTAAATCACAAGAGTGAAACTGTGCACAGCACTCAAATTTCATGGTTAACTGCATGTAACTGAAGCAGCACTTTGGTGCTACCTGGAAAATAATGTATGTTTATGCTTAGAAAACAGATCCAAAAAATCCCACCACCTTTAACAGTACTTGTGCAGCACATCTGCTCTCAATATGAAATTTACATTTGTGCAATAAAGCAGTGCAGCCTCCAGCTCTGCGCAAAATAGAACTTAAATGGGATTTGATGATGCATAAGTCTTCGCAACATCTCTACTTGGGACAAATCTCACCGCGTTCTCTTCAATGTCATTTATTTAGACTTAGCAAAAGAAAAAAAATATTTCTTTAGTCATAAGAAAGGGGCTGACTGCCAGTGAGGGAGGCTGTGCTATCCAGGTCTTCAACAAGAAAGTTTGTTTTTCAGGTTCCTGTCTCAGGACATTAATACCCCTGCTTAAAACTAATAAATACTGAAGTGAGGCTTTTAAGTGAACCAAAAACAAGATTAAACACCACTAGAAGCGTGGTACTGAAAAAAAGAAAGAAAAAACAAAAGATTATTTTAATCATCAGAAGCATGGTCTTGTGGATAAGGCCTTGGGACTGAAAGAATTTAGATTCACTCGCTGTACCGTCACAGACCTTAGCTGTGACCTCTGGCAAGTTGTTAAATTGCCTTGTCCACAATTTCCCCCTCTGAAACATGGACAGATGCAGCTCCATCTGTACTGAGGGATGTGTAGCCATGTGGGCACTGCCACTTCTTGCAACATGGCAGTGTAAGCCACTGTAGTGGGTACAACGGAGAAGGTGTAATGCCTACCACAGCTCACAGAGCTGGTGTAATTCTTCCTTGGGACTTCTGCAGTTAAATTGTCCCCTTGTGAAATGGAGTTCTTCACCTGCCTATTCTCCAAACCTTTGTCCAGTTGCCAATTTATCTTTTCAGACCAGGAGCTTTTCCTCATCACGTAGCAGCAAAGTGAGCCTTATCCAAAGACTGCATCTCCAGGCCCCCCCACCACGTGCCATGTTAATACTCCTACCTTTGGTTAACCCATCTCTTGCCTTGAAATCCACTGAAATGGCTCAATAAATGGAAAGGACAACAGGAGGTCTTGGCACCCTGGTATTTAGAATCGACTCGTCTCCTCCTACCAGCTTCATGCTCCGTAAGATTAAAATCAGGGGGCTATGGTTCCAAAGCTGCAGAAATCAGTTTCTTTCTCTCACTAATCAGCTGCTTCTGGAGGCAGGAGACAGTGGAGCACATCACACCTCGACTCTTAAGTGAGCTGCCACTTCCACAAAGGCGTCCAAGTCTGAATGACAGCATACAAGTAGGCAAATGATGACCTTGTGAATGGATCTCTTCCCAAACACTGAACAGCCTCGAAGTCTGTGTAAGAAAAGGTTACAGCTTCACTTATTTGTGCTTGCTTTGACCTGCGGACCTGTAAGAATGACTGCGCAGGGAAAATATGCAAGATAAATTGTTCCGTGTCTCAGTACAAGACACGCAACCACACAGGAGGAAAGAAAGAAGATACAATTCTGAATCTTTTATCTAGCTGAAAACTGACCTTCCTTAGCTTGAAACTGCCTGTAGGAGTCCCAGGACAGGTTGTTCTGACATTCTTTTAACATCGTTTCATCAGCACAGCCAAAACTAATCACAAGAATATTACCCGATGACAGGTGCATTTATTCTGTCAATTAAATCAGATGGTTAAATCGAAATGTGCCCCAAATCTCTCTTGTTTGCATTATCCATATTGGCATTTCTTGGCTGTGGTTCATTGCTGGCTGGAAGTCATCCAGCCCCTGCAGAGTCACTTTGCAATACTGTGCCAGCAAGTTTCCATGCTCTGCAGCAGTGGTTACAATGAGATCAGCATGGTCCTACAGGACTGACCTGAAATATCTCACTAAAGTAAAAAATTTAAAAAAAAAAAAAAAAAAGAAAGAAAAAAAAAGAAGAAAAAAAAAGAATAAAAATTAAAAAATGCTGTCAATGAAGAAGACCTGAATCAATGTTTCTGAAATGGGGAAGGACATACCACTTCACAGCAAAGCACCATTGGCGTGCACAGAATGAAGACTCTATAAACACCATTACCACAGGACTGCTATGTAAGGATAAAAAGTAACCTAACCTCATTTTAAGACATTTCTTTAAAACATTGTAGGTGGAGGAAAAAGAAGGTCTTGCTTTGTTGCTTAAAATTCCTCAGAGAAAAGAAAAGGCATAAAGGCATAATCATAATACACATCAACAAAACGAAATGAAGAACTATCTCCTATTACCTAATTATCCAAGAAGTCTCTAAGCAGAGGGTGACTACATGAAATATTCCATGAAAGCTGCAATGGAGCACGCTAAAGATGAGGCCAGGTTTTTCATTTAGGTTTTGCAGTGTACATGCCAGCATACTACAGCTGAGATTTCTCTTCTCTGCAGTAGAAGAGGCTTTGCAGTACTAAACAATTAGACTTTTTGTTTTTTCTCCTCTACTGTATTTGTGATGTTAATAATTTGCTATGTTAATAATTTGCTGAGTGCTCAACCCACCCGCTTCTGAGGAGCCACACTCCCTGTTGTCACTGTGAGAAATGCTCTCCAGCAGGGTGTTCAGTCCCAAGGCAAGCTTCTATCAGCTGAGGGACAGACAGGCAATTCATAGTTTCACCTCCCTACGAAACTCCCATCTACCTCTGATCTCTTTCCCAGCCTCCAGCCCCATCCGTTGCCTCCGCATCCTTCCCACTTCACAGTAATCCCCCACCGCCAGCTCTTCTGCAGAAGACACAGAACAATTCTGAGTGCAGTGCTTTACTTAAAGATGGATGAAACCCCAAACTATAGCCAGGATACACGGAATGATAAATGTGTGAAAGTAATGCTTTGTTATATATTTTCTTAAGTTTCGCTTCCTGGCCTGAAACGCTTCCCCTGCAGTCTGATTTAGCAAACATTCACACATTTGTTCATGGATAGAACTAGCAGCAAGACAGGTCTCTGTGAGTTTTCACATTTAAATATATTTTACAATTAGGTTTTAGAAACTGTCTTGGACTGTCTTGCTGTCTTGAACTCGGAAGTAAAAGGCTTAATCTTACAATCAAGAGCATCTGTACAACTAAAAAGAAAAAAAAGAAAGCCAAGGTGAGTTCTGAATAACACAGAATACAGTTCTATAAAACATCTGTGAAAAGTACAGGCATGTTTTTCCTTTCAGTGTATGGCTCCTATCAGGCAGCAATGAGTTCTGGACAACACACTAATGAGCATTTTTTCAAGGCACTACATTCCTAAGTCATTCACAAAGATTTAGTTGCTCATTTCCCACTGGATATAGAAGGAACTGTGTGGCAAAGTGCTTTTGTGCACTGTGAAACTGAAA
Organism: Tympanuchus pallidicinctus; assembly: GCF_026119805.1. NCBI lineage: Eukaryota > Metazoa > Chordata > Aves > Galliformes > Phasianidae > Tympanuchus > Tympanuchus pallidicinctus. The sequence goes on from NW_026294618.1 coordinate 107,181,103, forward strand.
TAAACCAAAGAAATATTTCCCTTTAAGTTCAGTGGCTCAGTGTTAAGCTTAGGAACTGTAAAGCAAGAAACTGATAATTTACTCCTCAAGTGCCCTATTTGTCCAGAAGACCATAAAGTCATGCCTTACTTCTGTGCACCTGCAACCACCCCTCCAGATTTGAGTGCCCATGTCAGATCAACAGAGGCTCTGGCATCCCAAAACCTTCTGCTGTGGTCATAAAATAAAAATGCAGAATTAATAATTTATGTCCATTTCCCATTTTTTGAAAAGCATCATAACAAGGCTGTAGTTAGTGATATACAATTCACTATCTCAAAGTTAGTGCATGAGTCATTTTCTGATCACTGATGTGGTCTCACATTCCTATGCAGGTGATAAGCTATGAAATGCCATAAATCTACTTAGTGCTATTGAAAGATGTGGATTAATGAAAATTTGGTGCTGATTCTTTCAGTCTAAGTCACCAGTGTTAATTCCTGCATCCGTCCTAAGTCCAACAGGATGCAAGTACAAACATTTCCACATCAGTGTCAAACTCTGAGACTGGCTTTGAACTATCAAGCACACATTGTTTTTAAACAAGAGAAAGACATGTACAGCAACAAGACTTTGCATTAAAGGCAAGTCGGCTTATCTTGTCAGTGCTGTTCCCACCATCTCTTCTTTCTACTCTAAACAGTTTAATTAGGAAGTAGTATCAAAATCTCAAAGAAAGCCAGGTACACAAGGATACTCTAAGCAAATTCTCTTTATTTCCCTAGCCACTTGAAAGAGAAGAATGCTTGCAACATGTCATTTTTTAAACTCGCCTACCTACACTGAAAAGCTATTTGTGGCCTGCAAAGCAGCCCACTGGAGTTTCGTGCATAAAGAATGGACTCTTACAAATAATCAATCACAGTTTCTCTTAAAGACTGGCCAGACTTACGTTAAAAACAATGTTTAAAAGATACCTTTTCTTGCAGCTCCACAAAGTGTAAAAAAAAAAAAAAGGAATGGGTCATTTCAGTCTTAAAAACCAATTACTGTTACCCTTTCCACCCAGATTAATGTATTCCAGGGAGCTATCTCAATATAAGAGAATACTCAAGACTTCTCCCCAACAAATTATATTTAAATTAGCTTTATTTTCATGTCGCACTACTAGAATCTAAAAAACAATTGGAAAACCCTGTTTTTTGTTTTGTTTTGTTTGCCAAGACGTTAATTTTTTTCTGCTGAATGATTGGTATGCAATAGGACATTGCATGGAAGGCCATGCAGAGGGTGAAGTAAAAATATGTAAGAATAATCAAAGAACTAGTAAAGTGCAAGTCAGAGCATAAACACCTTTTGCTTTGCTTACATAGAGGAAACAAATACAATATCTAACACTGTAAGAATAGTCTATTAGGCATTATATCATTTAGGTGAGAGGAATATGTGTCTATCTGTCACTTCACAGACTGCATTAAAAAAAAATACCACATGTACTACTTTTCTTATTTTCTCCTGCATTCCACAAGCTTCTGATTTACCAATAAAGCTAATGCCCATTTAGTGGAATATGTTGGGATCGACTGCACAGCAATATTAAGTAAGGCAACCATATGTTTCTTCCTCTTGCCATGCTGTTTGCGACTGCCCCTGCCTCTTGGTGGATTAGATCCCTCATCAGCTTGCCTGGTACTGATGGAATGCCTTTTGCAGGTGTTTTGTTGATCTAATGCAAAACACAGATTTCAAATAGCTGAGCTCCCTCGTGCCTGCCCCGGCATTAGCTCCTTGTTCTCCCCTGCTGCGCAGCCTGCAGAGGTCTGCTCTAGGCTCTTATTTTACAAAATTATCTTAAAAGTTATCAGACAAGTGAATGTCTGCACTCCAAATAGCTTAAAAAAAAAAAAAAAAAAGGATATTCAAATCCACTTTTTTTTTTTTAAGACATTAGAAGCCAGGTGGTGACATTATCACAGATGAAAGATTTTTTTCCAGCAAGCCTTCCCATCTTAAATGCTAACAGAGGAGTACCCAACAAAGTATCAATTCTCTTTAAGCATAGCTGCATTCAAAGCCTTGTTTTAAGCTACTGTTCCATTTTCATGACATTTTTGTCCAATCTGAAGAGCAGCAATGAGGTGAAGTTTATGCAAAACAAAGTACCACATCAGTAAAAAATTGGCACAAATGTAACCCACTGCCAGAAACGATGCTCTCCTGGGGAGATTTTGTTTTTTCTCACAGTTCAGAAAACACCCAACTCTGCAGTCCTTCTCTACACAGGTGGAAGAAGAGGTGCAGTGTTTCAAGGAAATAATCACCAAGAGGGAGGAAATAAAAACAACGCGAGTAGAGAAACTCTTAGCTTATATTTTTATGCTAGTGTGCTGGTAAGAGAAAGGCCTCATTTGGGAAGTCATAAAAAAAAAAAAGTGTTAGCAGATCTCCAAGTTAGAGCACAGAAGCTTTCTATGCAGATGGAGGATTTAGAAGTAGCAAAACGATAACCACATAGTCGGGAGACTAGAAAAGAGACCTTGATGTTTGATAGTTGTAATAACCTGCAGAGTGCTCTAATGGCTCAGGGATCAGGTGCAGAACTACAGCAATAACAAGAGCTGAATAATTATCTCAGCCATATCTGTATAACCACAGTCCCAGAGTATGAACTATATAAGGAGGCTTCTGCTGCCTCTCCAAGATTTCCTGAAATGTTAAATCACTGAACTGGGAGCACTTCCAGCATTAGTACTGCCCAGTTAGAAAGAAATAAAGCCCAGAATCCTCCAGTGGCAGTTCTAATGTCTTTGTTAATTATGAATTATGGGTAAACATGCAGACTCACAGAGGTCACGGCTGTCAGCAACAATACTTTTCAAGAAGGATTTTTATGAGGGTCTTTTTTAATTTTGCCATAATGTCCTTCCTGTATACATAAAACGCGCCACGAATACAAAAAATAGCATTTGTTTTTCGGGAAGATGTAATTATTTCTTACTTGTTTCCTACCCTCGGCACAAGCGCGTACCCGCTGCCAGTACGACCCAGTTCATAACTATGAGCTCCTCTGTGAATAACAACAGCTGTGCAATTCCAAGGAGCGGGCAGGAGAAGTCATCAGGGCTGGGGTTGGGTTAATGATCAGACACTCTGTTAACAAGGAAGTGGTGGGGTTTGCAGCGAACGGCCAGTCAGGAGCCCATCAGCTGTGGTCACCTTTCACATACCATCGAGAAACAAAAGCTGCATACGGTATGCTTGATTAACCTCACTTAAATGGCAATGCTGATCTCAAATCTGTCCCCGGAGTGTATATAAACAGGATTAAAATTATATTATGTGTGGATCCTACCCAACAAAAGCAACTGGCGCAAAATCATTTTAATTAGGTGGTAGCGGCTGTAACTCGTTCAACTTTGGCATTCGTTCTTCTCTGTCCCATTGAAGAACTTTTGGGAACTCGATGTGAGTTGTAGAAGGAAAAAAAAGCAGATTTAGAAACAGCACTGAACAACGTGTTGCCATGCCTGCTGGTTAGTTTGCAAAACCACTGCACGGAACCGGGTGGCATTCAAAACAGCCATGGGAAGTTCTGCTTCACATGACTGTTCATGGGGCATAGGCCTAGAGTTTTCAAAAAGGCAGACTCAAAACAAATTATGTATGCAATGCAGGTTTCAGATAAGTCCGATTCAGAAGATTTGTGTCCAGTTTAAGAAACATATCACTGCTAGCTGACTTGCTTGAAACCTTTCAAGGAGTCAAGGAACCACAAGACCCTCAATGATGCATTATTTCAGCCCGATTTTGAGCCCATGAAAATGAAGTTATATTGGATGTCTTTTCAGGACTGCAGTTTTTAAGGAAATGCAAGGTATGTGACACAAACTTAGGAAAGCTCTTCAGGGCGTGCTTATCTGTACTTGCTCTTGGGTTCCAAAGAAGACAAATCTGAAATGCAGCCTTCCAGATTATGTAGGGGTGTTTTTTGTTTTTTGTTTTTTGTTTTTTTTTTCCCAAACAATGAGAAAAAAATGTGGAAAAACAGAAACAAGAATAAAATCCTGAAAAATAATTCAGGAGCGATAGCATTTGTCACAACACCGCTGACGGCCAACAGCGCTGGTCCTCTAGGTTGTGGTGATCTTGAATGGATGAACAGAATTTGCCACTGAGCCCTATCTGCAAATAGTTGTGTATTTAGTGCTGACTCTCATCCTGCAAAAGAAATCTAACCTTGGCCCAAATGACTTGCATTAGAAAATTAAGGTCAACATTATTCTGCCTTTGTTATCACTGATATTTCCCCTTAAATAGAAAACCTTTAGCATTCACCTCTTTAACTCGAAGGAAATCTGGCGAAGAACAGGAGGCAAAGCTGTCACACTTCCCTGCAAGCAACAACAATTGCAAAGAACAAAAAATAAAATAAAATTAAAAAATCAGAGGGGGTGAAATCCTTATCATTTTCCTTGGCACAAACTATGAAACCATGCAATCTGCAGTATATTCCATAGGGGGCACATTGGCAACACGGGTATGTCAGAAGTAGAAAAATGTATTTTCCATACCAAAGTATCACTAGCAGGTAAGAAGACTGACCATTATGTTACATAATAAAGATAAGTCATGTGTACTTGAATAGTTAACAGATGGACTAATTAGAGGCTGAATTATTTGTGGTATAACTGATAGCTGGTGAAATCAAGGTTACTGAGGGAAATGGACTTGACTTTGCAAAAATCAGAGGTTATTATTTGCAGGGCTAAGGCAAACGGCTTCTCAAAAGAAAGGGTTAACAAGCAATGAAAGAACAGAAGTGCATCTAATTAAAAGGCACACCAAGGCATGCAGAGAGACTACAAGGGTAAGCAAATGGCAGAGACCACATTTGTGTGCAGTACATGAAGAGGCGAGCGTGGAATAATATATAGATAACCAGGACGAAGGGCAGGGTGTCAGGCAGGTAAAATAAGCTTCCATATGAAGAAGGTGTACTGTTCTTGGCAAAAAGGGACCACGTATATGCAAGATAAGCACATAACAGAGAAATGAAAGTCTGAAGAGTACAGAAGATATCTGTTTGAGGTGATCTGTGAGCAGGAATGTTGTGCAGTGATTTGGTGTGAGACAAAATATATATATATATATATAAGGATAGAAGCAAATGTTGAGAGACAGAAGTTAAATTGTTTTAAAGGAGATGGTGCTGATTAGCTCACACTACGACCTTTAGAAATCACCTCCTTCATCCCTCCCCCTGCATTGCCAGTATAGAAAAGCCCATAGGAAAGATAACATCACTACATAGGCAGGTAATTTTTGTTAGACCCCAAAATGAATACGGGGCCTAAAGTACAAAGCACCAGAGGACTGAGAACAGTCCCCCACTAGCATACGTGTCATACATTTGTGTAGCCCTCATGCAGCTGAAACCATCGCTGTCCATGCTCACATCACAGACAGTGCCAGGGACGTAAAGGAAGTACCTACAATTGTTATAAGTGCTAACCATTTTGCAGCTATAGCTCTGGGTCAGCTCTCCTCAGCAGATGGTGGAAGCCACATAGGAAAGATTAGAAAAAAACGTTATTGTGTATAGCATTGCTCAGGCTTCCAAAATTAGCATGAAAATTCAAGATGCTAATCAAAGGAGATCTAAACCAGGAAGGACTTTCTTTTAGTGGGCATGCATGTGAGGGTGGCAGCAAGTAGCAGAAACAAAGCTAAAAGATGAGCAGTGTAAAATCAGTCATGCACTATTTCTGTAACAAAATTTGACAAGCCCAGATGAGAAGCACAAAATGACACAACCTTACAAAAAGCCTGAGAGAGTAACTCCAGATGACTGGGCAAAAGGAAACAAACAAACAAAAAAGCCACAGCACCTCTAAGTGTACATGTAAAGATATCTATGCATGTACATGTGTTGAGATGATGAAGATGGAAAGAATTCCTGCACAACGTAGACCATGACATAATAGTCCACAGCAGGAGGGCAGAAACCTTAGGCATAATCCAGGTGCCCATTTGGGCACTGAGAAAGGCAAGAGAATTGCCTCAGGCCTTTCATTTGAGTCAGGCTGAGTGATGCTGCAGAAGGTCAAGGGGAAAGTCCAAACTCTGTTATGAAGGGCTGAGCTGCAGCCAAGTCTCCTCTGCAGGTATGAAATGCGCTGGTGTAAGTAATAAAATAATAAATAAGCCAAAGCCATTGGAATCATATCGCAGTCCTCTGGTTTCAAATCTAAGATAGGTGTGCTTTTATTTCAGTCTAGTGAAAAAGGTCATCTCTTGTTAATGGGCTCATTTCTAGAGTGTGGTCTGACACACCACCAACATTAACAGGGCCTTTTCATCGACCAAAGCGGGCTTTCAAACAGCATATCCTGCATTTCTAATTGCACTGCTGGGAGGCACTGTGACAGCAATGCAGTAACACTTTTTATATCACATTGGTTTGGAAAGGCATTCCTGATGGGTTAATATCTTCTAAATAGGCCATGTCTGCTCTTATTTCTGGGTTGCACAGAACATCTAGTCCACCAACAACAAGTTATTTAGGCTCTGACACTTCTCTGAGTCCTCAAATCAAAAAAATAAATTAGTAAAAACATTGTGCTGGAATTTGGTAATTCTGCTGACCCATAAAAAAGAAGTGGAATTGAAGTAATTGTAAAAATATATATATATATATATATATATATATAAGTATTACAGAAGAAGAGTTTTAAAAGTAACTCTAGACAAAGTGGTGAAGCGTTCCCTCACGTACACCTTTTTCACCCCAGAGCCCAGCAGAGACACAGCAGTTCACAGAGTGCACTGGCTAAATCCATCCGGCCTCATCAGCTGAACCTGCATCTTGGCAGAGCCCCTGATCTCAGGTACAGCCCCAGAGCTGCTCATCTGTCTCGTGGAACCAACTGTGCAAATAGTTAATTTTTTCAAGCTGACAACCAAATTACAGTAATAATAATTAAAAAAAAAAACAAAACACCACAGTGCCAACGCGACAGTACTGGTGGCTTGGATCAACCTAAGAATACTCTCTACAGCAAAACAAAATTATCATTTCACACTCTAAGGAGGAAATTAGATTTGTTTTGAAATGGAAGTGTTTTGTTTCAAAATGTAGAAATGAAACATAACCATTTCGAGCGTGGGTGAAAATAACTCACTGAATCTGAACTGAATTCACAAGCAATTTTGGCTCTCCAGCTTCACACACCAAACCCCTAGGCTGATTACTGCAGTTCTTAATTAGGAGTGAAGCCACACTCTCTGAATGAGGGCAAGCCTATACATCACAGACGTTAACACCCTGAAACACACTGTGAGCACACTGCTCTCAGTGCTGACACCAGCGCTGCAAACGTTGTGCATATGGAAGTTTTTCTGCTGGGAGAGGCCAACTGCAGCCCTGAGCCCAGCCCTCACCAGCACTGAACCCTGACTGCTCACAGAGCCATGCCACGCTGTGCTCCTCCATGGCCCTGCTCCCAGCGGTCCTCTCCTTCCTGCTGCACACCTCATTTCCACCCAAGGTGTGAAGGAAGCAGGCTCTCGCCCTGATACTCCTTGAGATGCAAGAGAATAGGGGTGAGTGTAAAAGAAACCATCCTCAGCCGTGGGTCTCATTCTGCCAAGGGGAAGAATGAACAGAGAGCAGCTGCTTTAAAATCCTAAGATTTGGCCACTTATCTAGATCTAGGTTTTTTGTTTGTTTGTTTGTTTGTTTTTTAATGCAAGTGATTCAAATGCATGCACATACACTCAAATACAGAGAAGCAAAGATACCACAGTGTTTTCTGAAGTAGGATGGAGAGGGAAACATGGATGCAGAGAAAAACAAGCAAACAAGTCATTTTCATTTTGAACACATGGAACTCAAGGGTAAGACCACCATGGTTAGATGCTGACGCTTTAAAGGGCTCCAGAAGCAATGGAACATGCTTGAAGGTGACCCTATGCTGAGGCTTTAGCCTGAATGCTGAGCTGTCCCAGGGAGCGGCAGCCGGACAGGAGACCCACAGTGCTGCAGCCATGAGTTCCCTGCTAGTGCCAAGGATGGCACAGGGCGGGCAGCAGCACTGCCAGCTTGGCAGGATCTGCAAGGGAAGGCGCCAGCTCAGCGTGCTATCCTTATTGCCTCCTTCCTCATTTCTCATTTTTGCTTTATCCCTTTTTTGTTTTTGTTGCCTGACTGTACTTCTGGAGTCCCTTGCCATGGCAACACCTGCAGGTGAAGGCAGAGCTCATCATCCACAGGCTTTGCCAGTGCTGAAGAGGTAACTTAATCACTCCACAAGTAGAGAAGTGCTATCTCCAAGATACCCATGAACAATCTGCAAACGTGGATGTCCCTGAAGCACCCGCTTCTCACAGGTGCTTTGCTTGTTTCTCTGAACGTCAGTGAAAGCACTTTCTCCCCTGTTTGCATCTCATCACGTACCTTGCCTTTGCTACTTCACACGGAGCTGCAAACTCGCAGCTTAACGGGGCTAAGGAGACAAGTCTCTTCTGTACCGATTAGTATGTGACGGGCATTAACGACAGGAAAATCTTCCACGCTTCCGAGCCCTACAGCCTTCACCAACACCAGCAGGGGAAGATCGGCCGCTGCAGCTCGGGATCAAAGCCACCGTAGCCCTGTTTCAAAACAGCCCCCGGGCCGCAGTCGCTCCTGCCTGCAGCCGCACACTGTCAGAAAACAATCAGTTGCCCAAGGAGGAATTCACACCTTCGGTAGTTACCTACCAGCCTCCTAAAACTCTTCGGGCTACTTTTCAGCCCAGCTCCCCGCAGCCGGGATGCAGATGACGCAGACCAGAGCCTCAGCTCAGCGCCTGCTTCATTTGCTATGGTGGAGGTTTCTCGTTCTATATTCGAATAGGTTTCTGCTTCAAAAATAAATACTTCCCCCCATTTTAGTGTTTTGTTGGTTTGTTTTTTTTTTTTTTTTTCTTCTTTAAACCTCTAATTATTTTTGCATCAGAAATATAATTGCACTCCATATTGAAAGCAAACCCAGTGGGGAAATATTTTACACAATTACAGAAAGTTTTAATAAAAGACTGATAAGTAAAGTTTTTAATTTTTAATGCCTTCTGCAGGCAGCTGAGTGCCTTTCACTGTTCTGTCACTTATCATTAAAGCTGTGTGAAGGGAAGGACCACCTGTTATACTTGACTTGATTGGCAAAAGTGGAGCCTGACAAATAAAAAGTGAAGCAG